>NC_030809.1:41728864-42030323 GCF_001704415.2 Capra hircus | reverse complement strand
CTGAAGAAAAATGACTTTATTTCTTTTCTCCTGAGGGTGCTGTTGTGGAAAGCAGAGCGTGGTTGTAATACAACCTCGTTAGGGAGCGCCAGGCTTTTCCCAAGGCCAACGTTTTACCCAGGCCGTCCGGCCCCCACTTTTCTTTGGTAGCAAACCGAGGGAAATCAGCCTCCCCCTATTCTTGCCTGACACAAATTATTACTCACCCTGGGTGAGCAGGGAAGTGGCTGTTTCCTGGGCTGCTATAATGTGTGAACAACAATGTATGTATTTTTGCAAACAGCTTCTTTTTCACTTCCGCCTCCCAGCCTCTTTCAATTCTCCCAGGCCCCATTCTGATTTTACAGACCTCCTCCTGGTCCGGCCGTTCAGCAGTAAACTCTCTCCTCTCCCATCTCCAGCCTCCATCATTCCCACCTGGCCCATCCCCGACCCCCACAGGACCCCATTATCCCTTCTCTGCAGATGGCTCAGTGCATCAGCGCATGATGTTGCTCTTCCGGGCTTGTAATCAAGTGTTGAGTCCTGAGAAGGGAGCAGAAAGGCTCTCCATTTCTTCTGTGGTCCTCCATGCAAGGGCGATGAAAGGTTGCTGGAGAAACTCAGAAAAGCGTTCATTGGTTCCATTACAAAATTCACATTATCCAGCCCCAGCTGGGCCCCTGCTGCTGCCCAGAATTCCTTTTAGTCGTGCTGTCAACTCCCTTGACTGTCCCACAGTGGCCGTTCCAACCTTTTTCTGCTCCCGTTAAGTTCTGCAAAGATGACTAAGCCCCCCAGGCCCAGTCTCTAGAGATGATCTCACTTCCTTTTCTTTACGACCTTGAGACATTCAACCTTAGTTCCTCAGCTTCAGCTCCCTGCAGGTCAGACTCGCTCTGTCTTCACCAACACACACTTCCCAAGGGGAGATGTGAAGGCATGGACTTGGAGTCAGCCCATAATTATAGCCCCATCCGTCACTTCTCACCTGTAGGATCTTGGGCAAGTATCCAACTGGTCCAGGCTCAGTTTTTTAATCTGCAAATCGGGGATGATATTAGGGATTCTGTATAATGCTTGTATGAGTATTAAATTCAGTGATTCGAGAAAAACCCTTAATGAAGAAGCTGGCTGACGTATTTTAAGGATTTTTTTTTAATATTGTTAGTTCTTTTTAATTTTCTCTCTGGGAATGATGTGTTCCCTCTTTTAATGAGTCAGACCTGTACAGCAGAGCTCATTCTCACTGGCTTTTCAGGGACCCTACATCATCAACTACCCCTCTCTTGTCTCTATCATTAAGCCCTTGGCAGTGGCTTTCCTCCCTGTGCTTACAACTGTGAATGCAGAGGCTCAGCTGCACAGTTCGCTGCGAGTTCCCCAGCATGCAGAAAAGGAGAGCCAATGGCTCAGGGAGATATGCTGGGGGCATAACTGAGGCTGAGGGATCAGCCAGCTCTTAAAGAAAGACCCAAGTCCAGATGATCATGAAGGCGACATTACAAACTAAAGTGGCCTGCTGGGAGACAGCCGTTCTTACAGATAGGGAGCTCACGTCAGGGACATGGGCCCTAACTCAGGTCTAGGTAAGAGGCCACGGCCCCTGGCCAACAAGGCTTAGATTCAGACCGTGTCTCCTGAGTGGTGGAGACCCACAACTGTGAATTAACCAGCAAGGCTGGACACAATGCTCTTGTCGCAGGACAGAAATGCTAAGGGAGGGGCCCGCTAGTGACCGGTGGGGGAACGTCCTGGGATATGACAGAGATATTCCTGTCGGCTCAGGACCTGACACGCTGACCAAGCCTCCAGCTGTCAGGACTCGTAGCTGAGCCAGGCTCAGGTGGCAGGCCGACCCCATGAACTTGATTTTATTCCATCAGAGAAAACAGAGATCTTCCCTCAACCCTCCTTCCTCCTCAAATTCTCATTTTGCTACTTTTTGGGGAAAAAAATTGTCTCTCTTTCCACACCAGCCTCTGAACTGTCACCTCTTGCCCCAGGCTTCTGACCATGCCACTGATGCTCCCAGCTGACTCTGCCTCCAGGTCTTTTCTTTTCTTTTAATATTGGAGTGTAGTTGATTTATAATATTGTTAGTTTCAGGGGTATAGCAAAGTGATTCAGTTATACATATGCATATATTTATTCTTTCTAGCCCTGTTTTCTATATAGAGTCTCTCTGAGCTGCCTCCTCCGTTCTCTTTTTTTTAAACTTTAATTTTAAAATTTTATTTGCTTATTATTTTGGCCACACTGGGTCTTTGCCACTATGTACAGGCTTCCTCTAGTTGCAGCGAGCAGTAGCTACTCTTTAGTTGCGGTGCACAGGCTTCTCATTCTGGTGGCTTCTCTTGTTCCAGAGCATGGCTCAAGGACATGCAGGCTCTGTAGTGGGGGCACACAGGCTTAGTTACCCCACAGCCTGTGGAATCTTCTTGGACCGGGGGCAAACCCATGTCCCCCACACTGGCAGGTGGATTATTTACCACTGGACCACTAGGGAAGTCCTTCCACCATTCTTACAGATTCAGTTCTCATCACTATGATGATGAATCCAAAATGAACTTGGCTAATCTTCATATCTCACATACTGGAGAGAGTTGCCGTGCCCTCCTCCAGGGGATCTTCCCAACCCAGGGATCGAACCAGCATCTCCTGCATTGCAGGCAGATTCTTTGCTGCTGAGCCACTGGGAAGCCTCTAATACCTCAAAGCCCCCATGCCAAAACCCAAGCCCTCTGCCATCTTTCTTTAGCTCTTCCTCCTTTTAACTTCCATAACATTGGATTGCCACTTTACCAGCGCCACTGAAAACATCTTAGATTAGATTTTGATTCTTCGCTGACCCTTTCCACCACTATTAGATTATAAATTCCTTGAAACAAAGGATATTGTTCTATACCCATCATTTTTGCACGTATCAACAGGATCTAACATAGAACCATGTATACAGTGGGTTTTAATTACCAGTACACAGATGAGATTTTGTTTTTATAGATTTGTTTTTATATAACTAAGTTGCAGGAAAGAATGCCTCCCAAGATTTTTAAACCATTTATTTCAGAGCACTCAGTTCAGTTCAGTCACTCAGTCATGTCCGACTCTTTGCAACCCCATGAATCGCAGCACGCCAGGCCTCCCTGTCCATCACCAACTCCCGGAGTTCACTCAGAATCACGTCCATCGAGTCCGTGATGCCATCCAGCCATCTCATCCTCGGTTGTCCCCTTCTCCTCCTGCCCCCAATCCCTCCCAGCATCAGAGTCTTTTCCAATGAGTCAACTCTTCGCATGAGGTGGCCAAAGTACTGCAGTTTCAGCTTTAGCATCATTCCTTCCAAAGAAATCCCAGGGTTAATCTCCTTCAGAATGGACTGGTTGGATCTTCTTGCAGTCCAAGGGACTCTCAAGAGTCTTCTCCAACACCACAGTTCAAAAGCATCAATTCTTCGGCACTCAGCCTTCTTCACAGTCCAACTCTCACATCCATACATGACCACAGGAAAAACCATAGCGTTGACTAGATGGACCTTAGTCGGCAAAGTAATGTCTCTGCTTTTGAATATGCTATCTAGGTTGGTCATAACTTTTCTTCCAAGGAGTAAGCGTCTTTTAATTTCATGGCTGCAGTCACCATCTGCAGTGATTTTGGAGCCCAGAAAAATAAAGACTGACACTGTTTCCACTGTTTCCCCATCTATTTCCCATGAAGTGATGGGACCGGATGCCATGATCTTCATTTTCTGAATGTTGAGCTTTAAGCCAACATTTTCACTCTCCTCTTTCACTTTCATCAAGAGGCCTTTTAGTTCCTCTTCACTTTCTGCCATAAGGGTGGTGTCATCTGCATGTCTGAGGTTATTGATATTTCTCCCGGCAATCTTGATTCCAGCTTGTGCTTCTTCCAGTCCAGGATTTCTCATGATGTACTCTGCACAGAAGTTAAATAAGCAGGGTGACAATATACAGCCTTGACATACTCCTTTTCCTATTTGGAACCAGTCTGTTGTTCCATGTCCAGAACACTGGACAGAATAGTTCAGTGCACTATTTTCCAGTAAAAGTATTGATTTTTCTATGAGGCAGTCCCTTTTCCCTAGAGTCAGTAGAAATCCAGAAGTCCAAATAGTTACCCACTGCTGCGCACTTACTATATACCAGGCCCTGTTCTAAATGCTTTGTATCCGCTGACTGATTTAATGTGCACAGCAATCCTGTGACTCAGTAGCATCCCTATTATTACCTTCATTTCATAAGCAAGGAAACAGGCAGAGAGAGATTCGGTGAAGTTGCCCAGGTTCAACAGTTGGAAGCAGCAGAGCTGAGATTTGAACCTGAGCAGCCTTGACTGCGAGTTTGCACATTTAACATCTAAGGGCTTAGATCATTCAGCTGAGTCAGACCCAAACTCTGTGATTTTTACACACCCTGTGTTATTTACTCACCTGCTTGTCATTCTCACTAAAGTGTAAGAGCCTTCGAGGACAGGGACCGTATCTTATTCATCTTTGCATATGACACGGAATATTACTAATAGAACAGTTTAGGTAATGCCTTTCAACCGTCTCTGCAATGCTGTCATAAAATCAATTCTTTTCCCATTCCCTGGGGTCCTTCCTCTGAAGTATGAACAGTTTAATGCGTAATTGCTAGATGAACATTAAGCAATAGACTTTGCCCACCAAGAGGGGAATCCTGTTTTGTTAGAACACTCCTGAGAGTTGAAAAAGCAGTGTCTGCAAATTGGTACTTTGGTTCTTTAAGATTAAGAATAATATCTACCCAGAAGAAAAGAGATGATGATAAATTTTCTGATGCAAAGCTTCATGAGCGCTCCCGAGGAGAGAGTCTCCCTTTCCGGGACTGATGTGGGACAAAGACCCTCTCAGGCCGGATCTGGCTTCAGTCCCGATGGTGCTCTCACCCGTATTATTACAAGAGTTACTTAAGGGGGGAAAAAGTTCTCTCTGAACAGTTCAAGCAGCTTGAGTTTAGCGTGAGAAGTTACACGCTAGAACTGATTTGAGGTAGAAAGAGCGACTCTAGAAGGAGCAAACACCTTATATGTGCTTCCTTGGAACCCAAAATAAACCCGCCTTCTAAGTTGGTGCTGGGTACAATTGTGCCCAGACTAGAAGAACACATCGTAACAGCAGACTCATGTCCATTGGTTTGCTTGATGGGTTTCAGCTTTCTCACCTGCATCCTCCTTTGCCCAGCCCCAGGAAGACTGCAATCACAAGCGCACGGCTGACTTCTAAGCCTGCAACACGCACAGCGCCCACTAGGTTATAATATCCGCAGAGACACTTACCTCACTGCTTAAAGACACTCTGACTTTGCTCGTTCTTATCTCCAGTTAGCCTCCGCTCTGTTCACAGCTATTGAATCTTCCTTTGCCAACCTTGCCTCACTTTCTGGCCCTTGCTAAGCAGATGGCAGTGACCCTTGAGTTCTGCAAAGACCTCCACCAATGCCACAGTCCTGGTCTTTGCCGAGGCTGATGGTGATTAAATGAGTTCAGTGAAAACTTGAGCCACAGCACATTAGGTGTGTATGTGTGGGAGCGTGTGTCCAGTGCAGGTGGAGATTTGGCTGCCTGGATCTGCACATGCTGACCAAGTCTCCACACTGCCTAATTGAGTACTTTTCTCTGCCACAAGGCCAGTAGGATGCTTCATGAGAATATATGTCCTGCTCGCCGCAGCCCTGGCAGCCAGTCAGATGTTCACCTGGGGTTTGAGGCCATTTCAGCTACAAAAACTTCCTCTTCACAAGTCTCTAGACAGAGCCCTTTGTCCTTCATCTAGATCCAAGGAATCATGGCCAGTCTCCCTGTCACCTTTCTGGTGACACAGCTTTACCTGAATAGCCCCTTCTTGCAGTGAAAAGCTACCTCTCAGCACCCCAGGCTGTGACTATGGCTCTGACTTCGCAGGAATGCTGACACGGGCTGAGGAGCTTGTCTCCAGTGTGTTTTCTACATATGCATGTGACAGAGTTTAGTGCTTTTGAAAATCAATGAAGCTCTTTTACCCCACCAGATTCAACTTTCTCATCTTCTCTCCTCAGTCCCTGAAAATCTCGTCTCTACTTCCCCAGCCCCATAGTGTTAGCTGTTTATTTGACTGGCCCCTCTGACACCACCTCATTCTTAATGCAGGGGACAAAATGATGAATTAGCAGCAATTTAGGTCTTTGTGAGATTAAGATGTCTCCATTGTCAACTCAAACTTCCTGAAAAATGCAAAAAGCCCTAGTGTGTAATACCGTCTTAAAGATGCCAAGCCGCTGAGATCAGGGGGTTAATGCTGCTGCCATATCATTTTTATGTCACTTAGTTCCTCAAATAAAAGTCCATTTTAATCAAACTTTTTATCATTTCCTCATAGCCAATATATCCTTGATGCCATTGGGATATTTGATATTAATTATTCAGTCGAAGGCCTCCATTATGAATTTAGTTAGAATATTAGTGATTTAAAACACGTTAGGACCCATTACAGTACTGATATCCCCAGAGTCATTTTAAATGAATCTTTTTTATTGAAGTATAGTTGATTTACTATGTTGTGTTAATTCCTGCTGTACAGCAAAGTGACTCACTTATACACATATATACATCCATTTTTTGTCTTCTTTGCCATTGTGGTTTATCCCAGGATATTGAATATAGTTCCCTGTGCTAAGAGTAGGATCTTGTTTATCATTCTGTATGTAATAGTTTGCATCTACTAATCCCTAATTCCCAGTACATGCTTCCCCCACCCACCCTCCCCCCTAGCAACCACAAGTCTGATCTCTATGTCTATGAGTCTGTTTTTGATTCATAGACAGATTCATTTGGGTCATATTTTAGATAACACATATACTTGATATCATATAAAATTTGTCTATCTCTGCCTGACTTCACTTCACTTAGCATAATAATCTCTAGTTGACTTCATGTTGCTGCAAATAGCTATAATGCATTCCCTTTTTAGGACTGAGTAGTATTCCATTGTGTATATGTATCACATCTTCCTCATACATTCATCAGTTAATAGATATTTAGATTATTTCCATGTCTTGGCTATTGTGAATAGTGCTGCTATGAACATTGGGGTACATATATTTTTTTGAATTGTAGTTTTGTCCATATTTATATCCAGGAAAAGGATCATATGGTAATTCTATTATAGTTTTAGTTTTCTGAGGAACCTCCATACTATTTTCATGATAGCTGCACCAGTTTACATTGGTTCACCACAACACCCTCTCCAGCACTTGTTATTTGTCAGTTCAGTCACTCAGTTGTATCCAACTCTTTGCGATCCCAGGACAGCAGCACACCAGGCCTCCCTGTCCATCACCAACATCCACTCAAACTCATTCCACTCAAACTCATGTCCATTGAGTTGGTATTGCCATCCAACTATCTCATCCTCTGTCGTCCCCTTCTCCTCCTGCCCTCAATCTTTCCCAGCATCAGGGTCTTTCCAAATGAGTCAGCTCTTCGCATCAGGTAGCCAAAGTATTGGAGTTTCACTTTCATCATCAGTCCTTCCTATGAACACCCAGAACTGATTTCCTTTAGGATGGACTGGTTGGATCTCCTTGCAGTCCAAGGGACTCTCAAGAGTCTTCTCCAACACCACAGTTCAAAAATATCAATTCTTCGGTGCTCAGCTTTCTTTATAGTCCAACTCTCACATATATACATGACTACTGGAAAAACCATAGCCTTGACTAGACGGACCTTTATTGGTAAAGTAATGTCTCTGCTTTTTAATATGCTGTCTGCTGCTGCTGCTGCTAAGTCGCTTCAGTTCTGTCTGACTCTGTGCGACCCCATAGACTGCAGCCCACCAGGCTCCCCTGTCCCTGGGATTCTCCAGGCAAGAACACAGGAGGGGGTTGCCATTTCCTGCTCCAAATATGTTGTCTAGGTTGGTCTTTTCTTCCAAGGAGTAAGCATCTTTTAATTCCATGGCTGCAATCACCATCTGCAGTGATTTTGGAGCCCAAAAAAATAAAGTCTGACACTGTTTCCACTGTTTCCCCATCTATTTCCCATGAAATGATGGGACCGGATGCCATGATCTTCGTTTTCTGAATGTTGAGCTTTAAGCCAACTTTTACACTGTCCTCTTTCACTTTCATCAAGAGGCTCTTTTGTTCTTCTTCACTTTCTGCCATAAGGGAGGTGTCATCTGCATATCTGAGGTTATTGATATTTCTCCCAGCAATCTTCATTCCAGCTTGTACTTCATCCAGCCCGACATTTCACATGATGTACTCTGCATATAAGTTAAATACGCAGGGTGACAATATACAGCCTTGACATACACCTTTCCCGATTTGGAACCAGTCTGTTGTTCCATGTCCAGTTCTAACTGTTGCTTCCTGACCTGCATGTAGGTTTCTCAAGAGGCAGGTCAGGTGGTCTGGGATTCCCATCTCTTTCAGAATTTTCCACAATATTTTGTGATCCACACAGTCAGTGGCTTTGGCATAGTCAATAAAGCAGAAGTAGATGTTTTTCTGGAACTCTTTCGCTTTTATGATGATCCAACGGATGTTGGCAATTTGATCTCTGGTTCCTCTGCCTTTTCTAAATCCAGCTTGAACATCTGGAGTTCACGGTTCAAGTATTGTTGAAGCCTGGCTTGGAGAATTTTGAGCATTACTTTACTAGCGTGTGAGATGAGTGCAATTGTGTGGTAGTTTGAGCATTCTTTGGCATGGCCTTTCTTTGGGATTGGAATGAAAACGGACCTTTTCCAGTCCTGTGGCCACTGCTGAGTTTTCCAAATTTGCTGGCATATTGAGTGCAGCACTTTCACAGCATCATCTTTCAGGATTTGAAATAGCTCCGCTGGAATTCCATCACCTCCACTAGCTTTGTTCGTAGTGATGCTTTCTAAGGCCCACTTGACTTCACATTCCAGGATGTCTGGCTCTAGATGAGTGATCACATCATCATGATTATCTGGGTCTTGAAGATCTTTTTTGTACAGTTCTTCTATATATTCTTGCCACCTCTTCTTCATATCTTCTGCTTCTGTTAGGACATTTCTGTCCTTTATTGTGCCCATCTTTGCATGAAATATTCCCTTGGTATCTCTAATTTTCTTGAAGAGATCTCTAGTATTTCCCATTCTGTTGTTTTCCTCTATTTCTTTGCATTGATCACTGAGGAAGGCTTTTTTATCTCTCCTTGCCACTCTTTGGAACTCTGCCTTCAAATGGGTATATCTTCCCTTTTCTCCTTTGCCTTTCATGTCTTTTCTTTTCTCAGTTATTTGTAAGGCCTCCTCAGACAACCATTTTGCCTTTTTGCATTTCTTTTTCTTGGGGATGGTCACTTGATTACTTTGCTTTAGCAAACCACTAACACTGACAAGTTAGGGAGAGGTTGGAATACCTCAGCTTTTTTCATGAGTAACGTAAGTTCCCGGGAAGGAAGATAACTTAGATGACATTTAAAATGCATCCATATTCATTGTCTTTTCAACACTGAAAAGTGTTGAAACCCTCAGCGGTAATAATAATAATAATAATAATACAATTGTTGTTTAGTTGGGGAATTTATGAGAGAAAAGAAAGTATTTTTGAAGTATATCATTTTTTATTCTTTTATAGCTATGATAAGTTTTCTGTAAGTAAAAATAATATGGCCACACATCAATCATCATTCTGTTTCTATTTGGAACACAAATGAGGATGTAAATAGCTCAGCCTAGAGCTGTGTATGCAGAACACCTACAAACCCCAAGTGCGTGGATCAGGACTCCAGACTCCAGACTGCACTTTGCCCTGCTCTTTCCCAGAATCACTTGTGTGGTGGTGTAGGGTGCAACCTATATATCCGCAGTATTTATTATGCTCTAAGAATTCCAGTGGGCACTTTAACTGTTTGACTTCGTTTATCTCCTGTAACAATCCTGAAATAAAGTCTTATCACTATCTGATGGATGAAGAAGCTGAGTCTCAGTGACACAAAGTAGTATGGTCAAAGTGGCATACAGAATATGTGGCAAAGGCTGGGTTCAATTCACCTCTTTCTACTTCTAAAACCTGTAGGGTCTCTACAGGTCAAGTTGTCGAGCTAGGCTGGCTGTGAGCAGGCTGGAGAGATGCATTCTGTGACCATCCTTTACTAAGGTGGCGCTCGCTGAGCGGACCCCACCCTAAATCACAGCAGTGTATAACTCTGGGACATTAAAATGAACAAACTGCTAATGGGCTTCAGAATTACTAGGAGCAGCGTCCATGAACCACAGAGCTCCCCTTAGAATATATAAATACCCCTGTTCTCCCAGCTGAAATATCTTTTAAACAGTGCTGTTTTTTAAAGACTGCCTCTTTGTCATGCTAGAATTTCAAAAAAGACACTGCTTGGTTCTACTTCAGCAATTTTCATAGCCAGGAAAGTATCATTGCTTCTTTTCCAGTATAGTTCCAGCAGATCCTCCGGGGACATGGTGAGATAGAAGTGCCAGATAACCGTAGAGGGAAGGCTTCTATTGACTCTACTGCTTCAAGTCCAGAGAAGAAAGCTTTGGCAGTCGATTATTGTGGAGGTGCCACATGAGCCCATCTGTGCCCTGGATTTTATGTGACATGGGCCCCATGACCTCAGTCACTATGCCAGGAAACACCTTGGTCCAGCTCCATTATTTCTAGCAAAGGCAAACATTTGTGGTACAAATGTGGGAAGGGCTGGTGCAAAAAGAGAAGCATCCAGTATGTGTTCTTGCTTATATTCCAAGTCTTTAATTAAGCCTAGATTGAAGTGGTTGGGGCTCATCCCAATAGAAGGTTGTACAACTGGACAGTCAGCAAAACTGACGCTTATGGTTGAAGATGGAATCACATGTTAAATAGGTGGGAACCTGGCAATTCTCATTGGCTACTCGCCACCAACAATATGTTCTAGGGCATCATTAAGAGCCTTTAAACTTGACCATTGCTTGGAAATGAAGACAGGGTGGTGACTGCTCAGATAATGTTTCTGCCCACTAATTGCTTGCATGTATCTGAGGCAAACGCAGACCCATTTCCAGAAATGAGAGTGTCTGACAGCCTGGGTTTTGCAAGGTTTTGCAAGGTGCTGGAAAAAGCTGTAATTGTCACAGCAGAGGTTTAAGATGGAAAATAAGCAGGCTGAGCTATTTTGAGAAGGAGCTTGCCACAGTGAAGTTTTTCTTCTGGAAATAGTCTTATAAAATCGGGATTGGAGTTTATGGTTGGTCACTTTCCACTGATATGTTGGTGCCTTTGACAATTTATGCTACATGGTCTGGACTGTACAACACCCTTTCACAGTTTTTTCCTGCCTCAAAATCAGGTCCATGTATAAAACAGAGCTTCAAGCCCGTGTTTTATATGAGTAATTTCCGGATGTGCTACATGTAACATGGCCAAGATAACGTGATAACTGCCTTCTGTGGGTTGGTTATAGGCGAGTCACTTAAATTTCCACCTTGTCAACAATTTAAATTCCTTAATTTATCCTTTTTCTGGTGACTCTTTTCATATCTCTTTTTTAAAAAACAGAGATCAGTTATGAGTTGTTCAGAGCTAGCTGTGCAACTGTATTAGCCTAAACAGACGAGCTAAGAAAGTTGTCTGCCCTTCCTTATTCCTTCATTCAACAGCTATTTACTGGCTACCAAGTTCAATATACTCTGTAGGCACTGAATATAAGCATTTAAGGACAAGGCCCTGGACCGCAGAGCTTGTAATCCACTGGAGGGGTAATTGTACAATCACAGAGAAATCATAAAATTGAAACTCCGCCCAGTAAGAAAAAGGAGAGACAAGTCATTCAAGAAAATATAATGAGAAATTGGACCAAATCAAGGGAGGGAGGAAGCTTGGAGCTATGATCTGAAGAAATTAGATAGAAGAAATAAATATTCCAGACAGATGAACAACATGTGCAGAGACCTTGGTAGGAGGGAACATGGTGAACAGAGAGACTGAAAGAGGGCAGCTTGGCTGGAACAAGGGCTGCAAGAGAAGAAAGTAGAAGTCAGACCACCAGTGGCTAAGAATATTCAGATTTATTCAAATACTGATGGGAAACCATTTGTGAGTTTTAACAGGAGAATGATGTGATCAAACTTGCATTTCAGATCTGTAGAGAAGAGATTAAGGGGAGGCTGGAGCAAAAGCAAACCAGGTCAAAGGTCTTTGCTATGTAGTTCAGGCAAGAGATGGTGGTGGTGATGCTGGTGGAGATAGGAGAAGCTGGTGGGAAGAACTGACAGCTGCACACAGGGGTGTGGGTCAGGGGAGTAAAGCCAGGTGTCAAAAGTGAATCCACACAAAATAGTGTGGGTGGTGGTACCCTTCCCCCAGAGGGGAAAGGCTAGGAGACGACTCGTTTGAGGGGAAGATCATGAATATAAGCTGGGATATGCAAGATCTGAAGTGACTTTCAGACTTCCAGCAGGAGACCCTGAAACGTAGAGATGGCTTAGCACAGATGGGCACTACAGTGACTCAGCCAGGATGCCAGACCATCATGTGTTCATCAACACTGAACAGAGGACCCCAGAGCATATCAGCAGTGATGATGTAATGAAGCACAGAGTCTTCTACTCATAACGTACAAACAGAAAAAGTGGGGGCAGGACAGATTGCTAGGGCCTGGGCTCCATGGTGGTGACTTGTTTTCACTGCTTCTGTGGACAGTAGAGGCTTATCTATCACTGTCTGTGTAAGTTAATTCTGGAAATGATATTGTTCTCAAATGGGAAGAATTGGTGACTGAATGCCATCTGGCATTCTGTGACTAAGCATAGCTCTGACCCCGAAAAGCATAAGCATGAAGGGAAAAAGGAACAGTGGAAATCATTTTGGTAACTGTGCTGTGCTTATAAAATAGAATACCCTTGTTCTTCAGAAATATGACTGAAACACCTATGGGTGAAAAGGCGCAAATCTCCAATTCACTCTCAGATGGTTCAGGAAATAATAATATGTAGATACATCTGTGCTTAGTTGCTCAGTCATGTCCAACTTTTTGTGACCCCAAGGACTGCAGCCCGCCAAGCTCCTCTGTCCATGGGATTCTCCAGGCAAGAACGCTGGAGTGGGTTGCCATTTCCTTCTTTGTATGTATGTATAATAACATGTATATATGTTATGTATACATACATGGGGAGACTGTGAGAGGGGATGGATGGGGAAGGGAACAGAATGAAAGAAAACAGGAAAAATGACAGGGTAAATGGGGCAAAACGTGAATAATTTGTAGATCTGAAAAAAAAATAAGTTCTTCATACTGTTGTCTCAGTAGCAACAACAGCAGTCACAAGGGACAGTGGAAGTTCTCATCCTAGTACAGACTCAAAAGTAAAAAATGTGCTCATTCTGGAGACTTAGACTGGATTTGAAGACCCAGAGACAAAGATTTTGGAGCGAGTAATTTTATGTGTGAAGCAACCCCATGAAGCCCTGGAAGGAGAGTGAGGAAGGGAAGGGAAGAAAGCTGTTACCAAGTACAGGGTAACAGCTTTGTCTGGGGGCAACAGACAGGAATCAGTTCTTCTGGGACCACTGGAAACAGTACAAATGCACTCACACCTTGTCCTGTCCTTGTGAGAGGCAAGGATTCTGCGGTATTTATCTTTCAAGTCCTGTTTGTCATTGGCTGAGGGTTGCTGCTAAAGAAGCCAATTCCCCAGCAGGTCCCAGGCCCTGGTAAGAGGACACCATAAGCCTCGAAGCACAGTTCCTTAGAGAAAGTCCTGCAATGGCCCCTCAGTGCCAAGGAGCTCTGGGTGGGTCCCAGCAACCCAGCTCCAGCTCATGTCCAGTCTCCAGAGTCAGAGCAGATCACTCCTGGTTGCCTTCATGAGAGAAAAATTATGTAATTATTAAGTAACCCTAGACTGTCTTGCTGCCTTCATTTTATTTTTGGAGGAAGTGTTCTGTGAATTAGCTGCATCTCATGTGGAATACAATGAATAACGATAGCATCGGCAGGGTAGCCCAAGAGCGTAACCCCAGAAGAATGCATTTCTGGTTTCTCTTCACTCAAATATGCAATTCATCAAAATGATGTAAAGTCTTTGACAAGTTCATTTTCTGTCGAGCCCATGCTCAGAACATCACTAAAATACAGCGGCACCTCTGGGAATACCCCCAGGATTATGGAAAGCCTCAGGAAAATGGAAATTTGGTAGTAAGGTGCCTAAATCAAAGATGCTTTTTAATGAATGTTTGAGTATCTGCAGTGACTTTACTTATGATCATGGCTATAAACACATACCAGGTCAAGTTCTTCTTGGATTTCAACACACCACCTTTGCCCTAGTTATGTCACTCCTTTGAGCTCCACGGTCTTACCTTAGCCTTAGACTTTATGGTAAGATACCGTAAGTGTTGTGTTGTGAAGCCTACAAAACTGATCAGTTACATCCAGTTCAATTAAGATGCTTAAGTTCATCTTCCTGAGAATAAAATATATATGTTAAGCAGGCTTCAGGATAAATTCCTGGCATGTATTACTAGGTCAAAGGGTGAATATTTTTAAAGTTATTGATGTATACTTCCAGACTGACCTATGAATAGGTTGTACAAGCTTACACCCTCATCAACACTAAATACAAAATATTTTCTAAACTGTGTCAATTTAAGAGATTCAAAAATAAGAATTATGGTCACCATCTGTTTTAATTTGTTATTGCCTTACATAGGGAAGTTAAATTTTTCTCATGTATTTATTGAAATTTGCATATTTTTAAAGTCTGTGGTAGCTTATCTACTTGCAATCATTTCTATGTAGGTTTATCTTTTTCTTCTTGATCTACTAGAACTCTTCATATATTAAGGACATTAATGCTTTGTTGCATGTTAACATTATTTAATGTTATGTTAAAATTATTTAATTTAATGTTAAATGGTTTTAATATTTAAATTTTAAAAATTTATTGTTAAAATTATTTAATGTCATGTATGGATGTGAGAGTTGGACTATAAAGAAAACAGAGCACCGAAGGATTGATGCTTTTGAACTGTGATGTTGGAGAAGACTCTTGAGAGTCCCTTGGACTGCAAGATCCAACCAGTGAATCCTAAAGGAAATCAGTCCTGAATATTCATTGGAAAAACTGATGGTGAAGCTGAAACTCCAATACTTTGCCCACCTGATGCGAAGAACTGACTCATTGGAAAAGACCCTGATGCTGGGAAAGACTGATGGCTGGAGGAGAAGGGGACCACAGAGGATGAGGTGGTTGAATGGCATCACCGACTCCATGGACATGAGTTTGAGTAAGCTCCAGGAGTTGGTAATAAACAGGGAGGCCTGGTGTACTGCAGTCCATGGGGTCGCAAAGAGTCAGACACAACTATGTGACTGAACTGAACTGAACATCATTTAAATTTAACTTTATATTTATAGTAAATAGGAATTTATAATTTTATAAGTTAAAACTTCAGTCTTTGGTTGATGATTTCTTATTTGCTTTTGTATGTAAAAAATTGTCTCCCATCATCAGATCAGATAAATATTATTTGTTCAGTCACTCAGTCATGTCCAACTCTTTGCAGCCCCATGGACTGCAGCATGCCAGGCTTCCCTGTCCTTCACTATCTCAGAGTTTCCTCAAACTCATGTCCATTGAGTTGGTGATGCCATCCAACCATCTCATCCTCTTTTGTCCCCTTCTCCTCCTGCCTTCAATCTTTCTCAGCATCAGGGTCTTTTCCAATGAGTCAGCTCTTCTCATTGGGTGGCCAAGTACTTCAGCTTCAGCTTCAGCACCAGTTCTTCCAATGAATACCCAGGGTTGATTTACTTTAGGATTGACTGGTTTGATCTCCTTGCAGTCTAGGGGATTCTCAAGAGTCTTCTCCAGCACCACAGTTTGAAAGCATCAATTCTTTGGCGCTCAGCCTTCTTTATGGTCCAACTCTCTCATCCATACATGACTACTGGAAAAACCATAGCTTTGACTATACAGACATTAGCCCATATTTTCTTCCAGTTCTTTGGGATTTAGTTTTTAATTTATTTATTCTACTGAATGAAAGTTTTGAATGTGTGTCATTTTAAGCAGTAATGTACTTTCATAACACAGTTTCAAGTAATTTCAACCATGATGTTGTTATTATCATAAAAAAATACATGGCAGTCTAGACACCCATGCTAAATGGCTTTGTACAAACATTATGGACTATCTGTGCAGTTTATCAACATGCATTAACAGTCAGTTTATATCTTCCTTTCACTGCAATTAGGCCCTGTGTCAGGACATGTGTCCTGAAGCATATTCTGACCAAGACCCTTTTAATGTGGTACAACACCAGGTCTTCAGTGTCGTGGGGGTAGTCGGGATCACCTAAATAGGCTTCTTTCTTAAGGTGCACTTCCTCTTGTAAAATGAGTTCTTCTCTGCCTACCCTCTGCCAGCCTCCATGACCCTCTGCAGAATGGGCAGGTATAGGATCCTCCTGGAACCTGCATCCCTGTGGTCCTCAGATCTTCTTGATAAGAACTCTGTGTGCACTCTTCAAAGGCAACATTGATATTATTGGAAGTTTCTCATTTAATTTCTTTGATAGTTTTACTGGAAGGAGACTTGTGTTGAGACTGTATATGTGTCAACCCGGCTGACCCCAAAGGAACTGTGAGAGGAGGGGTTCTTCATCTGGGGTCCTGATCTGACATATTGAAGCTGCCTACCACTGGGCTTCAGGGGATCTTCAAATTCCCTAAGATTACATGGCGAGCTTTTTATGAATGATATTCTGTACATAGTTCTGAGGGAAGGGGTAAGGAGGAGAGTTCTGTGATGTAGTAAGTTTAAGACTCACTAAGTGTGAGGACTTTATTGTAAACTCATCTTAAAGAAAATCGTCACATTGTGGTTCCATTGGCTATCATTTTTCTTCCAATGAAATGTTAACTAATGCCTTCAGAGAGAATACTTCGTTTGTAAATTTTATGAAAAAAAGAATACCCAAATACTAGCTTACTGTGTTGAAAGGTGTCCGCAATATTAGAGTGGATATGATAGTTTTAGCAAAAACAAAACAAACAAGCAAAAAGACTTATTTTGGTCTACTTCTCAGCCTCACATAGTACCATGTGTATAGACATCTCTGTTTTGGACCCTGCGTTTTTTGTCTGCTTTTAGCAAGAACAAAAGCTTCCCAGCATATAAATCCCAGAAAGCAGGTTGAATGGCATTGAACTCTTGGCTCTGTGTCCCCATTCCCCTCCCTGCTCACACTCACCAGCAACATGAAATACAGAACCTGCGTAAGTTTCCAAGGCCACATTTATGTGCTCACCAGTGCTTCCTAAAAAGGATTTACACATTCTACTATCTTCCAGCTTTTGAAAAATAACATTCTGTTCTCATCCCCAGAAAATAGAGAGGGAGTGGAAGTGACTCGTGGGAATGAGCAGACAGCAATCTTCTTTGGAACACAAAGGACTGCGTAGATCCCGCTATAAATTATAGCTGCATAAGACTTCAGGAAAACCAAAGAAAGTAAAATATTAACATTAAACCATAGCAACCCCTGCTGTATACAATTTAGATAAATAATCTATTTAATGTACACAGGATATTGTGATATAGTTTTTTGTATGCCACTGGCAACAGTTTACATTTGAAAAGAATAGAGGCATTAGTTGCTGGCATATGGCAAATGTGTTCTATTCATTCTTATTCTTAAAAATTGAATGTCCTCAAATAAAATACTGATCAAGGGCTAAAAATTTAAGGCCTGCTGTATCTTTGTCTCATAATATGGATTTGTGGCCTCATCTAGCCTTTCCTTGACCTTTTTGCCTAATGGTAGGATATTAGTAAGAGAAAAATGGTTACATAAAACATCCTCTGAATGTGATTTTTTTTTTTACATTGAGTAATTTCAGGTGGCTAAAAATGGAATGAGCTAACCTGAAAGTAACAAGCTGTTCACTGTCTCAGCCAAATTAGGCTTAATGTTGAAAGGCATTCCTTGAGAAGTCAAGAAGGCTGGGGGTCAAGCCATCAGGCCAGGGAGTGCAGCTGGTGGACCACCTTTTGTGGTCTCTAAGGAAGCAACCAAAGAAAATCTCTCAAAGAATCAACAGGGTGAGTAAAGCAAAAATAACCAGATGTCCCAGAAGACTCTGTTGGTATTATGAAGAAAGCTAGAGCAGAACTAACAGGGTTTGGATTTTATCAACCTTACTAATAAAAGTCACTTGGCTTTCCATCGAGAAGAGCAGTTGGTACAATATGGAAAGGTTTTAAAGACCATTAATTTCTTGAAATGAAACAGCTGGCCTTATTGGCTATTAAATAATGAGCCAGATTCTCCCCAGTGCCTAAGTCACTCTCTAGTAGTAAATTAGTCATTTAGGGAGGCACATTAACTCTTTAAGAAGATTAGAGTTTCATTTAGTGCACTTTGTGTGTAGGAGGAAAAGTGGTAGGGAATCTGGCTGAGGCTGAGTAAAGAAAAGATGGAGGCAAGATGGAACCCAATGAAGAAAGTCAGCCTGTGATTTGTGTTAACATGACAGCTGAGATAAGCATAGGAAATTGGGGGTGTTGAGTTGATTTAATCTAGCATTCTACACTTGGAAGAGGGTTTCCCAGGTGGCACTAGTGGTAAAGAACTCACCTGCCAATGCAGGAGATGTAAGAGATGCGGGTTCCATCCCTGAGTCGGGAAGAACCCCTGGAAAAGGAAATGGCAACCCATCCAGTATTCTTTCCTGGAGGATCCATGGACAGAGGAGCCTGGCAGACTATAGTCCATAGAATTGCAAAGAGCTGGACACGACTGAAGTGACTTAGCACACTTGGAAGAGATCATGGTGGTGGAAAGCGTTGATACTTCATTGATGATTCCTTCATCCACTCATCCAGTGAGCTTTTGGCTGGACAGTGCTGTGTAGCTGGCACTGAACTGGGCACTGAGGGAATGCTCTTCAGTGAAACGCATTCCTTGTCTCCAGGGCTTTACTCTCTAGTCTCTGGTGGCTTGGGTAGGGAGTGGGAGAGAGACTGGTAGATAGATAGCACTAGAGTATGTGAAGTGCTAGAACTTTATTTGCATACATTGAACTTGAATTGAGGAAGTGGCAAGATACATAGCCTCTTATACAACAGGTGAAGAAGTTTGATTTTACTCAGAAACCCTCAGGCCATCGAAGGCTTTTAAACAAGAGGTTGGTTTAATCAGATTTGCATTGTAGAAAAGGCTCCTTGACAATTTCATGGAGAATAAATTGAAGGGACAAGACTAGAATCAGTTCAGTTCAGTTCAGTTCAGTTGCTCAGTCATGTCTGACTCTTTGCAACCCATGGACTGCAGCACGCCAGGCCTCACTGTCCATCACCAACTCCCAGAGTCTATTTAAACCCATGTCCATTGAGTCAGTGATACCATCCAACCATCTCATCCTCTGTTGTCCCCTTCTCCTCCCGCCTTCAATTTTTCCTAGCATCAGGATAAGAAAAGACAAAAGGAAGCTGTTGATAAAATCTTTATAAGAAATGCTGAGGGCCTAAAATGAGGCTATAACAGTGGGGAATGCCAGGAAGGAAAGAAAAGCCTGTGCTTTTAAGAAGACGAATTGATGTGACTTGATGGCTGATTAGACGTGGTCGCTGAGGGAAAGGGTGGTAACCAAGGTAACTCTGGAGTCCAGGCCTTGGCCAGCTGGGTGGGCGGAGGTGCCGTTATCCTTGGTAGATGACAGAGGATGGGGTGCAAGGTCTGGTGGGACGGCAGTGTTGTGACAGTTCTAGTTCTGAAGAGGATGAGATGTCACAAAGAGAACTAGAAGTCATCCCTGGTGAATCACACAATGAGATTTGAAAAGTACATAAGGAAAGGAACTGAGATGTACAAAGCTACAAAATGCCTCAAGCTTAAACAGAATCCTTGAGCAGTGTTTTGCTTTGGTTTTTCTGCCAGAGGAAAGGATTTCTAAGTTGCAGACGTGTCTGCACTAAAGCTATGTCATTGCTCACCATGAACAGTATGCAAGTCCTAGGAAAGTACAAATAGAAAATAATCATCTCTAGAAAACCCACCTCTTTTTTAACCCAGCACATCAGCAGTTAATAAAGCATCAATATGAATATCGGGAAAATTTATGTTCTATATAAGAAGTTGAGAACTGTACAGGTTGCAGACTAGGCAAATTAACAGTTCTTTCTCTGTCAGCACTTAAAATCTATACCGTAGTTTCTCTCTATGGTATGGGTGAAACGTGCCAACAAATTGGCTTAGATGATGTAAGTATCTGAAAATATGGAAGAAATTATATATGGGAGGGAAGGAGAAATTCTTATGTATTAAAAGGTGTTGACAACTTCACCACAGAATAGCAAAAAATGTCCTTAAAGATAAAACACTTATTATTTCAGAATTTCAGAAACCACAGTTACAGTGTTATACCATGTGCAGCAAAAACTGTCTTTAGAAAGAAAAATTGACATCAAAGCTTACTAAAACCAATAACTCTTGTGGCAACTTCATGATGAGAACCTCATTCTTTAGGAATGTGAAAAGCATCAAATTAAGAGGGTGGAGCGTTCATGGATGGCCTGCAGAGAACTTAGCAGAGGAGGGCAGCTTACGGGACTAGACATGCCACTCAGTGTCTTTTTGGTCAGTCCAGGTGTCATTCTGGTGCCAGTTTTATGATGGTTCCCAGGGGGAGGTTTCCCAGGGAGACGGCTAAGAGCTACCCCCATCACTATTCCAGGTGCATCTTGCTTTCCGCTGTTATTCACACACTCAAGCTATGGTAGATAGTTGCTCTTTTAGAATAATTCCAAAAATACCTATACCAACAGTTCTCATTTGTGAACTCTGTTCTTCTCAGAGAGACCTTCTAGTCATTCCTGGTAGTAAATACTGCCCCCTCACCCCCCGCCCATTTCCTAACAAATGCCAGAATCACTAAAGACTCGTTGACTTTGTGCTCTAACTGGGGGCAACGTCACATCATTCTAACAGCTTGCCTGAAACAGGAAGCAAAGTCTTTCTCCTCAGAGTTACAGTAATGAGTTTAAAAGTGGGAATTCCTGGAATAGAATATATAGGATACTATTTTATTCTTTTCTGTGTTGGTAAGGAGAGGGCCCTGAGACCTGCAGGAGTTCTAAGGAGACAGAACCACTGAGGAGTTAACAAGAGATGCCCTCCCAAAGGTAGCCTTTACAGACTTGAATACAGAGCCTGTGGCTTCATCTGTCTCTGTCAATGGCCCATCTCAAAAGTAACTTTAAGAGACGGAGGGAAAGCCACTGGCTGCCTCTTTAACTATTCTTTGGCTCTGGTAAGAGCAAAGCATGTTCCACATCAGGATACACTTTTGAGTATCCTGTTTGCTGTTTCAAAAACCAACCAAACAGAAAGAGTGTCCAAAAAGGCAAATGTTTGGAGAAAATGCTTTTTCTAAGTTTTAGGTTTAAAATGTGGCAGGGAAATGGGAAAAGATTATAAATAGGTGCTAATTCAAAGGATTTGATGCATAGTGGGTGATAGGTGAATTTTTTAAGGAGAAAACAGATCTACATGGATTTTATATTTAAATCCCATCCTGGCCAAATTACACAACAAAACAAAACAAAACAAAAACCTAAGAATAAAAGTAAAGCAGATAACAGATATTTAAATATTTCACAAAGATAACTTAAAGATAAATAATGTTTGCAAAGAATTTTGTTTCCATGAGATCAAAAAACCATATGGAAATAACTATTTTAATAGGATCCTTTCATATGTTTGAGTGAGTGAGTGAGTGAGTGAAGTCGCTCAGTCGTGTCCGACTCTTTGCGACCCTGTGGACTATAGCCTACCAGGCTCCTCCTCCCATGGGATTTTCCAGGCAGGAGTACTGGAGTGGGGTGCCATTTCCTTCTTCATTCATATGTTTACAGTATCTTAAGTCTCCTTATTCTTGACATATGGTTTAATGCAGTGGGTTTTGAAGGTACCTGGGTAACCTTCTGGGTTCTTGACCTTCCTGTGGGTTGGTTCAGAAGCAGCTATTACTTTCCAAAGAAAGATGTTCTTTATTTTGTGGGCTGTGCTTTGACATTCACGTCTGAACATTGGTAAGAGGAGTGCTGATAGGAAGCAGCCCAGGCTCTAGACAGATACCAAGCCTTTGCAGGAGCCACTTCACGGAATTGTTCTCTGCATCGATGACCATCCACCCTTTAGTAAGTTCTAAATAGTTTCTCACCAGGGCTACCAACAAAAGCCCTGCATATATTAAGCACAGAGCAACTGCTCTTCCACCAGTGAGCCCCAGTAACCACCCCAGAAGTCGGTTTCCTGCAGACTGTCTTCCTCTCCCTTTTCTTACCTTATCTTGACACGTGTTCTCAGTGCATTAGACCAAATAAACTTCCATAAATCAATTGACTGTAGACAATCACCAAATAATACTATGTTAGGTAAAGTTTCATTAGCATCGTCTCATTCAAAGCAAATGTTTAAACTCCTTGTCAACTCTTTAACCACGTGCCTTCAAAGGAGAAGATCCTCCCCCAGAAGCAAGACCATTCTCTTGCATGCATCTGTGACATTTAAGAAGTTAGGAAAGGTACATCTGTAACCTTTACCATCACTGTGGCACCTATATGGAAGCTACACTGAAATTACTGACGAAGTACTTAACCAGATGTCGCTACTGTAAAACATAAAGTACATACCTTTACAAGATGGATTGAATAATGTAGACCAGAATCATAAGGATGATAAAAATGAATGAGGAAAACAGTATTGACACAATGGTGTCAAATAAAGTGGCCCAAAGTCCACCTTTCAAGCTGACCTCACTACCACCCAGATATTACTGTTATATAACAATTATGTGATTTAATTCTGTAGTAAGCTCCAAATCTATGTCATTCTTGCATGAATTTATCTGTTGACATAGCCTGTCAAATTATCTTTTTTAAAATATACCTTTATCTTATCTACCAACTAGAAAGTGTGAAAATATTGAAGGTAAACATAAGTCTTAAACTTTCCTGTCTCTTCTGCAGTACCCAGCTAGATAGTAGGCATTAGGTAAATATTTATTTTTTAAAATTGATCATAATGAGCTATATCCCTAGGTCAAGAAGTTTCCATGGAGAAGGAAATGGCAACCCACTCCAGTATTCTTGCCTGGAGAATCCCATGGATAGAGAGCCTGGCAGGCTACACCCCATGGGGTTGCAAAGAGTCAGACACGACTGAGCAACTAATACATACACATGTTATAATAAAGTTTATCCACTGTAAAAGTAACATAAAGAATAAAGCAGTAAAATAAAAATGCAAATATTTCCACCACAACTCAGCTGGAAGAAAATACTTTTTCTCAGTTCAGTTGCTCAGTCATGTCCAACTCTTTGCGACCCCCACGAATCGCAGCATGCCAGGCTTCCTTGTCCATTACCAACTCCCGGAGTTCACTCAGAATCACGTTCACTGAGTCAGTGATGCCATCTAGCCATCTCATCCTCTGTTGTCCCCTTCTCCTCCTGCCTCCAAACCCTCCCAGCCTCAAAGTCTTTTCCAATGAGTCAACTCTTCGCATGAGGTGGCCAGAGTACTGGAGCTTCAGCTTTAGCATCTTTCCTTCCAAAGAAATCCCAGGGCTGATCTCCACAATGGACTGGTTGGATCTCCTTGCAGTCCAAGGGACTCTCAAGAGTCTTCTCCAACACTACAGTTCAAAAGCATCAATTCATCAGTGCTCAGCTTTCTTCACAGTCCAACTCTCACATGCATACATGACCACAGGAAAAACCATAGCCTTGACTAGAAAAACCTTAGTCGGCAAAGTAATGTCTCTGCTTTTGAATATACTATCTAGGTTGGTCATAACTTTTCTTCCAAGGAGTAAGCGTCTTTTAATTTCATGGCTGCAGTCATCATCTGCAGTGATTTTGGAGCCCAAAAACATAAAGTCTGACACTGTTTCCACTGTTTCCCCATCTATTTCCCATGAAGTGATGGGACAGGATGCCATGATCTTCATTTTCTGAATGTTGAGCTTTAAGCCAACATTTTCACTCTCCTCTTTCACTTTCATCAAGAGGCTTTTTAGTTCCTCTTCACTTTCTGCCATAAGGGTGGTGTCATCTGCATATCTGAGGTTATTGATATTTCTCCCGGAAATCTTGATTCCAGCTTGTGTTTCTTCCAGTCCAGCATTTCTCATGATGTACTCTGCATATAAGTTAAATAAGCAGGGTTACAATATACAGCCTTGATGCACTCCTTTTCCTATTTGGAACCAGTCTGTTGTTCCATGTCCAGTTCTAATTGTTGCTTCCTGACCTGCCTACAGATTTCTCCAGAGGCAGGTCAGGTGGTCTGGTATTCCCATCTCTCTCAGAATTTTCCACAGTTTGTTGTGATCCACACAGTCAAAGGCTTTGGCATAGTCAATAAAACAAAAATAGATGTTTTTCTGGAATTCTCTTGCTTTTTCCATGATCCAGCAGATGTTGGCAATTTGATCTCTGGTTCCTCTGCCTTTTCTAAATCCAGCGTGAACATCAGGAAGTTCACAGTTCACATATTGCTGAAGCCTAGCTTGGAGAATTTTGAGCATTACTTTACTAGCGTGTGAGATGAGTGCAATTGTGCAGTAGTTTGAGCATTCTTTTGCATTGCCTTTCTTTGGGATTGGAATGAAAACTGACCTTTTCCAGTCCTGTGGCCACTGCTGAGTTTTCCAACTTTTCTGGCATATTGAGTGCAGCACTTTCACAGCATCATCTTTCAGGATTTGGAATACCTCAACTGGAATTCTGTCACTTCCACTAGTTTTGTTCATAGTGATGCTTCCTTCCTAAGGCCCACTTGACTTCACATTCCAGAATGTCTGGCTCTAGGTGAATGATCACACTATCGTAATTATCTCGGTTGTGAAGATCTTTTTTGCATAGTTCTTCTGTGTTTTCTTGCCACCTCTTCTTAATATCTTCTGCTTGTTAGGTCCATACTATTTCTGTCCTTTATCGAGCCCATCTTTGTGTGAAATGTTCCCTTGGTATCTCTAATTTTCTTGAAAAGATCTCTAGTCTTTCCCATTCTGTTCTTTTCCTCTATTTCTTTGCACTGATCACTGAGAAAGGCTTTCTTATCTCTTCTTGCTATTCTTTGGAACTCTGCATTCAGATGCATATATCTTTCCTTTTCTCCTTTGCTTTTTGCCTCTCTTCTTTTCACAGCTATTTGTAAGGCCTCCCCAGACAGCCATTTTGCTTTTTTGCATTTCTTTTCCATGGGGATGGTCTTGATCCCTGTTTCCTCTACAATGTCACGAACCTCAGTCCATAGTTCATCAGGCACTCTATCTATCAGATCTAGGCCCTTAAATCTATTTCTCAATTCCACCGTATAATCATAAGGGATTTGATTTAGGTCATACCTGAATGGTCTAGTGGTTTTCCCTACTTTCTTCAAGTTGAGTCTGAATTTGGTAATAAGGAGTTCATGATCTGAGCCACAGTCAGCTCCTGGTCTTGTTTTTGTTGACTGTATAGAGCTTCTCCATCTTTGGCTGCAAAGAATATAATCAATCTGATTTTGGTGTTGACCATCTGGTGATGTCCATGTGTAGAGTCTTCTCTTATGTTGTTGGAAGAGGGTGTTTGCTATGACCAGTGCATTTTCTTGGCAAAACTCTACTAGCACTTCTCTTTCTAGCACTCCAATATTCCAGTTGTTTATTTTTAAGGGCCCTGAATTCTCTTTTCAAAACGGAAAAGAGAGTGGTTATTTCTTGTATCCAGTTGTTCAGAATCTACATTTTTGGGGGTAAATATGTGTCTGGCATGGGGAGGGGGACAGATAGGGGAATGTGGCAACAGAGAAAAATGTCAAAGTCAAGGAATCAGAAAAGTCTGAGTGATCTATATAAGGGAACAAAAAAAGTCACTGTGGCTTAGTCAGTTTTTCCTGGCCTCTCTTGTCCTCCCTCTTGGTGACATGCTCTTCCTTGTGACCCAGTGGGTTCAAGAATTCTAATAAACGAGCTGAAGAACAGGGTCCCCAAAGGATATCTTTGTGCCAAAAGGGAAGGCAGCTGTGGTTATGAACCAGCACATGCCAGAGGCCACCAAGCTGTTGGGGACTTTGTGTGAATGGATGACAGTTTTAATTTCACTCCCCAGCAGAGGTGGTATCCAGCCAGCACTACTTCAAACCAATTTTGCAAATCACATTTTGTGGCTGAAAATTGGTTTACTGCGCCCATCCCATTTTGGAGGCCAGACTTCCCTGGTTTAAGCTGGTACCTTCGCTGAGTTGTAACAGCTAAAGGATGATTCTTTTTCCTTTAATTGAAATGACAGCACAGTCTTCCACAGATTAATTTTAAATTACTCCTGTTTATATCCTTTAATCAAGATGATAAAAACAGCACCGATAATTTTCTGCACTATTCTTTTAATTTTTTTGAGGCTAATAATAGCTGATTGGCTCTTGATATTTACTGCCTCACATTTGGAAGTTTTACCGCATGCGCGCTAGCTTGGACTGTTTATCACTGTGTTATTCATTCTTTTTAACCTTGATTTTGTCCTATATTAAAATAAGAAGGAATAAGGTTTCAATTGTAAATTCCACTGAGATTCCTTCTGTGAACATAAAGATGATGCTTTCCTGAAGAGATGTGTTCCCTGGATTATATCTCACCCTGAAATAAGGGCCTTCTTCCTGGAAGAAATATTTCTTTAAAATGAATACTTGCAAGAAGTGTTCATCTGTGAACTTTTACCAATTAGAAATGGCTCTGTACTTAAGACTCTTTAATAATGTCTGTTAAGCAGCATTTTAGCTCATTTTTATAACACATGCAGGTTTGGTGATTTATATTAAACATTAAACGTAATAAATTTAGATCTTTTCTCAAGTATAAGGCGCAGCATCTCTGAATCACCCATTTAAGCAGAGTGCCCCGTGGAAAGTCCAGTCTCTTGCTATCATTCACGGATGTAATAAAACAGGTCTCTCCTGTCTCTTTCTTGACATCTGTAATAATGGGGATGACAAGTGTGTAGTGACACTTTAACAAGAGAGCATGTTGATGTTGCTTCGTGGCGAAGACTAAAGGTCCATGACCAGAGGGTGAGCTGAGAACATGCATCAATGACCTCCATCTCAGATTTGGTTCCAAAAAGCTATGCTAATGCCAATTTTTAAAATTTTATTCAAAGAATAAGTCTCAGTGTCTAAAAAAGGGGCCTTTAAATGTCTCACTCTACATGGCTAGATTTAGTAAAAGAATTAATCACCAAGAATGGAACTTTGAACATAAATGGATCTCCTAATGATAGTCACATAAGAAAGATTGAAACCTTCCTATTTTTCAACCACTCCACAGATGGTCATCCCATTCTTCATTTGTTGAATCACAGAAAGGCATAAGACAGTCAAGTTCCTTAGAAAAAAGCTTCTGTTTGTGATGAAGCAATAATTATAGTAGCTTTCTTTGGAATTATCATGTCAAGTTTAGCTCTAAATGATTGTATGTCAAACTGAAAGTTACCTATCCATTTGATTGCAATTTATGTATAAAATACCTGGATACTTTTGGAAATATGTATCTTAAAATGAGAAAAGGCTCACATTTCAAGCATTTGAATAGGACTGAGAATTACTAATATCTTCAGTTAAAGACACCTGAACAGTCTAAAAACTGTCATTTGATTTTTTTAGAAGAAAAAGATGGTGGAAGAAGACATAACTCCAGTTTTCAGGCACATAACTCACTGTGAGGTGGCTTCTATAAACTGAGTTTAGACCATGTCCTGGCCCACAGATGGCGGGCCCTGGTCCCACTGTCTTGATTTCTGACTGCCACTTCAAAATCACTAAATGCGAAGACACAAATGAGCCAGCCATAATCCATCCCTCATGCAGCCAGTCCTCAGTCTCAAATGAGTTGTGTCTCTACAGTCTGTGTATAAACCAAGTGTCCTGGAACTTGGACTGAATTTTTCATAGAAAGGATGTTCTGTCTGGACAGCAGCTTGCCAGGCAGACAGTCATACAACCCTATTTAGCCTGTTACATAATCGAAGTGCTGTCCACATGAAAATCATTTTTAAAATATTGCTGCTATGGGATGTTGACATACCTACCCCAGACTGGGCAGTCTTTGCAGATAATGGGCTCAAAATAACTCACACCCTCTTGCCTTCTGGAGTAACACACTGGAGTCTGAACACAAAAAATGAGAAGTAATGAAAGGAAACAGAATGAAAAAAAAAATTACTTTGAAGAATACCATTATAATGTTGATAATTAAAGCAGAAAAATATAAAATTGGATAAGAAGTCATGTTTCATTTATTTTAATAGTTGTGCTTGAGAAAAAGCAGGTCAGTCAGAGAAAGATGAGGAAGTAGCTGGAAGCAGTTGTTGAGGTTCTAAAGGAGGCATCTGTCCACTCTCCAGTTTGATGTCTTTTCTGCCTATAGGATTTTTTTATCTAGAAAATTCTCTAAACTAGTCTACATTATTGCCTTTTCCTCAAATGCTTTTGGCAGTGGAAGGAACTAATAGAAACAAGGAAGTTTTTCTTGAAGTGTCTGGAGATGAGTAGGAGGGGAGGAGGAGGAGGGAGGGATCTGTTAAAGGGAGTGTTATTGCCCCTCAAAAAATTAGCCAGAGTATTTATTAGTGACACTTAGAGGAAAACTGGGCATGCTTGATTCTCTTGCTGGCTGATACAGGGGACTGAAAATGGGATGAAGAAGAAATATTTTGGTGTGCCTTTGGACAATAGGGCTTCCCTGGTGGCTCAGAGGTTAAAGCATTTGCCTCCAATGCGGGAGACCTGGGTTCGATCCCTGGGTCAGAAAGATCCCCTGGAGAAGGAAATGGTAACCCGCTCCAATATTCTTGCCTGGAGAATCCCATGGACTGAGGAGCCTGGTGGGCTATAGTCCACAGGGTCGCAAAGAGTCGGACACGACTGAGCAACTTCACTTTCACTTTTTTGGACAACTAGTGAAAAAGGCATAGAACTCAAGGTAACTAGGCTGTTGAACGAATATTCTCAGGATAGTCAGGAAAGAAATAAAAAATGGGTTACCAGTGGGCAGGGAGTGATGGGGAGGTGCAGGTGTGTAGATGTGTAACCTAATTGTATAATATATTTGTTACATAAATATATGTAACATTCTTGATTCAGGGGGTATTTATACCAGAAAGAAAATATGTGTTCTCCACGGATTCTTTTTGTGAAATGAAAGAGCACTACCAATGGCTTTAAACCTTCATTTAACCAGTCCTCAGGCCAGTGCCTATTGTCATGATCTTTACGTCCATTAGGAATGATGAGAGAATCAGAGATGTTCGCATTTGATTTCTGCACTTACGTATCTGAGTGCATGGCAATGATGACTGAAGGGGTGGGGAGAGGCTGGAAATCATGTACTAAGCAGAAGTAAGTCATCTCTCCTCTCCAAAGCTCAGTATGTGTGTATGTGTGCACATATATATGTGTGTGTGTACATACATATATATGTGTCTATGTGTTTGATAGATGCATATTATTCTGGAATGACTTAATAAATTTCGTGATAAAAATCATGGTGATATTGATGATGAAAAGGATGATCATAGCAACAGATTCATTGATAGCTGATTATATGTAGGCACTGCATGGAGTGTTTTAACATGTATTAACTCAGTTAATTCTCACTACAGCTCTATCAAATGAGAACCATTGTTTCTCCATTTTACAGTTAAAGAAAGGTCATTTCTTGAGTTTCTTACCAAATTTTAGTTCAGTGATCCCCAAATGCAACCAAGATGAATCATACTTTCTATTAAAATGATCTTAAAGCCACCTCACCTGGATAAATTGGAACAACTGTTTAGATGTGGAGCAAGGGACAATGCAGACCTGCCACAATCTAGGGCCCGTTGCCTTCTCCTAAGTGCCCCACTTCCACCTCCATTCCTATTCTAGCAACCCCTCTTCTGTCTACATAGCTTGTGCTCTCACTTCCAAACCTAGTCCCAACATGTTCTTCATAAAATGCAAAGAGGTAGGAACAGATTTTCAACATTTTTCTTTATTTTACTGGCAGTTCCTATTATGAAGAGTCATGTTAACCAAGGACAACCCCTAAGACACTAAACAGAATTTTCAGATGTTCTTTCCTTGAAATCTGGTTGTGTAAATATTCAGGGAAGTGCTTAAAGGTTAAAAACCTTAAGCATTTAATCACAGTTCAGAACAATTCTTTATAGACCTACACTTTCCAATATGGTAGCCAATACTACATGTGATCATTAAGTACTTAAAAATCTGACTAGCCTGAATTGTGATGTGTTTTAAGTATAAAATACACACCAAGCTCCAAAAATTTAGCACAACCCTCTCCCGAAAGATGTAAAATAGCTTATTAATTATTTTTATATTGATTGTATGTTGAAATGATAGTATTTCAGATAATTGGGTTAAATAAAATAAATTATTAAAGTTAGTTTTACCAGTTTCACTTTTTAATGTGGCTTAGGAAACTGTAAATTATATAGGTGCCCAAGTTATTTTCTATTGGGCAGCGCTGCTATAGACCCTAAAATGAAGAGGCTCCATAAAGACAGAACAGTGATAGCTTCTCCTGAACCACCTCACTAAAGTGTCAAGGGTACGTGTTCAACCTGAGTCTTCTTTTTTGGAAAACACGTTTTTTTGCCCTTTAAATTGTGCATAATACCAGGCACACCTGGATTTCTGGATAATTGCACCAACAAGTGGCTACATGCAGACACAATTAGGTGCTTGCAACTTGTTTGAAGGCACAGGTGTCTAATTGCGCCCACAAATGGCCATTTGGCAGGCACCAATCATTGTGCACACAGCTGATTATAGGCAGAAAATGGCAACAACCAAAAAGGATGCCTGGATAATGGAGGCATGAAAATAGATCCTGAGTAACCCCACTGGCTTGGTGTGATCACTTCTTCCCGGTTCAGTCTTTTTGTGGAATGCCTACTTAGGTGTGTATGGCAAGAGGCATATTTGAAATGCATAGGCTGGGATATGAAAATGCATAGGCCCATCTCACAAAGTAAATGCTGTCTTGAGCTTTTAAGTAAATTGGGGCTAATAAAACCCATATTGTCAACCTGAGTAACCTTAAAGTGGATTCCACCCTGCTGGGATCGGCTGTTTATAATAGCTAAAAATGATGGAGTGTGTGAGAATCCCCAGGGACCCTTTGGTAAATAGTAGTGTTTAAAGGGTTAATTCAACCTAATGAATCATCTGGTGAGGCTGGGAAGGCCAGAGTGCTTACCTCAGGAAGACTCCAACAGGCAGGCATTTATTGAAACGTGGGGCAGTTAGAGAAGGGGGAGGCCAGCCTCGAAGCCTGGAGCTGTTGTGCAGGTCAGCATCTCCAGGCAGGGAGTAATTGATACCCCCAGCTCTCAGAGCAGCTGAAACAACAAAGCTGGACATGGAAACACGTTCACTTACACAGATTTCAATGTCCAGGGGAAATGTGGGGAGACACGGAGGCCCAGCCTCTTCAACTTTTAGGGCAAGTACGGGAATAAGGAGTCTGCTTGTTTCCTCCCCTCATATTTCAGGAGGGCTTTGTAGTAGATTTCAGTAGCTCTGTGGTCTCTCAAAGAAGGAAGCTTAATCAGCACTGTTGATCATAAGTGTCAACCCTCAGGCCACAGCAGATTCAAAGAAATCCACACCTTTTCTCCATCAGAGTAGCCTATGTTCACCCTAAAATGGAGAGATCAGGCATTGATTTCTGAGTTATAGAAAGATCAAGGGTTCCTTGGACAGGGTAGAAATTCCAATGCTTGACTTGGTTTTTCCAGGGCAGAAAAAGACTTAATGAGAGATTGCTCTAGTGGTGTGCATTTATTTGCAATATGAGTTCATGATTTACTCACCTTGACAAATTCTCTTTGTGTCTTGGATCGTCACATCCCTTTGTATCTGCTCTTTATTTATGATGATAGCTGCCTGTTCTTGAATGGTAATGCTATTGTAATAAATCTCCATAAAAAGCCAATTCTCAGTTCAAGTTATTTACTGCAGGCTGAATATGAGGAAGACAGCCTAAAAACACACCCTGATGGTCCTCTTTAGAAACTGACAGGCTCAGCTCAGAACTTCTTTCATTGACTGGACTGCAGCTCAACCTAATGTCAACTTGCCATAATTCTTTTATGTGGAAGGCTATTATTCCATTATGATTTTCTCTCTCGTTGCATAATATCCAAAGAGGGTTGGTAAGAGATTATTGAAGAATTTTATTCATCTCAGATAGTTCATTCCATATGATTCTTCTTTATTTTAAAGGCACAGTAGAAAATGTTCTGTTTCCTATTATTAACCTTCTTTATATGTAGCCTTGAGATATACATGAAAATTTTTAATTTTTTAAGAGTTTGTTTTAAAGATAAAAATGATTTTCATTTCACAGTTTTACAAATTTCAAGTCAAAAATTTTCTCCACTTGACTCACTGCCCTTTATTTGCTGCTCAGTTATTGGAGAAAATTTAGCAATCGAGGAAGGGAATAATTAGTTTTCTGTTGTAAAATGGGATTTACAAGTTCTCAGTCTTGGCCAGGTATCCCTGTGCTTTCTTATCATGAATTTAAAAGAAAGAAAAAAGTTTTCACAAGTTGTAAACTTTGCTACCAAGTGCATGATGGAGACTTCCAGTTTCTGGTTCTGAATGTAAGAAGCTTGGAAGTCACCACATTGTCCTCACAAGTAAGGAGCTAAACAGACTGAAAAATCAGCAACGCTTCTTGGATTTATTAGAGAGGTGAGGACACAGGGCCAACCACTGCCCAGAGATTGGAGAGACAGACAGACAGACAGAAACAGGGAGTCCTGGCTCACTGGAGCAGAGTCAGGAGTGGTGCGGCTACAGGAAGCGGCACCGGGGTAGGAAACCCTGACTCGTAAGTGATGAACTACTGGAGGTTCAGGGGGGCAACTGAAAGTTATAAACCTCAAGGGGACCCTGTCATGGGGGTGGGAGTTGGGTGGGGGGTGGTGGCAAACTGTGAGATTTACCTCCAGGAGCTCCACCAGATTCCCAGAGTCGATATGGAAGAAAAATGCCCTTGCATTTCTAGCAAGGGGAGCAAGAAAGGAGCCGTCCTGAAATACTTTGTTCTTCGTAACAAGACGTGCCTTCAGGGAGAACTAGGTAACACAGCATAACTGACCTGGGGGCAAGGAAATACCCAATTCCTACCCACTGGCCAGCCTGTCCCACCTAAGGGGGACAAAGAAACTGAGAAACACTGGTGAAGTCCACAGCCCAGAGGCATGGGCTCACTCAAAGACTGAGACCTGATCACAGGACTGTGGAATGCTTCCCCTTCCCCTGCAGCTTACCACCACATCGTTAAAGGCCTAGTAGTTTTAACCCGCTACATCACATCAGCTATCAAGAAAAAACTGAAAGCATACTAAAAGGCAAAAAAAAAAAAAGAAACAAAAACAATTTGAAGAGACAGAGCAAGCATCAGAACGAGATCAGACAGGGATGTTGAAATTATCATACCAGAAACTTAAAATAAATATAATTCACATGCTAAGGGCTCTAATGCATACAGTAGACAGCACATAAGAACAGATGGGAAATATAAGCAGAGAGATGGAAATCCTAAGAAAGAATCAAATACATGGTGGCTATTGTAAAGCTATGCCCTTTGTCTGTTTCAAATTTCTGATAACAGTGTGCTCTGTAAATTTCTTGAGCCGTTCCTCTAAGCCAAGAGCAGTGGGCTTCTATGCCAACACATCCACTTCCATCCTTTGATCTCAAGAAGTAAACATCCATTCTTATGAATTGTTTTCATTTCCTTATAAACCACAATTGTATTTGTAGTATAGATTTGGTTTTACTTCTCATCTTTTCATAAAGAAGCTACTTAATTGAAAAGGATTCACAATCAGTGCTGGAATCTATCAGATTTAGATTTGGTGGTGGACTATCACACTGTATTTAATAACCCACTGTGCCAGTGCTCTGAATAACAATACCACGGCCATCAGAAGCAGTTTATTCTCTTCTCCAAATGTCTGACATGTAAGAAATTCAATAATCATTGGAAGTCTCTGGTATCTCATTGCATTGGCATGGACTGTAATTTCTCTCTGTGGCTTTTTCTTTTCCTAATATAGACAGAGTTGATGAGGGAGACCTCTGTGTTTCAGGCAAACACACGGGTGCTAGATTGTTCTCAATGATTTTTTGCTTTTCATTGATTTGGATTTTCAGAATCTTTTTCTGCCATGAACCCCAGTCATGACAAATAGTGGGAGAATAAGTAGAATTGCTGGTCTTCATCAGTGAGAAAAGTTACTAGGCTACTTTTCTTTTTCCTTTTCCTGCTACCCTCTCTTTCCCCAGTTTCCCATTTACAGCCATGCTTTGCAAAGAGCAACAGACAAGAAGTGGAATGAGAATGGGAGAGGATTTATGAGATAGAGTGAAGTAAGCCAGAAAGAAAAACACCAATACAGTATAATAACACATATATATGGAATTTAGAAAGATGGTAACGATAACCCTGTATGCGAGACAGCAAAAGAGACGCAGATGTATAGAACAGTCTTTTGGACTCTGTGGAAGAGGGCGAGGGTGGGATGATTTGGGTGAATGGCACTGAAACATGTATAATATCATATGTGAAATGAATTGCCAGTCCAGGTTCGATGCATGATACTGGATGCTTGGGGCTGGTGCCCTGGGATGACCCAGAGGGATGGTACGGGGAGGGAGGAGGGAGGGGGGATTCAGGATGGGGAACACGTGTACACCCATGGCGGATTCATGTCAATGTATGACAAAACCAATATAATACTGTAAAGTAAGTAACCTCCAATTAAAATAAATAAATTTTAAAAAAAAGAAAGAAAGAAACCAAAGGCCACAGATTCCTTAAGGACAGAGTTGCCTTACCACCACTGTAACGTTAGCCCTGGAAAGTACCTAACACAGCAGGCATTCATCTAAGTTGTAAGCCAGAAAAAGAGGCAAAAACACAGGAAGGAATTTGCAACTGAGGGAAAAAAATTCCAGAAATTTCACTGGGAAGATGTCAGGAAGGACAGGTCTTTATTTTCAATCATCTTGCCTTCACGCGGAAATTCTATTTGTGTTAAGTTTTCTGGACTTCCTAATTGGGTTCTAAAAATCTTTCTTTGAAAGCAAATTATTTTTCAGTAAGTTGTATTTTGCCACTAAAAAAAAAAAAAAGTTTTCTGCTAACAGAAATGCATAAAGCAAAAGAATCGTTGTGATTGAGATGATGTGGCATGTTTTCCCAAGTTTTAATTTTGAATAGTTTATATATCCATCCCAGAGAATTCTTTTCAGAACTCAAATTTCTCATTTTTTGTTATCCATCCAGACCTTGATTTTTTTAATACATTCAGCAATTTTTATAAAACATGAGTGATTGGAGCTTTTCCAGGCAAATAATGAATTTTCAAGTGTAGGATTTTCTTTGTGTCTTCTGTGGAGTGGTGGAATGCTCAGTTTAAGAACTGGTAAAGAAAAAGAAGCAGCTAAACCCAGTAAAATAAAAAGTCTCCCTTAACCTTGATTCTGATGGTAGTTCAGATGTACACACTTATAAAACCTCATGGACACATCTCTTTTACATAAATTAAACCTCAATAAATTTGAAAAAGGAAAGGAGGGAAAAAGTTGTTCTTTGTTATCTGGACTCCCCGGTCACATCATGGGCACTTCTTAGAAAGTCTTTGAGGCCGTGGCTGTTGCTGGTTCCCAGCAAATTCCATCTCTCAGAGACGCGTCCCTTGGATGCCCTGACTTATACTTACCACACTTTCAAAAGCACAGGAGAAAGCCCAAGCAAGGCTGGCTGCCTTGCGCTGCTCCTAAGAAACAAGTTTCCATGTTCTTAGGCGATAGTATCATCTGTTTGCCATTCAAATAAACGTCATGCAAAGTCAGTATTCCATAGGATGAGGTGACAATTTCAGGAAAGGCAGGCTCTCCAGACCTCTTTTCCCAAAGCAACTCCAGAGCCAGTCTCATCTCCGGTGGTTTATGTGGACAGGGACTCTGAGAGAGGTGAGGAAACGATAGACTGTTTCTGTGGCAGGAAGAGGAGGCTGGAAGACATGGGTACCATCGAAAAGTCATTTTGGTATCTTGCTTTTTATTTACACCCTTGGGTCGGAGCAGACAGGATTTCCCTGGCGTGGTTTACATTTTATACAACCAATGGCTAATTATTTGCATACCCCCATTGTCACCTATTGGACACTTGCTAGAGGACAAGAGTTTGAGATTATTTACTTCCTGAGAAATAAACTAACATAACTACATGTCTAGTTATGGAAGTTAGTTACACGCACAGGCATCTAAGCCTAAAGGAAGTTTGTCAAGGACCAGAAAACCACCAGGCATTCTCCCATACTCCGTGTCTCTTCTCTTTCCCCACCAGACATCCTTTCTCATCACAGTTTAATGAGGGAAGTATTCTAGGCCTCTTGCTTTTCACCTTCTCCACCCTGGAGATGTTGGGAACGGTGCCAAGGTGAGGCAACAACAAAGCTTTTCTCTCTCAGGTAGTTACTAAAGTCAACGGCCATCTGCCCTTTCTAAGTATGGTATCCTATAGACAGGTGTTCATCCCATTAGGTGCCCTCCTAACAAAAGGTAAGCAGTATTAGTCTCCCTCTGTATCACTCTCAGATTTTTCTGTATCCAATACAGAATGAAAATCTCCTGGCAAATATAACTGAAAAGGAGTCCAAAGGTAGATTTATCTTTAGGTGCAGCTACCCAGGAACTTAGAGGATGCCATCAGGAATTGGCTTCCTTTCCCCCCATCTCTTGACTCTGCCTTTTTCTGTGTTGGCTCTGTTTTTAGGCACAGTCTTCCACCCTGGGATGGAAACAGTTGCCCACATCACGAGGCTTATTTCTTATCATCTGAGCCACTCCAGCAAAAGTATGATTGTCTCATTTCAGTATGTTCAACAAAAGTCCTAGAATTGTCTCAGTTTGCCATAATTGAGTTACCTTGTTAACTATAAGCAATCACCGTGTCCAGGGGTGGAGGGCTCTGATGGGCAGATCTGGAGTCCTGGGTAGACTCACTCCACCTGAACCACGGGGAGAGAGAGAGGACCATGGGATGATTCCCAGGAGGACAGAATATTGTCACCAGAGTAGGATGGGACAGATGCTAGACAGGAAAAGAGAGCAACCTTCCACTGTCCCAACACTGATGACAAGGGCAGAAGGAAAGCTGGAATCAATGATGAAAGAAAAAAGTGAAAGCTTTTGTCGCACACCTATAAAAACTAGAATGAATGCTAAACCCCTAAAAAGTTATAAGACCAGTGCACCAAACTGTCTTCTGTTTCTGAGTCCAATTGTCATCTGACTTACAGGCTTCAAGAATACTTCCTCTAGTAAATATTATGCAGTGTTTCATCCATCCAAATAGTCCGATAAAAAAGAAAAAGAAGAGAGATATGGGGGATATTATGACTCTTTGATGGTCTTTTGGCTGCTTCTCAAGTTTCTTTGAGTTCAATGCATGCATCTATAACTTACTTTATAGCCGCCCATGCAACTATGTTTATCTCTGAGAACATAATCCTGAATCCAAGTTTTCCAGCAATTCTCCAAGAGGTGGCATCAATATGGACACACTAATAAGTGGCAATTAAACATCAAGACTGTTGCCAGGACTACACACACAAAAAAGAACAACTGTTTAGAGAGAATGTACGTCTTAGTGTATTTTGTGTACATTTTTTATGAACATAGCCCATAAATTTTGGGAAAGTGGTGATAACTTACCTCATTTCCATCTGGAGGAAGCAGATTTTTAGAGCAGAAAAAGGCCTCTGGACATATTTGAATATTTGGAAGACAGAAAAGCATGTAAGACACAATGGAATCAGGAATAAACATTAAAAAGTTGGAACATGGATAAAAACAATACCAATTTTAAATTTTTACTTATTCGCCTCTGCTGGCTGTGCTGGGTCTTCATCGCTGCTCAGGCTTTTCTCTGGTTGCGGTGCGCAGGCTTCTCACTGTGGTGGCTTCCCTTGTTGCAGGACCCAGCTCTAGAGGCCTGAGTTTCAGCAGTTGCAGCACGTGGGCTCAGTAGCTACGGCTCCTGGGCTCTAGAACATGGGCTTAGTAGTTGTGGTACATGGGCGTAGTTGCTCCTTGGCATCTGGAATCTTCCTGGATCAGGGACTGAACCCATGTCTCTTGCATTGGCAGATGGATTCTTTACCACTGAGCCACCAGGGAAGCCCTAAAAAATAACAGCAATTTAAAAAGAAGATCTGTATCCATCACTTATCATGCCCAGACACTGCTACCTGCTTTACAGGCATTCTAGCTGAACCCTCCTAACTACCCAGGTAGGAAGGTAACCATTACTATTCCAGTCTTACAGATGAGAAAATTGAGACTATGTATGGAGAATAAGAACATTCCTAAAGTCATACATCCATTAAGTGGAAACCCAGCCCTCTTTCTGCTAAGTGTTAGTTCCTCAGTTGTGTCTGACTCTGTGACCCCATGGACTGTAGCCTGCCAGGCTCTGCTGTCCATGGAATTCTCCAGGCACAAATCCTGGAGTGGGTTGCCATTCCTTTCTCCAGGGGATCTTCCTGACCCAGAGATCCTACGCAGCCTCCTGCATTGCAGGCGGATTCTTTACTTTCTGAGCCGCGAGGGAAGCTAGTTCTGCTAACTCCTCTGCTGTTTCGTCCCTTGGTGCCCATAGCAGGGTCTATGTTGATGGTCAGGATGGCTCAGCTCAAAATTGGCTGAGACCTGAACACAGGCACCCCTGGAGGTAGAAGAAGGGATCAGGAGGGCCCCAGTAGACTGAGGTAAGAGAGGAGGCCTGGTGATGGAGGCTGTCAGAGGCAAGGAAGTCCATCTGGTTTGGATAAAAATCCAGTATCCCAGCAGACAGAGAGGCGCACAGACAGAGGAGGAATCATAAAAAACCAAAGGCAAAGGTTCTGTTAACGTCAGGAAGGTCCAGCAGCAAATGAAGGCACACAGCCTTGGACATTAAGATTTCAGGAGTAGGACCTCATCCCCCATAAGATTTTAATGGGTAGGGCAGAATCTCAAACCAGGATAAAGTGGAGGGGTAATACTATCTTGTAACTGAGTAGGATGTTGTCCGTTGTACTTTTCCGTCCATCTCCAATTTGATCTATTCCCAACAACCCCATGAGCTTGGCATTATAATCCCCACTTTTAAGTGAAGAATATAAAAATGGAAATTGCTCACTCCAAGCCAGTGGCAGAGCTGGAACTTGAATCCAGGAGTTTTGACTCCAAGCCCAATACTCTTGTTGACCATGGAGCAGCTGAGCCGACCATCACAACAGAAGCTCATTTACCAGAGCCAGTGTCTGTGATGGGAGCGTGGTCACTAGGCAACAAGCAGGATGCCAGTTGCAGGGGAGAAAGGGCTGAGGCTGAAACTCAGAGCATATTTCTTTCTTTTCAGTTGGCAAGTATTAGTCCCACTCCATTTGAAGAATAGAGGGCCCTTTCTTCCACACTAGGAGTCTCCAGAGAGCATTCATTTAATAAATATTGTATTGAGCCCTACCATGTGCCAGGCACAAGGAGTCAACAGTGACGTCAGAAATAGTCCTTATTATTACAAAGTTCATAGTTTATTGGGGGACAAACAAGAAAACAAGTAATTAAATAGAGTGGTTAGCAATTCTGTAGAGGCCAGAACTTGTCCTATGCAAGTGTAAAGTCTGCATTATATTAAAGACTTTCCATGACCTTATATAAATGCAAACCAGGCATGACTTAATTTTCCAATATTACTGATATTTCTCTATAAGTTCTTAAAAAGGGCATCCATTTCAGAAATAGCAGAGCAAGAAGAAATAGTATCTGGGACAGGAAGTTTTGACGCTTAAAACAAGAAGACTATCTTGGCCTCTGAGCTTTTGTACCTTGTGTCTTGCAGTTTTTCAGCTGCCTCATTTATAGGGCCGTCATCTCTCACTGTCCCCTTCTCTCTGCTTGCCCACATCCAGCTCTTCCTTCAGGGCCCCCTTAGCTCACCCCCTCATCAGAATCCTTAGCTATGGCAGGTGTCCCCTGGCACTTACTCAGCGTTAAACATATGTGCCCTGTCTTGTCTTTCACTTCTTTCTTCTCCCCAAATAGGTCATAAGGTCCTCAGGGACAGAGTTGGAGCCTCATACCTTTTGGAAGCAATTGGGGGTTCATTTAGCATATCACCAACCAAGGAGTAAGAGAGCCCTCTGGGCTAGGTTACCATCAGTTTTGTCCACCCAGATTTAGAACTACAGAGGAAAGAGGATTATTTTTTAAGTAAACATTTGGCTTCTAAAAGCAACTCTGATTGCTTTTCCCTGACAAATGTAACGTTCCCCTAAAGCCATTTCTTTCCACCAGAAAAAGCACCCAGAGAAGACGTAGATTAAATTTAGTTATTTTTCCCCATCTTGATTTTCCGATATTATTTTTTAATGGCGGTAATGAAGGTAATTAACATTTTAATCCATTTATTGTTGTTGTTGATGATACTTTTTTTAACCTCATTTGAGCATGTTCCATCCACATTTACAAATGCCTGTAAAATTGCCCAAACTCCAGTGGGTATTTTTCAGCTTCTGGTTTTACCAAACTATAGTTCACTAAACCTCACTTAAATTAATCAACTAAGTAGAAAATTCCCCAATGGGATTTTAGAGAAGGATAAGTGTGTTGTAAATAAAACAATTAAAGGGCTAGTTCACACCTCATCAAATCACTTAATCACCTGATAATGGTTAACTACACACATTCCTCATAAAATGCACAGGGCAAAGATGTAAATCTGAGTGCAGTTTTTTCTGAAGGGGACATACCTACTTGTAAACTGAGGTCATATTATGCTGCCCAGGGCTGGGATGAAGCTTGCACAATCTCAGCTTATTGGCCAGAACAATTTATGCATCCTGCCTCTCAGTGGGGAGTGTAATATCAGATCTAGAAATCCCATTAGCTAAGTTTCCCTTCATAATTGTAACCTTTGAGATACAAGAGTAGTATCAGATCTTGGATTCTTTTTACCCCAACTTTCTTCCAGTAATGCTTTCACTCAGATCATTACATTCTCTCTTGTGAGAAGAAAAGCACATATTACTTTACAGATGGAGAAACCAAGGCGCAGATAAGTGAAGTCCAGCCGGGGTCACCTTTGCAGAAGACAAGCTGAGATGCTGCAGTGTGACCCAAGGTCAATTTGGACTGGAGCCTGAGTGGTTTCCTGGTGGGGTCATGAAACTGTAACCTCCCTTGACTCATTCATTGGGGGCCAGCTATTCATTTTACAGAGTTGAAAATAAGGCCTGAGAAAGTGACATGACTTACGGGAACCCCCCAACCCAGGGTATGACCCCGTCTCTGCCGTCCATGTCTTGATCCCTTCTCCATACTGCAGCTGTCTCTAGCAGAGGTACTGATGGGGAATTTAAAGATTGAAAGGTGGACCAGTTACGGTGATAGAAATTTTAGTCAGCTTCCCAGGGCATTTTTCCCCGGGGAGATAGCATACACCTATAAGTGGACAGAGGAGACTTGTGCACACCAGTCTACAGGGTCACACAGAGTTGGCCACGACTGAGCATAAACATGGTATACGGAGGATGCAGACTGAATGTGCTCGTGAGACTTATTCCTGTGGGGCAGGGGCTGGAGACCTGAATAACCTAGTTCCCTGCTATGGGGCAGGTGGAACTGTCAAGAAGATAAGCAGAATAGAGCCAAAGGAGGACTTTGTCCCTGCCCCTAGCCGGTAGCTCTGGCTGATTGCTGTCTTGAGAGAAGGCGTGCATGTGTGCTAAATTGCTTCAGTCAAGTCTGACTCTTTGCAACCCCATGGATTGTAGCCCACCAGTCTCCTCTGTCCATGGGATTTTCCAGGCAAGTATGCTGGAGTGGATTGCCAGCCCTTCCTCCTCCAGGGCATCTTCCTCACCCAGGTGTGGAACTCACGTGTCTTAAGTTTCCTGCATTGGCAGGTGGGTTCTCTATGTCTAGCGCTACCTGGGAACCCCACGCCCCACTCCAAAGAAAACAGGAAAGCTGAGTTTTCATGTGAAAGCCCTCAATGTTCAAATGTTACCAATTAGTTGAAAAAAAAAATTAAATTGATTGTGACTTCAAATTCAACAAGTATTAAGGACCCCTCTATGATTGTTTGTTTCTTCTTTCTTCTTTTGATTCCATCACAACCATTCAAGGAGAGGAAGGTAGTCATGATGTCTCCATTTTACATATGCGGTCACTGAGGCTCAGAGAAAGTTAAGTCCCCTGGATCTTATTTCTACAAGGTACCTTGCTCCACCAAGTCCATTCTTCTGCCTCCGCGTCCCAGGCCCTCCCCACAACACAGAGTTGCTGCAATCCCTCAGCACTGAAATCCCTCAGCACCAAAATCCCTGAGAGTACCTTCCACCCTCACAGATAAATGAAATCTACTTCCAGAACAAGTTGGCAAACGGAAGCTCAAAAGTCACAAAAGCAGAGAGAGAGCCTAGCATCCCATTTCTCTCCTGACGTTTAAGAATGAGTTGGCATGAGGTAAATGGTAAATAACATTTTATTTGGTAATGGCTCTTTAGTTTTAAATCACTTCAGCATTTACTTTTAATTAATTTCTTTAAATTAGATGACTCACACTTGTAAATATTTGCTTTTCTACGATAAGCTTTATTTAAATTATTAAAGCTTCAGCTTCGTGACTGATTTTAAGAATTGAGGTTGCCGCCTTGCTGATAGCAGAATGCATGTGCTTAGAACAGGGGGACATCGTTTCATCGGGTACCACTGCCAGCGCCAAATAAGGCTGAAAGCAAGGAGCACTCACAGAAATAGAAGAGAAGGCGGATTTACGGTTTTCTTTGAATTGTTCAGGGAATAAATCAATAAATGAGGGAGTTAGAGAACAAATGTAGGATGAAATAACATCTGAAGAAGCTCACTCACAATGAAAGCTTGTCTTGCTGTGTCTTTTTTAAAAGCACTCATCAATGGCTCTGGATCCACATATTAGTTTGCTAAAGGGAGTGGAAGTGGAGGCCTGAGAAGAGGGTTATGGAAAGGCTCAGGACAGGAACTGTACAAAAACACTGGAGACAAAAAAAAAGAAAAAGAAGTAATGATGAGAGCAGAGTAATTTCATAGCCCCTGTTGGTATGGGCTATTATAAGCCTAGATTTGCTAGCTGCTCCATTTCACCAGCATCAAAGGCAAGGCTGGAACTCGAAGGAACAGGGCTGACAGTCAGGCTGCATTATAGCAGAAAGAGAAATGACGAAGAATTCTCTAATTTCAATAAGTGGGGATTTGAAAGTAAAAGGCTTGTAATGACATTAATAACCAGTCTTTACCAGCCATGTAATGAACAGCCGGAGGACGAAGGGACCAAGGTGGGATGGGGGAGCTCAGAGCTAGTCATCAGCACCTGAGACTCTCTTAATAACTTTTATTATTTCTCAAAAATCATTTCGACAATACAGTTCGGTAACCTTTGTGCTGTAAATCCAATTCATCTGCAAAAATGAAAGCTGAGTAGAATGTGATATTATGTAGAATCTGTCATGCTGATGCTATCTCCAAAGCACTCTGCCAAATAATGAGCTGGAATCAGGATGGGAGGGCTGAGTGGGGCCAACGACTGAGCCTGGTGTGTGCCCACCAGGTCCAGCCTGGACTTTGGAAACTGCTTAGTGCGGACAGCAGGTAAAGGCCCAGGGTTACCCTCCACATGGGTGAGAAGTACCATGAGGTGCCTCAATTCCACATCAGAATCTATGCAGAGAGGCCAGAGTCCTTCCATCTGCTCTCTAGTGGAAGTTAGAAAAGGGGCTGTCTCAGGCCTTGGTGCTCAGCATGAAGGAGACTGTTGAAATATAAATCTTCAAAATACACCCAAGCAGAAGTGTGAATGAACCAGTTGTCAAAAACCTAGTTCCCACCCCCCAGTGGAGCTCTGGAGCCAGGCTGTACTTCCTGCAATGTGCCCCCTCCAATGGAGGGTGAAACCAAGGAGCTCATGTCACTGTTGAGAGGATGAGATCAAGTCAGTGTTTGGACTTGCTGATGTCAGATCCTTCCTACCCAAAAATGAACTTTGTGTGCCTCATTTACTCAGTGGTCCCTGGTCCTTATACATACTAGAAATAACATGCTCACTTCTTAAGGCAGAAAGTGAACACTGAGGTTTATGAAATATGACTTATGAACATCATTTTGTCTTATAAATTTGAGACAAAAGATTACCTGATATTTTTTTTAAAAGGGCATTTGGCCAATCTCATGTTTAGACATAAGCAACAAAAACTCTTAAGCCAATTAAACTGTCAGAATTAAATTTTGAGACTCCCAAAGTGTAAATGCTCATAGAGTCTCCAAAAGAGAACTAAGCTTGCTGTCTTCCCAAATTACACCATGTTTTCATTTGAGAATAAGTATGATGTGCTCAAAATTGCTTCAACATTAGTGGCAACTGGCTTGATGGTTACAGAGTTGAGGGTCCTTCAGGTTCACACATGCTGGCCTCTGTGCTGTTAAATTGCTCTGTTGTGAAGTTGGCCCACAACTTTGCCTGCCTGTTGTTATCCCTGATACACTATTGCTAGTCTGGTTGAAATGGGGCTTGAGCCTAAAGCAAGACCACAGCCGTGAGGATGGACTTGAATATTTAAGCATTTTCTATAATCCAGTGTCTGGCTGGAGTAGGGATGACAAGAGGATCTAGGTTTCTGGCATGGCTGACTTGTCATTCTCCAAAGGGACACTCAATGAGCAGCAGGCTTCAGAGAGGCCGTTGTTTAATTTTGTACCTGTAAGGTGTGAGGTGCCTACGGAAACTCCAAGGGAAGCTGTCCCACAGGGAATTCACATCACTCCCCTGCTCTAGTCCCTACCAAACAAAAACCCCATTCCTTAATCCTCCCCAGATGAACTGCTTTCCACTCACCCACTGTTCACAAGCCAGCATCGGAAGAATGCCTCTGCTTTCTCTCACCTGCTGCCAACAGGCACATGGGGAGCAGCTGAGAAGCAAAAGAGATGAGAGGCTGCACACCTAGCTGAGTGGTCAAGCATGCTGTGACCTCCGGGTCAGTCTGCCTGGGCTTGAATTTAGGCCCTGCTGCTTCCTGTATGACCTTGGTCAAGTTACTTAACCTCTCTGTTCTTCCATAGTCTGCTACCAGGGATTATAATAGTGCCTATTATAATTTTGTGGTGCTGTTGTGGTGACTTTGTTGTTGTTCAATTGCTAAGTCATGTCCAACTCTTTGCGACCCCAAGGACTGTAGCACACCAGGCCTCCCTGTTCCTCACTGTCTCCCGGAGTTTGCCCAAGTTCATGTCCATGGAATCGGTGATGGTATCCAGCCATCTCATCCCCTTGCTGCCTTCTTCTCCTTTTGCCTTCAGTCTTTCCCAGCATCAGGGTCTTTTCCGATGACTAAACATGTTGAAATGGAGAAAATGCTTAAAATGGAGCCTGCCCTGCCGTAAGCATTCAGAATAGGAGCCTCTGTGCTCAACAGGCTTCAAATCTTTGCAATTCTAAATCCAGCTTTCAAAACTTGCTCCCGAGTCCATCAAGCACAGGAGTAGGACTCTTCCTAGCATTTATATTTCTGCTTCTGAATTTCAGAGAATTGCAGTGGCAGGATTCTCTTGGGTCTTACTGAAATCATGGTATGGATGCCCTTCCTGATATACACACATGAAGGTGGAAGCATTCCTTCCCTGTGGTTCTTGACCATAGAGAAGAATTCTGATAATCTAAGACCATGGATAGTTGACATAAAAATCCTCCTATTGCCCAGGCTTTAGAAATTAATAGCAGAGGAATGGAGGTAGGTAAATATGTGGCTGCAATATGAATATAGGAGTATTTTTGGATAAGATACATGAATATCTTATACAAAAAGTGTATGTGTTACTCTAAAAATAAATTAATAAAAGTTGATCAGGGAAAAGCAGCTCTCATGAACAGTATGTTTTTCGCCTAGAATGTCCTATCTCCAGGCAGTAACCTTGGACAAGCAACTGTGTAGCACTTCTCCTAAGGGGCAGGCGCAATCTCATTAGAATTCAGGACCCTACACTCTCTAACCTCTTGGCCCTCCAAGTCTGACCTTGAAATTGAACTGTTATCTCTTGCATGGCAATCGGATGAAATCTTTTGTGTTTAGCTATTGAAATTCCGGGACTACTGTTACAATACAAAGAGAGGGAGGGATGATTTTAGAGACCTAACAAATTATGATGGTTTGTTTCTTTTGGTTGCCATGCTCTTTAAATAAACCTCTCCCGTGGTTAAAAAGACCATGGGTAATTATATGCAGGTATCGCTCAGATGGTCTTCATGACCTTTCTGCAGCCACTCACAGCAGTTTTGGTTTCCCACAACATTCCTTCTCTCTGAATGCTCTCCTGCTGCCCTTTCTGTCTTTAGCACCCATTTTCAGAAATGCATACCCCCTCACAAAGGAAATTATTTTAGTAGGACCATTTTGAGAGAATACCTCCCACCATCTGATAATGAGGCATGAAACATTCTTAAGGGGCATTTTCCAGATAACATCTGCCAAAGGATAGGAGCCCATCCTCAGCACACATGCAGTTTGTTAACAACTAAATTGTTGTGCTTGTGGTCATTGTTGAGAAGCATGAAAGAAGGAATCAAATGTGGGTGATCAAAATAATGCCTGTCTTAACCTATTTTAGAAATGTCTTCTGAGCACTCTATCATTATCATTCCTCTTTCATTGTCTTTGCAAAGATTTCCTTGGTGGTAACAGGGGCCAAAAGCATCTGCTGGTAAATCTGTTCCTACTCCAGTTCTTAGGAAAAAGCAAGAGCCCTCTCTTCATAACACCAGGGAAATGTGAGTGATGAAAATAGGATTCTCCCCCCCCCAATCATTTCTATGATATAGGCTGTCAAATGATGCTTCTATTTTATGATTCTGTAGAATCTGCCGAAATCAAAGCTATGTAACATACATTGCAGAGGGCTTTGCTAATCCTGGCCAACCACGCTCATGCCTGGACAAAGGATAAAGGCCTGGTAACTAGAAACCTGACACGGAAGGAATTCCAAACACAGACTAAAGGCATCTCTGTCCACATAGCGTGGGCAGCTCAGGCTTCTACGGGTATATTAGTTTGTGCTGATCTTTTTTTAGCTTTCCCATATTTGTAGAAAAGCAAGAGGAGCAAGCACCAACATCAGCTCAGCCACTAAATAATCTGCGCATGATGTGCTTGGGAGGAGTACGGCTGTGCCAGAGGTCCTCTGGCTGCCAAAGGCTTCAAGTACTTCTCTTAGCACCAGGAGCTTTACATCATCTGCTTCCTCCCATTTGAACCCCAAATCTGGTCACAGTCAATTATTACCAAAAATGGAAACTCATAACGGCTACCTTAGAAGTTAAATTGTCTGTTTTGGCTACTAATAATAGCACAGGTAGTATTTTACAGAAATTAAGAGGAACAGGATTCTGCCCTTTGCAAGCTTTTCCTGAAGTAAGGAATCCAGTGCTTATGCCCCAGGTGGAGGTGCTTATCTTTGCTCATAAATTCTTTATGGCTTTCATACGTTTTACCACATACCTTATTTTTATGCTTCCTAAGCTCATCTCCTCTCAAAACAAACTCCCTTCTAGGCACTGATGCGTCTCAATCTTAGCTGTTTACTCCTGTTATTCTTCAGCTTCCCCTGCCCTTCCTCTTCCTAAAAAGAGCTCACTGGCTGAGAGGCAGGGGTGCTTCTTAAATTCAGTCTTGAGATGTACTGATGAATCATGATCAGCTCTATATTGTAAGGATTTGTCACCGATATGTGATGAGCTGAAGGCTACAAATAATTTCTTTTAATAAATTACAGCGCATTCAAGTTTTTCTCCCTTCACAATGTGGCCTACTCTCACATTAAAGCATCTGTTCTCTCTTGGGTGGGAGGGAAAGGCGTCGAGATACAGTAGGTGATAGAGAACGTGGCATGATCCTAGCTTCTGCCTCTCTTGGGCATGTGTGTCTTGTATGAAAGCCATCCGGCGTGTGTATTCAGGTGGAGACAAAGCTGGGAAGCACTGTGACAGAGGAGAACTGGACCTCACCTCTACCCCTGGCTCATGTCCATCAGTCCTTAAGCCTAGGCACTGGAAACGGGTGATCACACCAGGTTTTCACTTTTGACATTGTCTCCATAAAGTGCTATGTAATATTTTAGACTCTCTGTACCATAATTTTAAATGCATAAAGGTGTTCCTAGATTATTGTGTTTCTGACAGAAACATTTTTTTTTCCTGTACCAAGTTAATAACTGTTCTTATAACTGATTTTGGGGGGTCATATTTTTTTGTTCTTTCCATTGAAGTGTAATTGATTTACAGTGTTGTGTTGTCCTTCAGCCTCTCAGTCATGTCCAACTCTTTGCGACCCCATGAAATGCAGCATACCAGACTTCCCTGTCATTCGCTATTTCTCAGAGTTTGCGCAAACTCATGCCCATTGAATTGGTAATGCCATCCAACCATCTCATCCTCTGTCATCCCCTTCTCCTCCTGCCTTGAATCTTTCCCAGCATCAGGGTCTTTTCCAGTAAGTCAGCTCTTCGCATTGGGTGGCAAAAATATTGGAGTTTAACATTAGTCCTTCCAATGAATATTCAGGGTTGATTTCCTTTAGGATTGACTGGTTTGATCTCCTTGCAGTCCAAAGGACTCTCAAGAATCTTCTCCAACACCATAGTTCAAAAGCATTAATTCTTCACCACTCAGCTTTCTTTGTGGTCCAGTTCTCACATCCATACATGACTACTGGAAAAAACCATAGCTTTGACTATGCAGAGCTTTGTCAACAAAGTGATGTCTCTGCTTTTTAATATGCTATCTAGGTTTGTCATAGCTTTTCTTCTAAGGAGTAAGTGTTGTGTTAGTTGCATGTATAGACCAAAGTGATACGGTTACACATCAGTTCAGTTCAGTTCAGTCGCTCAGTTGTGTCTGACTCTTTGTGGCCCCGTGAACCACGGCACGCCAGGCCTCCATGTCCATCACCAATTCCTGGAGTCCACCCAAACCCATGTCCATTGAGTCGGTGATGCCATCCAGCCATCTCATTCTCTGTCGTCCCCTTCTCCTCCTGCCCTCAATCTTTCCCAACATCAGGGTCTTTTCAAATGAGTCAGCTCTTCGCATCAGGTGGCCAAAGTATTGGTGTTTCAGCTTCAACATCAGTCCTTCCAATAAACAACCAGGACTGATCTCCTTAGGATGGACTGGTTGGATCTCCTTGCAATCCAAGGGACTCTTAAGAGTCTTCTCCAACACCATGGTTCAAAAGCATCAATTCTTCGGCGCTCAGCTTTCTTTATAGTCCAACTCTCACATCCATAACATGACTACTGGAAAAACCATAGCCTTGACTAGATGGACCTTTGTTGACAAAGTAATGTCTCTGCTTTTGAACATGCTGTCTAGGTTGGTCATAACTTTCCTTCCCAGGAGTGAGTGTCTTTTAATTTTATGGTTACAGTCACCATCTGCAGTGATTTTGGAGCCCAGAAAAATAAAGTCAGCCACTGTTTTCACTGTTTCCCCATCTATTTGCCATGAAGTGATGGGACCAGAGGCCGTGATCTTAGTTTTCAGTTACACATATATATTACTATATATATTTTTCAGATTCTTTTCCATTATAGGTTATTATATGGGATATAGTTCCCTGTGCCTTACAGTAAACCTTCTTCATCTTTTTTGTACATAGTAGTGTGTCTGCTAATCCCATACTCCTAATTTATACCCCTCCCTTACCCTTTGGTAACCATAAGTTTGTTTTCTGTGTCTGAGTCTATTTCTGTTTTATAAACAAGTTCATTTGTATCATATTTTTAGATTCCACATATAAGCAATATCATATATGTCTTTTTCTGTTGTATTCCTTTTTCTTTTTTGTGTGTATATCTATTATCAGTATTTGGTTTGTGGTTACCATGAGGTTTTCATACAGCAGTCTGTATATATATTTGATTGTTTTAAGTTTCTGATCTCTTAATTTCAAGTGCATTTTAAAACCCTGCATTTATACTCTCACTGTTCATTTTTACTGTTTTATTTTATATCTGAATTGGTTTGTGTATCCTTTAACTGCTTATTGCTGATACAGATAATTTTACTACTTTCGTCTTCTAACCTGCCTACTAGCTTTGTGTCTAGAAGGCTTCCTATGTTACTGTATGTTTGCCTTTATCAGTAAGCTTTTTCATTTCATAGCTTTCTTGTTTCTAGTTGCTATCTTTTCTTTTTTGCCTTGAGAAGTTTCTTTAAAGTATGTTGTGAGGCTGGTTTGGTGGTGCTAAACTCTTTCAGCTTTTGCTTGTCTGTAAAACTTTTGATTTCTCAATCAATTCTGAACAAGAGCCTTGCTGGGTAGATTCTTGATTATAGTTTTTTCCCTTTCATTACTTTAAATATATTGTGCCACTCCCTTCTGGTCTGCAAAGTTTCTGCTGAAAATTCAGCTGATAGCTTTATAGGCACTCCCCTATATGTTATTTATTACTTTTCCCTTGTTGCTTTTAATCTCCCTTTATTTTTTGTCACTTTTTAAATAACAGTGTATCTTGATGTGTTCCTCTCTGGATTAATCCTGTGTGGAACTCTCTCTGGTTCCTGGACTTCGGTGATTGTTTCCTTCCCCAGGTTAGGGATGTTTACAGCTACTGTCTCTTCAAATATTTTCTCAGGCCCTTTCTTTCTTTTTGGGATCCCTATAAAGCACATATTAGTACATTTGATATTGTCCCAGAGGTCTCTTAAAACTGTCCTCATTTCATTTTTTTCTTCTTTTCTGTGGCAGTGATTTCTACTACTCTGTCTTCCAGCTCATTGATACAGTCCTCTGTATCATTTCATCCACTGTGGATTCCTTCTAGTATATTTTTCATTTCAGTTATTGTATTCTTCATCTTTTTTTGGTTGTCCTTTATATTTTCTAATTTTTGGTTAAAAACATCTAACTTCTCACTCTGTGCATCCATTCTCATCTCAAGTTCTTTGATCATCTTTATGATTATGAGTATGAACTCTTTCTCAGGTAGATGATGTATCTCTACTTCCCTTAATTCTTCTTCTGGGGTTTTATGTTATCGCTACATCTGGAATGTGTTCTGCTGCTGCTTCATGTTTTTTAAGATGTTATTTATATTTTTATGTATGTGGTAGGTTAGTTATGTTTCTCAACCTTGGAGAAATAGCCCTCTGTAAGAGATATCCTGTGCATCCCAGCAGTGCTTTCTCCTCTCATCACTCAAGCTATACACTCTAGGAATTTCCCCAAGAGGGCTGCGTGGGCCCTTCCGTTGTGATGGGCTAACTATGTGAGCAGTCTGGTAGACTTGGTTGGTTCATAGTCTAGTTGGTTGCCAGACCCTGCCTGGCTCACTAGTGGGTAGAGTCAGGGTCCTGAAGATTTTGGAGCTATTGCCCACCCACTGGTGGGAGAAGCCAGGTCCCAGGGTTAGTGTCGGACTAATGGTATGCTATAGTCCATGAGGTTGCACAAAGACATGACTTTGCAGTTGAACAACAAGAAAACAACACAACAATGGAAGGCAGAATTGGTTCCTAGAGTCTGGCTGCAGGACCCAGGGATCCCAGAGCTGGTGTCAGGTTGCTGATGAGGGAAGGGGTAAAATTCCTGGCACAGTTTAATATGGGATCTGGGATGTCCTAAGGTTGCATTGGCCTGCTGGTGGGCAGGACCAGGGCCCCACCAGTCCTAGAGTAGGGTCTGGCCTTCTGTTGGCAGACTCAGCCTGCTGGCTAAGAGATTGTAGTTTTCTTGCTTCTGCTGTCTGCCCTGCTGGTGGGTGAGGCTGGTCTAGAGACTTCCTGGTGGGAAGGTCCTGTGCCTGCCCACTGGTGGGTAGAGCTGGGTCTTGACTCTCTGGTGGTCAGGACTGTGTCTAGAGGCATGTCTAGAGATGGCTATGGGCTCAAGAAGCCTTTAGGCAGCCTGTTCCCTCCCAGTTAATTGTCTGACCTGAGGCTTTTGGGTGGGTCAGGTCTTGGCACTAATGAGCCAAAATGGCAGCTGCCAGGATTGCTCACACCATTGAATGTTCCCAAGTATGTCTGCCACCAGAATTTATGTCTCTAGGCTGAGCTGCAACTGCTTCCATGCCATCCCCCCCACCCCCAACAACTACCTCTCCAGGAGACCCTCCAAGACCAGCAAGTAGGTCTCACCCAGGCTCCTATCAAGTAACTGCTTTTGTCCATGTGAGATTCTGTGTGCACCTTTAAAAGTTTCTGTTTCCCCCAGTCCTGTGGGGCTCCTGCAATTAAGCCCCACTGGCTTTCACAGACAAATGTCCTGGGGGGGCTCATCTCCCCGATGCTAGATCCCTGGGCTGGGGAACCCAACGTGGGGCTCAGAACTCTCACTCCTGTGGGAGAACCTCTGCAATATAATTATTCTGCAGTGTGAGGGTCTCCCACCTGGGGGAGACCTCCTGCCTGTCTCAGTGCGGTATCTTCTTTATGTTTTAGCTGTAGGTCTTTTCTGGTATGTGGCAGTCTTCTTCACTGATGGCTGTCCTGCGTTGTGATCTTGATGTGCCCATGGGAAGAGGCCTTTCTACTCCACCATCTTGTCCCCTCTTTCTTAACTGATTCTTGAGTAAATACACTTAATGTGAGCCAGTTCATCAGTCATGTTGACCTCACTAGTAAGTCAAGGCAATTAAATTTGAGTGCAGGATTCATTAGGCACCTACTATGATTCAAGTTAGGACTTCTCTGGTAGTTCAGATGGTAAAGTGTCTGCCTACAATGCGAGAGACCTGGGTTCAATCCCTGGGTCGGGAAGATCCCCTGGAGAAGGAAATGGTAACCCACTCCAGTATTCTTGCCTGGAAAATCCCATGGACAGAGGAGCCTGGTAGGCTACAGTCAGTCCATGGGGTCGCAAAGAGTCGGAGACGACTGAGCAACTTCACTTTCACTTTCATGATTCAAGTACTCTGCATAAAAGAGATAAGGCTGTCTACTTTTGTTCTTGGCAAACAAGACAAACATAACAACCCATTTACAGCCATTCTAAGCTGGACCCCAGTCCAGTCCTTTTTTGTTTAAGCCCACCATCCCTCCCTCCTTCTTTAAAACTTAGAGTCCAGTCTTATCTCAACCCTTATCAATCTCTACTTCTCAATGAGAGCCCACGTTCTCCTTTCATTTCTCTACCTACCTACTATTTCCAGCTCCTACACACATCTGACCCTCTGTGGTTACCAAGTATGTTTGTGGGTTTTCTCTTTACTTTAAACTCTCTTGAACGAACTCAGTATACATTTATGGAGCAGCTGTGATGTGCAGAGCTGTGTGGTAAGCTCTGAGAGAGATCACTTGATACATGAGACTTGGTTCCTTCCTCCAAGATATTGGTGCTTCAGCACAGTGTATATACCCAGCCTGAGGCAGGGCAACAGGCAGATGAGGTGAGAATGAACTACTGCAGTGAAGGCAGGGGAGAGAGATTTTCTTTGCAATTGTTGCAGAAATGGAGATGCAGTGGGGGAGATGAGAGGATTCAGAGTTACTCATGCCTATACATCTATCCCAGGGGCTCAGGTCCCTTCATCTGTTTCAGTAAGTATAGCCATCTCATTCCTAGCTAAAAAGTTTGCCAGTGACTCAGTCCTTCTAATACTGAGCCCTTTCCCTCAAAGGATTATCCTCATAGGTGTAGAAGCATTCCTCCCTCCTTCCATAAAATTAAGACAGTCAGTACCCAAGAGCTGCCATCTGACCCACCTTGCTGTTGTTCACTCATTAAATTGTGTCCAACTCTTCGCAACCCTATGGACTACAGCATACCAGGCTCCTCTGTCCTCCACTATCTCCCAGAGTTTGCTCAGATTCATGTATACTTGAGTTGGTGATGCTATCTAACCATCTCATCCTCTGCTGTCCCTTTCTTTCCCTTTCGGTCTTTCCCAGCATCAGAGTCTTTTCCAGTGAGTTGGCTCTTCACATCAGGTGGCCAAAGTATTGGAGCTTCAGCTTCAGTCCTTCCAATAGATATGCAGGACTGATATCCATTAGGATTGACTGGTTTGATCTCCTTGCTGCTCAGGAGGCTTCTCCAGCACCACAATTAGAAAGCATCAGTTCTTTGTCACTCAGCCTTCTTTATAGTCCAACTCTCATATTTGTACAAATTTTTCCAATCAAAATCTGAATCCTTTGGGCCTCCAGAAATGACCCTAATCAAAAATAAAATAGAAAAGAAAACATAGTTTAAAATTTGGGAAATTTTAAGTGAAATTTTTCAAATATCGATATTGTCATGACAGCTTTTGTAAAGAGTTATATTGTAAAGAAAGCAAATATAGACATGTTCTTCTTAAGTAAATATGGCTCCTGGGTGAGATTTTTGAATTGAAAGTCTTTTAGAAAAAGTAATAACACATATAAAAAAAATCATGGGGGTGACCTGAAAAATGAGGGGTCTTAAAGTGCTGATACATTTGCGTTTGGATCCTTGTTTTCATTAAAATCTTCAAAGAAAGCTGCCCCTGGATTCCTCAAAGTTGGCTCAAAACATGAAGCATTAGTCACTATGATAAGCGTTTCTTTGGCCCCAGAATGTATTGCATTTTGTGCTTTCCTACAGATACTAAATGTCACTCAAATAAAGGTACTATGAAAAGGGAAACCCAAGATTAATAGAGATAAAATATCAGGTCCCTATTCTACTTCCTTTATTCTATCAAATTCTGTAGTTAATAATCTGGGCATTTTTTTCTTACAAAATTTTTTGTAAATTTTATATTGGGGTATAGTTGATTAACAATTTTGTGTTCGTTTCAGGAGTAGAGCAGAGTGATTCAGTTATATATGCATTATCTATTCCTTTTCAAATTCTTTTCCCATTTAGGTTATTACAGAATATTAAGCAGAGTACACTGTGTTATTGTTATACAGTAGGTCCTTGTTAATTATCTATTTTAAATATATTAGTGTGTATATGTAAATCCCAAACTACCAATTTATCACCGCCCCCCCCACCATCTTTCCCCTTTGCTAACCATAAGTAGTTTGTTTTCTAAGTCTGTGAAGCTGTTTAAATGAGTTCATTTGTATCTTTTTTTTTTTTTTAAGATTCCACATGTAGGTGATATCATATGATATTTGTCCTTCTCTATTTGACTTACTCTGATAGTATGGTAAACTCTAGGTCTGTCCATTTGCTACAAATGCCATTTTTTCATTTTTAATGGCTGAGTAATATTTCATTGTATATATGTACTAAATCTTCTTTATTCCTCTGTGAATGGACATTTAGATGCTTCTGTATCTTGGCTATTATAAACAGTGCTGCAGTGAACATTTGGACGTATGCATGTATCCTTTCAAGCAAAGGTTTTCTCCAAATATATGCCCAGAAGTGGGATTGCTGAATATTAATTTAAAAATACAGCTAAAGTAGGTAGTTTCATTTTGAGGTTTAACGAAACTTCTGTACTATTCTGCAAGTGACCGTACAAGTCTACATTCCTATCAACAGTGTAGGAGGGCTCCCTTTTCTCCACACCTTATCCAGCATTTATTTCTAGACATTTTGAAGATAACCATTCTGACTGGTGTGAGGGGATATCGCACTGTAGCTTTGATTTGCATTTTCCTAATGATTAGTGCATTTTCTTGGCAAAATTCTATTAGTCTTTATGCTGCTTCATTCCGCATTCCAAGGCCAAATTTGCCTGTTACTCCAGGTGTTTCTTGACTTCCTACTTTTGCATTCCAGTCCCCTATAATGAAAAGGACATCTTTTGGGGGTGTTAGTTCTAAAAGGTCTTGTAGATCTTCATAGAACCGTTTAACTTCAGCTTCTTCAGCATTACTGGCTGGGGCATAGACTTAGATTACCGTGATATTGAATGGTTTGCCTTGGAAACAAACAGATATCATTCTGTCATTTTTGAGATTGCATCCAAGTACTGCATTTTGGACTCTTTTGTTGACCATGATGGCTACTCCATTTCTTTTGAGGGATTCCTGCCCACAGTAGTAGATATAATGGTCATCTGAGTTAAATTCACCCATTCCAGTCCATTTTAGTTCGCTGATTCCTAGAATGTCGACTTTCACTCTTGCCATCTCTTGTTTGACCACTTCCAATTTGCCTTGATTCATGGACCTGACATTCCAGGTTCCTATGCAATATTGCTCTTTACGGCATCAGACCTTGCTTCTATCACCAATCACATCCACACCTCGGTATTGTTTTTGCTTTGGCTCCATCCCTTCATTCTTTCTGGAGTTATTTCTCTACTGATCTCCAGTAGCATGTTGGGCACCTACTGACCTGGGGAGTTCCTCTTTCAATATCCTATCATTTTGCCTTTTCATACTGTTCATGCGGTTCTCAAGACACAAATACTGAAGTGGTTTGCCATTCTCTTCTCCAGTGGACCACATTCTGTCAGACCTCTCCACCATGACCCGCCCATCTTGGGTTGCCCTGCAGGCATGGCTTAGTTTCATTGAGTTAGACAAGGCTGTGGTCCTAGTGTGATTAGATTGACTAGTTTTCTGTGAGTATGGTTTCAGTCTGTCTGCCCTCTGATGCCCTCTTGCAACACCTACATCTTACTTGGGTTTCTCTTGCCCTGGGCGTGGGGTATCTCTTCACGGCTGCTCTGGTCATAGCAAACACCCTCTTCCAACAACACAAGAGAAGACTCTACACATGGACATCACCAGATGGTCAACACCAAAATCAGATTGATTATATTCTTTGCAGCCAAAGATGGAGAAGCTCTATACAGTCAGCAAAAACAAGACCAGGAGCTGACTGTGGCTCAGATCATGAACTCCTTTTTACCAAATTCAGACTTAAATTGAAGAAAGTAGGGAAAACCACTAGACCATTCAGGTATGACCTAAATCACATCCCTTATGATTATACAATGGAAGTGAGAAATAGATTTAAGGGACTAGATCTGATAGAGTGCCTGATGAACTATGGAATGAAGTTCATGACATTGTACAGGAGACAGGGATCAAGACCATCCCCATGAAAAAGAAATGCAAAGAAGCAAAATGGCTATCTGCGGAGGCCTTACAAATAGCTGTGAAAAGAAGAGAAGTGAAAAGCAAAGGAGAAAAGGAAAAATATAAGCATCTGAATGCAGAGTTCCAAAGAATAGCAAGAAGAGATAAGAAAGCCTTCTTCAGCGATCAATGCAAAGAAATAGAGGAAAAGAACAGAATGGGAAAGACGAGATCTCTTCAAGAAAATTACAGATACCAAGGGAACATGTCATGCAAAGATGGGCTCGATAAAGGACAGAAATGGTATGGACCGAACAGAAGCAGAAGATATTAAGAAGAGGTGGCAAGAATACACAGAAGAACTATACAAAAAAGATCTTCATGACCTGGATAATCACGGTGGTGTGATCACTCACCTAGAGCCAGACATCCTGGAATATGAAGTCAAGTGGGCCTTAGAAAGCATCACTACGAACAAAGCTAGTGGAGGTGATGGAATCCCAGTTGAGCTATTCCAAATCCTGAAAGATGATGCTGTGAAAGTGCTGCACTCAATATGCCCCCAAATTTGGAAAACTCAGCAGTGGCCACAGGACTGGAAAAGGTCAATTTTCATTCCAATCCCAAAGAAAGGCAATGCCAAAGAATGCTCAAACTGCCACACAATTGCACTCATCTCACATGCTAGTAAAGTAATGCTCAAAATTCTCCAAGCCAGGCTTCAGCAATATGTGAACTGTGAACTTCCTAATGTCCAGGCTGGTTTTAGAAAAGGCAGAGGAACCAGAGATCAAATTGCCAACATCCACTGGATCATGGAAAAAGCGAGAGTTCCAGAAAAACATCTATTTTTTTTTTTGACTATGCCAAAGCCTTTGACTGTGTGGATCACAATAAACTGGAAAATTCTGAAAGAGATGGGAATCCCAGACCACCTGACCTGCCTCTTGAGAAGTCTGTATGCAGGTCAGGAAGCAACAGTTAGAACTGGACATGGAACAACAGACTGGTTCCAAATAGGAAAAGGAGTGCATCAAGGCTGTATATTGTCACCCTGCTTATTTAACTTCTATACAGAGTACATCTTGAGAAACGCTGGACTGGAAGAAACACAAGCTGGAATCAAGATTGCTGAGAGAAATATCAATAACCTCAGATATGCAGATGACACCACCCTTATGGCAGAAAGTGAAGAGGAACTAAAAAGCCTCTTGATGAAAGTGAAAGTGGAGAGTGAAAAAGTTGGCTTAAAGCTCAACATTCAGAAAACAAAGATCATGGCGTCCGGTCCCATCACTTCATGGGAAATAGATGGGGAAACAGTGGCAGACTTTATGTTTTTGGGCTCCAAAATCACTGCAGATGGTGACTACAGCCATGAAATTAAAAGACGCTTACTCCTTGGAAGAAAAGTTATGACCAACCTAGATAGCGTATTCAAAAGCAGAGACATTACTTTGCCGACTAAGGTCCATCTAGTCAAGGCTATGGTTTTTCCTGTGGTCATGTATGGATGTGAGAGTTGGACTGTGAAGAAGGCTGAACGCTGAAGAATTGATGCTTTTGAATTGTGGTATTGGAGAAGACTCTTGAGAGTCCCTTGGACTGCAAGGAGATCCAACCAGCCCATTCTGAAGGAGATCAGCCCTGGGATTTCTTTGGAAGGAAAGATGCTAAAGCTGAAGCTCCAGTACTTTGGCCACCTCATGCGGAGAGTTGACTCATTGGAAAAGACTCTGATGCTGGGAGGGATTAGGGGCAGGAGGAGAAGGGGGCGACAGAGGATGAGATGGCTGGATGGCATCACTGACTCAATGGACGTGACTCTGGGTGAACTCTGGGAGTTGGTGATGGACAGGGAGGCCTGGCGTGATGCAATTTATAGGGTCACAAAGAGTCAGACACGACTGAGCGACTGAACTGAACTGAATGATTAGTGATGTTGAGCACCTTTTCATGTGCATCTAGGCCATCTAAATGTCTTCTTTGCAAAAATCTTTATTTAGGTCTTCTGCCTGTCTTTGATTGGCTTGTTTGTTTTTTTGACACTGAGCTACATGAGCTGTTAGTAAATTTTGGAGATTAATCCTTATCAGTCACATTTTTTGCAAATATTTTCTCCCTTTCTGTGGGTTGTCTTTTCATGTTTTTAAATGGGTTCCTTTGCTGTGCAAAAGCTTTTAAGTTTAATTATGTCACATTTGTTTGTTTTTGTTTTTATTCCCAATATATAGGATGTGGACCAAAAAACGATTTTTGCTATAATTTATGTTAAGGAGTGTTCTGAATTTGTTTTTCTCTAAAAGATTTATAATAGTATCAGGTCTTACATTTAGATCTTTACTTCATTTTGAGTTTATTTTTGTGTATAGTCTTAGAAACGTTCTAATTTCATTATTATGCATGTAGCTGCCCAGTTTTCCCAGCACTATTTAAGAGAGAGTCTTTTCTCCATTGTATGGTCTTGCTTCCTTCGTTGTAGATTAATTGACCATATGTGTGTGGGTTTATTTCTGGTCTTTCAACCCTGCTCCATTGATCGGTATTTCTGTTTTTGTGTCAGTACCATACTGTTTTGATTACCGTTGCTTTGTAGTATTTTCTGAAGTCAGCAGCTTGATTACTCCAGGTCCGTTTTTCTTCCTCAAGATTGCCTTGGCTCTTCAGTTTCTCATTTCTGTTGTTGTTGTTCAGTCACTAATTCATGTCTGACTCTTTGTGACCCCATGAACAGCAGCACTTCAAGCTTCTGTGTCCCTCATTGTCTCCCAGAGTTGGCTCAAACTCATGTATATTGAGTCAGTGATGCCATCCAACCATCTCATCCACTGTCAGCAGCTTTTCCTCCCGTCCTCAGTCTTTCCCAGTTTCAGACTCTTTTCCAATGAGTCAACTCTTTCCATAGGGGGCCAAAGTACTGGAGCTTCAGCTTCCACAGAAGTCCTTCCAATGAATATTCAGGGTTGATTTTCTTTAGGATTAACTGGTTTGATCTCCTTGCTGTCCAAGGGACTCTCAGGAGTCTTCTCCAACACCACAGTTCCAAAGTGTTCTTTAGTGCTCAGCCTTTCTTATGGTCCAGCTCTCATATCTGTACATGACTAGTAGAAACACCATTGCTTTGACTGTATAGACTTTTGTCTACAAAGTGATATCTCTGCTTTTTAATACAGTGTCTAGGTTTGTCACAGCTATTTCTCCAAGGATCAAGTGTCTTTTACTTTCATGGCTGCAGTCACCACCTGCAGTGATTTTTGAGCCCAAGAAAATAAAATCTGTCACTGTTTCTATTTTTACTCCATCTACTTGCCATGAAGTTATGAAACCAGATGCCATGATCTTCGTTTTTTATATGTTAGGTTTTAAGCCAACTTTTTCACTCTCCTCTTTCACCCTTATCAAGAGGTTCTTTAGTTCCTCTTTGCTTTCTCCCATTAGAGTAGTGTGATCTGCATGTCTGAGGTTGTTGATATTTCTCCAACAATCTTGATTCCAGCTTGTAATTCATCCAGCTGGGCATTTCACATAATCTGCTCTGTATGTAAATTAAATAAGCAGAGTGACAATATACATCCTTGACGTACTCCTTTCCCAATTTTGATCAGTCTGTTATTCCATGTCCAGTTCTAACTGTTGCTTCTTGACCCATGTACAGGTTTCTCTGGTGGCAGGTAAGGTTGTCTGGTATTCCTATCTCTCTAAAATTTTCCACAGTTTGTTATGATCCACACAGTCAAAGTCTTTAGCATAGTCAATGAAGCAGAAGTAGATGATTTTTCTGGAATCAGTTCAGTTCAATTACTCAGTCATGACAGACTCTTTGCAAACCCATGGAATGTAGCACACCAGGCCTCCCTGTCCATCACCAACTCCAAGAGTTTACTCAAACTCATGTCCATTGAGTTGGTGATGCTATCCAACCATCTCATCCTCTGTTGTCCCCTTCTCCTCGTGCCTTCAATCTTTCCCAGCATCAGGGTCTTTTCAAATGAGTCAGTTCTTCCCATAAGGTGGCCAAAGTATTGGAGTTTCAGCTTCAGCATCAGTCCTTCCAGTGAACACCCAGGACTGATCTCCTTTAGGATGGACTGGTTGGATCTCCTTGCAGTCCAAGGCACTCTCATGAGTCTTCTCCAACACCACAGTTCAAAAGCATCAATTCTTCGGTGCTCAGCTTTCCTTATAGTCCAACTCTCACATCCATACATGACCACTGGAAAAACCATTGCCTTGACTAGATGGACCGTTGTTGGCCAAGTAAAGTCTCTGCTTTTTAATATGCTGTCTAGGTTGGTCATAGCTTTTCTTCCAAGGAGTAAGCATCTTTTAATTTCATGGTTGCAGTCACCATCTGCAGTGATTTTGGAGCCCAAAAAAATAGTCTGTCACTTTTTCCACTGTTTCCCCATCTATTTGCCATGAAGTGATGGGACCGGATGCCATGATCTTAGTTTTCTGAATGTTGGATTATAAGTGAACATTTTCATTCTCCTCTTTCACTTTCATCAAGAAGCTCTTTAGTTCTTCACTTTCTACCATAAGGGTGGTGTCATCTGCAAATCCGAGGTTATTGCTGTTTCTCCCAGCAATCTTGATTCTAGCTTGTGCTTCATCCAGTCCAGCATTTCTCGTGATGTACTCTGCATATAAGTTACCCTTGCCTTTTCTATGATCTAATAAACGTTGGCAATTTGGTCTCTGGTTTCTCTGCTTTTTCTAAATCCAGCTTGTACAACTGGAAGTTATCAGTTAACATACTGTTGAAACCTAGCTTGAAGGATTTTGAGCATTAACTTGCTAGTATGTGAAATGAATGCAGATGAATGGTAGTTTGAACATTCTTTGCATTGTCTTTTCTTTGGGATTGGAATGAAAACTGACCTTTTCCAGTCCTGTGGCCACTGCTGAGTTTTCTAAATTTGTTGGCCTATTGAGTGCGCCATTTTAACAGCATCATCTTTTGAAATAGCTCAGCTGGAATTCCATCACTTCCACTAGCTTTGTTCATAATAATGCTTCCTAAGGTCTACTTAAATTAACACTCCAGGATGTCTGGCTCTAAGTGAGTGACTATACCATTGTCGTTATCTGGATCATTAAGATCTTTTTTGTATAGTTCTTCTATTCTTGCCACCTCTTCTTATTCTCTCTGCTTCTTTTAGGTCCTTGCTGTTTCTGTCCTTGTTTGTGCCCATCTTTGCATGAAATATTCCCTTGTATCTCCAATTTTCTTGACATCTCTAGTCTTTCGCATTCTATTGTTTTCCTCTATTTCTTTGCATTGTTCACTTAAGGCTTTCTTCTCTCTCCTTGCTGTTCTCTGAAACTCTGCATTCAGTTGGATATATCTTTCCCTTTCTCCTTTGCCTTTCACTGCTTTTCTCAGCTATGTGTAAGACCTTCTTAGATAACCATTTTGCCTTCTTGCATTTCTTTTTCTTTGGGATGATTTTGGTCACCACCTACTATACACTGTTACAAACTTCTGTCCACAGTTCTTCAGGCACTCTACCTACCAGATCTCATCCCTTGAATCTATTCACCACCTCCACTGTATAATCATAAAGGGTTTTGTTTAGGTCATACCTGAATGGTCTAGTGATTTTCCCTCCTTTCTTCAATTTAAGCCTAAATTTTGCAATAATGAGCTCATGATCAGAGCCACAGTCAGCTCTAGGTCTTCTTTTTGCTGACTTTATAGAGCATTTCCATCATCAGCTGCAAAGAATATAATCAGTCTGATTTCAGTGTTGACCTTTTGGTGATGTCCATGTATAGAGTCATCTCTTGTGTTGTTGGAAGAGGGTCCTTACTATAAGCACTGTGTTCTTTTGGCAAAACTCTGTTAGCCTTTGCCCTGCTTCATTTTGCACTCCAACGCCAAAGCTTCCATACAAATTGTAAAATTTTTTGTTCTACTTCTCTGAAAAATGCCATTGGTAATTTTATAGGGATTGCATTGAATCTATAGATTTCTATGAGTATTGTAGTCATTTTGATATTGATTCTTTCAATCCAAGTATATGGCATAGCTTTTTTATCAGATTGTGTCATCTTTGATCTCTTTCATCAGCATCTTGTAGTTTTCAGAGTTCAAGTCTTTTGCCTCCTTAGGTAGGTTTATTCCTAGATGTTTTATTCTTTTTGATGTGATTATGAATGGGATTGTTTCTTTAACTTCTCTTTCTTGTCTTTCCTTGTTAGTGTATAGGAATGCTTCAGATTTCTGTTTATTAATTTTATACCCTGCAATTTTACTGAATTCATTGATGAGCTCTAGTAGTCTTCTGGTACCATCTTTAAGATTTTCTGTGTATAATATCATGTCACTTGCAAACAGTAACAGTTTTACTTCTTTTCCAGTTTGGATTCCTTTTATTTCTTTTTTTTTCTCTGATTGTCTGGGCTAGGACTTCCAAAACTATGTTAAATAAAAGTGGTGAGTGGACATTCTCGTCTTATTTATAATCTTGGAGGGAATGATTTCAGCTTTTCACCATTGAGGATGATGCTAGTAATATTGTTGTTGTTCAGTCACTAAGTTGTGTCCAACTCTTTTCAACCCCATGGACTGCAGCATGCCAGCCTTCCCTGTCCTTCACTATCTGCGAAGTTTGCTCAGATTCATGTCCATTGAGTCAATGATGCTATCTAACCATCTCATCCTCTGCCACCCTGTTCAACTCCCACCCTCAATATTTCCCAGAATCAGGGCTTTTTCCAATGAGTCAGCTCTTCACATCGGATAGCCACAGCATTGGAGCTTCAGCATCAGTCCTTCCAATGAATATTCAGGGTTGATTTCCTTTAGCATTGACTGGTTTGAAGCCAGCTTTTTCATTCTCCTCTTTCACATTCATCAAGAGGCTCTTTAGTTACTCTTCACTTTCTGCCATCAAGGTAGTGTCATCTGCATATCTGAGGTTGTTGATATTTCCCTCAGCAGTTTTGATTCCAAGTTGTGATTCATCCAGCTTGGCATTTCACATGATGTACTCTGCACATAAGTTAAATAAAAAGGGTAACAATATACAGCCTTGTGGTACTTCTTTCCCAGTTTTGAACCAGTCAGTTGTTCCATGTCTGGGTCTATGCTGCTTCTTGACCCACATACAGGTTTCTTAGGAGACAGGTAAGGTGGTCTGGTATTCCTATCTCTTTAAGAATTTTCCACAGTTTGTTGTGGTTCACACAAAGGCTACAGGTTTGTCATACACGGCCTTCATTATGTTGAGGTATGTCCCCTCTTGGCCACTTTCTGGAGAGTTTTTATCGTACTGAATTTTGTCAAAAGATTTTTCTGCCTCCTTTGAGATGATCATATGGTATTTATTCTTCAGTTTTTTAGTATGGTGTATCACACTGATTTGTGGATACTGAAAAATCCTTGCATCCCTGGGATAAATCCCTCTTGATCATGGTGTATAATCATCTTAATGTACTGCTGAATTTGGTTCGCTAATATTTTGTTGAGGATTTTTGTGTCTGTGTTCATCAATGATACTGGCCTGTAATTGTGTGTGTATGTGTCCATGTGCATATTATCTTTGCCTGGTTTTGGTATCAGGGTGATGGTAGACTCATAGAATGAGTGTACGAGTGTTCCTCCCTCTGTGATTTTTTGGAAGAGTTTCAGAAATATTAACTCTTCTCTAAATGTTTGATAGACTTCACCTGTGAATCCATCTGGTCCTGGGCTTTCATTTGTTTGGAATTTTTTAATCACAATTTCTATTTCAGTACTTAATGATTGGTCTGTTCATATTTTCTATTTCTTCCTAGTTCAGTTTGGGGAGATTGTACCTAAGAATTTGTCCATTTCTTCTAGGTTGTTCATTTTATTGGCATATAGTTGTTTGCAGTTGTCTTATGATTCCTTGTATCTCAGTGGTGTCAATTATTTCTTTTTCATTTCTAATTTTATTGATTTGAGCCCTCTTTCTTTTTTTCCTAGTGAGTCTGGCTTAAGATTTATCAATTTTGTTTACCTTTTAAAAGAGCCAACTTTCAGTTCCATTTATCTTTGCTATTATTTTCTTTGTCTCCATTTCTTTCTTCTCTGATCTTTATATTTTTCCTTCTGCTAACTTTAGATTTTGTTTGCTCTTCTTTCTCTAATTGCTTTAGGTATTCTTTATTTGAGATTTTTCCTGCCTCCTCAGGTACAACGGTATTGCTGAAACCCATAGGTTTTGGATTGTCGTGTTTTCATCTGTCTATAGGTATTTTTTTATTTCCATCTTGATTTCTTCAGTGATCCACTGGTTGATTAGAGTAGCATATTGTTTTGCCTCCATGTGTTGTTATTTTCCTTTTTTTTTTTTCCCCTGTGTCCTGGTATGCCTGAGACCATGTCTACACCAAAAGTGGAGTCTTGTTTCCCCTAGTCTTACTGAATTCCTGTGATCAAACCCCACTGGCCTTCAAAGCCAGATTTTCTGGGGGCTTTTCCTCCCATTGCTAGACCTGCCAGCTGGTGAGCCTGAAGTGGAGCTCAAAACTCCTTGGGAGAATTTCTGCAATATAATTACTTTCCAGTTTGTGGGTTGCCTACCTACCAGGTATGGGCCTTGATTTTATCATGATTACATGCCTCCTACCATCTTGTTGTATCTTCTTCTTTTTCTTTGGATGTAGGATATCTTTTCTGGCCAGTTCCAGTGATTTTTTTTATCGATGGTTATTCTGCAAGTTAGTTGTGATTTTGGTGTCTTCATAAGACCAGGTGAGCTCACATCCTTCTACTCTGCCATCTTATCTCCCTAAAAACTGTTCTTTTAAATGTGTGTGCATGCACACACAATATTCACAATCACTGAGAAGTTCTGATAAAAGCCAATCCTCAGTTTTGAGCAAAGAGCTTTTATAAACAACAGCAACCCACTCCCCAACCACTGAAGAAAGGAAAATTCTTCCAGCACTCTTTGAACCTTAAAGAGTGTTTTTATAGGCCAGCTCATTGTTTGTCTTCTCTCTGAAAAATTAGAAAGGATAACTGCTTTGATGAGTTCTACAGAAAAAGACAATTTCCATGATTTCATTTCTTGACAAAGAACAGCTACCTCACTTGGTTTCTGCCACATGTAAGCAAATTCCCAGACGTAAAATCTCCCCTCAGAGGAAGCAATGTGAGTCCACAAAACTATCTTGAATTCTGCCCCCAGCTTCCCCTGGCCACGCAAGGTGACCGAGTGGCAGGGGGAGGCGTGGGAGAAGAGGCTTGACCGTGTGCACGCGGCCCGTGCGGTGGCTGAGGCCATCACGGTGGCTTCTGCTCTGTCACCGCTTGGTCTGGCTAGTCTCTCCACAAGAAAGGAAAAAAAACACAATGCCTGCCTGTCTTTTATAATATTCTGTTTTAAAAGAGAGAAATCTCCAGGGAGAGAACAGGACCCTAAAAGTCCAAGGCCTGGAATTCCTCCTTTCTCTCTTTCAATTTTAAACAGGAAACATTCATGCTAAGAGGGTCCGGAGGGAGCATTGATTGTATGTTCGTTTTAAGGCAGATAATGTTTGTGTGTTGCAAATGTCGGTGATTTATCCCAAGGGCTTAAAATGAGTGCAGAAAAACCACATGTTTCACTTCATGCAGAGAAATATCATCAGTAGATTCTGAAAGAAAACACAGGTTGTGGGGGGGGGATTGTTTTTTTTTTTTTTTAAGTGTTTTGAAAATCTCTAACATGAACCAAAAGGAAGTAGAAATGAGCATGGTGGGAGAGAGGGGGAGCTTAAAATATTGTACAATAAAAGATATAATGAATGCTGGAAGTTTTCTAAATAAAAAAAAAATATTCTAAAGGAAAGAGAAGATGAAATCCCCATCCTTTATTTCCCAGGGCTGGGGTGACAGATTACACATTTGTGCTCTGTTTGTCATGGGCAATTTAAAATAGAACAAAGCAAACTGCACTGAGTAATAACAGTTGATGCCGTAATAACTTGTACACAAACAATTTAATTTTTTTACCTGAAAACTCTCACTAGCTAAATTAACCCAGGCTCAAGGATCTAACTTTCATTATTATACATAGCCAAATTAAGACATAAAAAAGGAGAGAAAAATTCTATTGTTCATCCTTATGAATGTGTTCACATGCTGCTTTCCACATGGACTCAAGCTTGGAGCTTGTCAAACCATCATTGATTGGGGAATTTACAGAGCTGTTTTCCCATCAAACTCTGCAGATTACAGGGTGATTGTGACCCTCATTGATAGTGCTTGATTAACCACAGACACCGTATTCTTACAGCCCTGTCATTTCTTTCAAGTGTTCTACCAGGTTGTACTCTGATATCGGAGAGCTTTCCATTAATTGTTATTGTTGCTCTTTTCCTTGAAAAAGAAATAATAAAAAGAGGAATGGTAGAAAGTGGGGAGGATTTGGGCATGATGTTAGGCAATATGTGCACAGAAGGTTTATGGGATTTTAAGAGCTGCAAACAGAACTCATCTGTTTAACCCCAGGCTAGATAAGATGCAGTCATCTGTACATTGTTTAGAGACGTATTGCTTCTGTTATGGCAAATGGTTCAGAAGATGCTTGTTGTCTTAGCAGAGAGATCCAGACAGGGTCGCTTTATGTTAGTGTTTATTCTTGCCCTGGACCTCTCTGTGTGCCTACTCATTACACAGTGCAACTTACAGCTGCTTTGACTTTTCCCAGTCTGCTACCGGCTAGGTGGTACTTACTGACTTTGCAGTAGAATCACTTCATATCAAAGTTACAGGTGGATAATTCCAGACTCTAGGTTGGGACTTCTTCCAGGAACTGTGGAAAGAGGGCATACTAATCCACACAGATGTGCCACAGAAGCCAACCAGAGTTAGACCAAGACTATGGCCTGTGTAAAGAATAGCCCACAGACCGAGGAGAGAAGTGAGTTCATTCCCTGGGAAGGTTATGACTCCAGATAACATGTGCATTTTACCACCATGTCAGGGTTCAGGGAGGTGGAGAAGGAAGAGGGTGAACAGTTCTAGTATTAACAGAGCCAAACTCAGCCTTGTTTAGGGAACTCGCTTGGTTACTATAACAAAGGCCAACATATCAACAAGATAGAAGAATATTTCTCTCTTAGGCACCTAACTGACATGGTGGCTTCATGGTGTAGAAGAACCAGGCTCTTTTCTTCTTCTTGTTCTGCCTTCCTCAGCATGTGGCTTTTTCCTTATGATCTTTATTATGGCCACTCTTAGCAGCCAACAGAAAGGAGGGAAGAGAAGAGGGTCTCTTTCTTCCTTTTAAGGGTATGCGTCATGGCTATTCACATCCCATTGGCCAGATCCAGTCTGTGGCCACACCAGACCACACGGGAGGCTGAGGGTGTGGTCATCAGCTGGGCAGCCAGCTAGTGGTCACTGATATGTGTCTTGTCTTCTCTTAACAGGGGAGGACCAGCAGACCCTGTAGACTACCTGACAGCGGCATCTCGGGGGCTCTACAAGGAAAGGGAGCTTCCCTATTACCCAGGGGCTCATCCTGTGCATCCACCTAAAGGAAGCTATCCTCGCCCCCCAGATCTGAGAGTCACAGATCTCCGGTATCCCCAGTACTACCCACCCCCACCAGCCCCCCAGCACAAAGGACCTTTCCGACAAGATGTCCCGCCTTCCCCTCCTCAGCACCACAGAGTACCAGCCTACCCAGAAATGGGCAGACCAGGGCCCCGAGGGAGCAGCCCAGATCAGTACCCCTACCGAACCCAGGATCCCAGGCAGAAGAACCCCATGACTGCAGCCGTGTAGCTGAACACCGCCAAGCTCAGCCCAGCCCAGGACGGAAGACATCCAGCATCACCTTTGTTCTTCCTACACCTTAAGGCCTTCTTCCTATCGAGAATTCTCTATGGTACAGATTAGATTTTTCTCACTGAAGCTGCAACACTTGACCACTAATCAGAAAGAATGGAGTAGGAGTTTGGGGAGGGAAATCAGAAGAAAGAGGAAGGATAGGGCCATAAAAAGAAAACTGCCTGATATTTGATATACATTTAGAATTGTTCAGTTCACTGAGAGTGGCAATTGAACAGGCAAATAGCAGTGGATATCTACAGCATGGCCAACTCTCTGGAACACAGACATGCATAGCATTGGCGTCATGGGGGGAGAGGGGCCAGTCTCTGTCTGGGACATCATCCATTCAGAGGCTAAGCTTCAGCCACCTCCTCAAGTTGTTAAGTCTGTGAAGAATAGCTGCAAATATGAGCATCCTAAGAGAGTAGTCTTTGCATTGAGAAAACAACAAACATGAAGAGTGAGCTCCTTGAAATGTTTTGTACCCAGAGGAAGGCTGCATTTATTTGTAGAATTTCTCAGGTTCTCAGTACCACTCACTTGGTGTAAGCATTTCACGTTTCCTCGCTTTTTATATAAAAGATGTGAATGCAGTATTAGTGTCCTGGGAGAATTCACAAAGCTAGTCAGGGCTTCCAGAAGAAATCTATGCCTAGGATCAAGGCAATGAAGTTAAAAGGCTAAAATTCCCGTGGTCCTTACCTTCCTTTCTCCCACATCCCAGGCAGGATAGCATAGAGATATCTGGCTTCAGACTCATCCCCAAATCTCCTGCTTGTCATTATTGTAACTGGGGCCTTTAAGACTCCCACTTGAGAGCTGAGACGTACTCAGGAAAGAGAGGGCCCGCTGGTTAGGTCACACAGGAAGCAGTGCTCTGGAGATGCCAATTCTAGACTCAGTGCCAAACAGCACCATATGCACCCAGGGTCAGGAAAGGGCTGACGGTGCTCTTTGGGAATGATAACAAGCAAGCAGTAACAGTGTGTGTGTATGTGTGCGTGTTTATGAAAGTGTGTGATTACCAGTATGGAGAATGGAAAATAAATACACTTTCTGGAAAGTTTGATGAAGAAGAGAATAAAAAGGAAAACAACAAACAGAAGAGAAGGGAGAAGGAGCATAAAACTAAATCATTCTACATCTGCTATATTTCAGTAACACAAGTCAGAGCAAGACCAAGGCCAAGGTCTCCAGTTGGGAAAAGGTCTTATGGCTTTGAAAAGCTAACCCACCCTCCCACCCACCCCACCCCTGCCTCCAAAATCCATCACAATTTCTTTAGAGCTTTGCACAGATATTGTACTTATTTCATCATAGATTAGAGCCTCTAAACCCTGACCCAAATGAGAACACAAGAGAAGACTGAGAAACAGCAAAGCATGGGAGCAGCAACTCAAATTGCTCAGTGACCCTTGCAGTCCTCTAAGCCTTTTACATTCCTTCTTCATTCCCTCCCCCAAAAATGCCTTGAGTTCAGTTCAGACATATTCTGGCTGAGATTAGAATACCTCTGACTGCTAGGATTTAATAAATTATAGTATTGATGTTATTGAATACATAGAGTATCTATCCTGCCTAGTTTAGTATTTTTTTTTTAATTTAAAATATAGTTCTGTTACCAAGAGTGATGCAACTGCTGGGTTTAGACTTAACTAGTGTTATTTACTGAACTTTAAGAGGTATCATTTTCTAAACTACAGTTTACTTACGGCCCTCTTGAGAATAGGTTGTCGAGTTGTTTTTGGCCCTCTGTCATCTCTCTTAAGCCAGGCACCTTTAGAATCTTTGCAATTTGTTCTGAGGTTGAACCCTGGGCCCTTCTCACCTCGAGGTGGAGTGTAGGTGAGCCATAGCGTTTCCCGACCAACAAGCTGCAAGCTGCCTTCCCTTGAGCTAAATAAACCTTCAAGAAGACAATGGTAAGATGAGAGAGGTATGATGTGTTTTGAAGCAATAAAAGCCAGCTCTTCAGGATGTTCCATAGTTTAACCAAATTTCTGTAGACTACTGCATAGAGCCAAGTCAGAGGTTTCCTTCTGGATTAAGGCCAAGTTCCCCCAAGGGGCAGTGATGGAAGGTGAGACACTCCGAGCAGCCCCAGTAGGAAGAATGCCCATATTTTCACCATGTTGGCAGCTTGTGAGCATGGTATCTCCTGCACTAAGTCTCAAGGAACGCTGCTCCAAGCATGGTTTTGAGTGTGTGTGCGCTCAGTCGTGTCCCACTTTGCCACCCCATGGACTGTAGCCCACCAGGCTCCTCTGTCCATGGACTTTTCCAGGCGAGACTATTGGAGTGAAGTTGCCATTTCCTCCTCCAGGGCATCTTCCTGACCCAGGGATCGAACTGGCATCTCCTGCAGTGGCAGGTGGATTCTTTACCACTGAGCCACGTGGGAAGCCCTTTTGAGTTGTATACACAGGCAGTAAAGCAATCACTAATTCTGAGGGGGCAGCCAAGGATGTGAATGTACTATGAAAAGTAATGGGAAAAGATTATAGCAGTTTTCTTTTCCTGCTTGAACCTCTTTGACCTTACCCAGAAGAAGCCAACATTGTATGTATGACAGTCTTCATCAAGTCGAGTAACAGTTAAGAACAGCTTGAATGCAAGCTTTATAAATGCCTGTGAACCAACCCAACTGTCACCACCCAGAGGTTATGGAACTCTTTCCCAGTATTTAGAAGGACAGGTTGTTTAGAGTATTTAGAAGACCAGGCTATAATCAGTGGGCTCCTAGTAGCAGGAAATAATAGTTCCTGATTTATTTTTGGCCTTAGAAAAACTCAGTCAGGTGTCTCCTTGTAGCTCAGAATGCAAATAGCCCCCCAGGAAAAGGTGGCACTGAGAGCTTGGTGAGCTGAAAACCCGTCAATGTACACCTGCCTGGCTCCTGATCTGACCACTGGGTCATCCAGAGCTTGAAGTGATGTGTTGACCTCAAGTCACTAGATATTTTAAGGAGCTCTTTTTCTGTCCTTTTGCAGTACAGAGATGTAAGAAAGGAGACCACAGAATACTTTTAGATGCAGGCGAACTCAGTCCTCTACAAGGGAGAGAAGAAACACAACATCTCACTAACCCTTCATGTCATTGGGCTGTGTCAGTATCACCGCTGGTATAATCTTGCTTCCCCACAGTATCACATCACTGGATGAAAGGAAAGTTCAGAGTCAGGATTATTTTCTCAAATCATGGTTGAGTAACAACAAAAAGTGGGGGAAAATTTACTGTGAAGCTCCTTATTAGGTTTTTAGATCTGTATGTGTTGACTTCACAGTATAGTACAGAGCAAAGATCTTATAATTAGCAGCACCGTCACCCCGAGGAGGAAACTCTATGCACACGAACTGATAAAAGGAGACTCAAGACTTCACTGTAGCTTGATTTTTGCCGCCAATAACAAAATTAAAACATGGTTCATTATCCCTTCCGAAGATTTATGAACTCCTTGAATGAAATCTATTTTCTGAACGAAATCCACCTGATAAGTTTCAGAGTTGCCATGCATAGGGTTGGTATGACCCTTCCTTTTCTTTGGAGGAACATCTTAGCATTTCAGGGGGACAGAGAGAGCTAGAGAGTTCAGTGTGGACAGCAATGCATGTCTATAAAATTCCCATCAGCATTAAACTCTGAAATTTACAATGAACAGCCTTCAAATCGGTGCTAAATTGGGTAGACACCCTGCTGCTTTCTGAGTCCATGAGTGAAATATATCTCAGTCCAGATTTACTGCAGTTAGGCAGGAGGGTGTTGGGAGTCAGAAACGGCCCACGATGGTGTTTCTCTGTACTCCCAGTTCACACCGACTTAAGTGAAAATGATGCCACAATGAGAGCAGAAAGAGGAGTCTCCGTAAGATATCCCTACAAAGCCACCTTTCTGATAAAAAAGAGAATGAAAGTGAGATATCTAAAATAAGCCTAGAATCTCATATGCAGCTCAGCTTCTAAGGGGAACTCTTTCTCCCTCGTGTCCTTAAATAGTAATAGAATCTCACACAGCCTGACTTTTAAAGGTGGACTTCACTACCGCACAGGACGGAGGGTGAACTAACCACTGAGACTGTCTCCTGACTCAGCTCTTTCAGACAGTGTTACGTTCCATCTATGCTGACTGCAGTGCTGTTTACTACTGGGAACATACAAACAAAACCTGCTGTTTATACAGTCACTTTTTCTAGTGTTTTCCTTTGCTAATATGATACCAAGTCTGTTCATAAGTTCTGAAGATAAATTATGTGAAATCATATTTTGGCATACGATTGAGGGTGGAGAATGAATTCTTTACGGTCTTTTTTGGATGATCCCATTTGTACCACAGAAACATTTTGGATATTGTTATATATGAATATATAAATTTTTCTTGTTTATTTTGCATTAAAATAAAGCTTTATTCAGTCAGTAAGAGAGTCCTGGTTTTCACCCACCACTGATTTGTGCTAAGATTTGACGAATGAATGGGTAGGTCTGTTCCTGCCCACCCTAGAATAGCAACGTCACAGGGCCGAGGACACAGGGAACTAGTGTCTGTCATGTGCTGTTGTTGTCGATAAGTAGTGTCCGACTCTGTGCAACCCCATGGCTGCTCTATCCATGGGATTTTCCAGACAAGAAAACTGGAGAGGGTTGCCATTTCCTTCTCCAGGGGATCTTGCCAACCCAAGGATAGAACTCACGTCTCCTGCATTGCAGGTGGATTCTTCACCACTGAGCCACCTGGTTAACCACATGCTGGGCTCCCCCAAAGCAGTTGCTGAGATGGGAATGAGCAAGCAGAGTGTTTATTTGGGAGAGCACTTGGATTCAGTACCTACAGAAGGCAAGGGAAAAAGATAGGATGGAGCAGAGAGGGAGAAGCTAAGCTGTGTGCCCTTCCAGCTTGGGCTCAGCCAACTCCACAAGGAAATCTGGAGCTTCAGTGGCCTCATAGAGTTGTCCCAAGTGCGGACATGGGAGAGGGGCATTTATCCCACCATCTCTGTCAGGGGGTATGGGCTACCCCTGAAAGGAGGGGAGACCAGAACCAGGCAGTTTTCTTCAGGTGAGGCAATCCCCAAAAGGATTGACAGCCGGGGATCATCTTTGGGCCATATTCACAGTAGCTGGGGAATGGCCTTTCATTCCTGAAGTGGGATTTGGGCAGCACATCACAGAATTCACAAATGCATCAGGCACAGTTGACCCCCTCTCTCATGCCAGGATCACTCTCACCCTGTCTAAAGAAACAGGATTCTGAGCTGGTTTTCCTTGAGACCATCCGTATGTTTCCCAAGCAACTTTACTGGCTTATTCCCAGCCCTCTTCGCACTCTCTCTTCAAGTTCATCCACAGCCTTTCAGCTACCATCCTAGACTGATTTGCTCACAATCTCCAGCTCTGATCTGTCTCCTGAGTACAAGCATTTCCACTTTCCTAGTGGACATCCCTCCTTGGGCTTTCCAAAGGCCCTTTGCACTCAACTTGTCCAAACTGAAAAGCTTTCTCCAAAGAAACCTGCTTCTCATGACTCTGTGCTGACCAAGTGTACCACCATGTTCATAGTTAAAAACCAAAAAATCCAGAAATAATCCTTGACTCACCATATATAACTCTGCTCCTTGCCCATAACCATCCCCATCTGATGAGATGGAAGGCTGGCAATTCCACCCTGCACTTCTGTCAAATACATCCATTCCTCCTAACATGCTGCCATGGCCTTCATTCAGCACCATCACTTCTCAGCTGCTCCCCTCGGCACCCTTCTATGTGATCTCTGCCTCTTATTTAGCTTCCTTCTGACCCAACTCTGTACTATACAGACCCCACCACCTTTGTAAATAAAATTTTATTGGAACACAGACTGATTCACTTAAACACTGTCTACCACTCTCTCACACTGTGATATCAACCTCTACCCTGCACTCCCAGAGGAACTTATATGAAACAGAGAGCTGACCAAACTAGTCTGGAGGCAGCATTGTCTTGCTGAAAGAACACTGGCCTTGCACATGGTCAGTCAGTTCAGTCACTCAGTCGTGTCTGACTCTTTGCGACGTATGGACTGCAGCACATGAGGCTTCCCTGTCCATCACCAAATCCTAGAGCTTGCTCAAACTCATGTCCATCAAGTCGGTGATGCCATCCAACCATCTCATCCTCTGTTGTCCCCTTCTGCTCCTAAAATTAGATTCAGCCACTAATTAGCTACATAACCTTGCATAAAATGCTTCTTTCTCTAGGCCTCAGTTTTACCATTTGTGAAATGAAACTACTATACATCTTATGGGATTGTTTTAAGAATCAACTTACAGCAAAAACATAGGAGTTATGGAGCCAGTTTGAACTAGCTCCCAGGAGCTAACTGTCTGCATTTCTTCCCAACTCCATGTTCAGTGATGTCACATTGGTAGCTTGAAATAGGTCGTGTTCGAAGCATCCGCAACACAGGAATTAGCATACCCTACAAATCAGGACTCTGCCCCTTGTGGAGAGTCAGTTGTTAAACAGTACCAGCACACCAGTACGTAAAACATGGTTATATGTTTACTAGAATACTGCTATATATAACACACATAGTTGCCCAGCAGTCAAGGAAAATGAATCCTTGCCTCCATTCTCTCTCTCTCTCGCACACATATACACATGAATCCTTGCCTCCATTCTCTCTCTCTCACGCACACACACGCACACCCTCACTCCTCAAAGCCTTTCTGCGGCTAATACTTATGGCTTCAAGTCTGAAGTCCAAAGCCCTCCAAACTCAGTGCACTGTGCCTCTCTCTCAAGCCTCATTACTCCTAATGCTACATCTTGTGCTGGTGTTGTTTCAAATCGCTTTCATTTATTTGAACCAGGGGTGCATTTAACAGCTTTGCGCCACAGCAGTATGCAATAAATGCAGCAAGCAGATCCTCCGCTGCTCAAAACGCCCCCTGACCTGTGGCTCCTCGGCCCTCCTTCAGATCCCAGACCAACTGACTCTTTCTCCATGAAGACCTGAGGGCAGACACTGAAGGCTGGCTCCTCATATACACCTCGCCCTCCTGGAGCAAGACCTACTGCAGGTCAGAGGCTTGAAACCTAGAGACCACCTTTTCCAGATTTCCTCCCAGCTTGGGTACCATGTATGGCCCAGCCTCCACTGAACACTCTGGAAGATGGGACTGAGGCCCAGGAGTGCATCTGTGGGCAAGCATAGTATCAGAGGCATTTGGTTTTACTGGAAGGGTGTCTGGTCTCTACCTTCCTGGGGTTCAAGAGGCCATGTGAGGGACATCCACTGTTTTAGCAAGCATCACAGCTGAGGCAGCTTAACTCTGTTGCCCACAGATGGGGTAAGGCTTTTCAAGGCCCTGACTTTCTGGGTAGCCACTCCTTCAGTGGGCCAGCTCTGTAACGTTCTGAGATTTATCCCTGGAAGCCCTGCCTGAAGCGTTCTCTAGCCCTTCCAACACACTGGCAGACACCTGTGCTGTGTGTGCTGTGCTTAGTCACCAGTCACGCCAGACTCTCTGTGACCCCATGGCCTATGGCCCAACAGGCTCCTCAGTCCATGGGATTCTCCAAGCAAGAAAACTGGAGTGGGTTGCCATTTCCTTCTCCAGGAGGATCTTCCTGACCCAGGAATCAACTGGCATCTCCTGCAGCTCCTGTATTGCAGGCAGAATCTTTACTGCTGAGCCACCTGGGAATCTAACTCCCCACATTAAGTTCCTTTCTGTTTAACTCGGAGGGGCTCAGTTATCAGCAACTACACCAACCAAGTTACCTGCTGCAGCCTCCTCCCAAGACAGAGCTGGCAGTTCCATCCAGTATTACTGAGATCCTTTCTGCAGATCGTCAATAAAACTTTTATTACCTCTATTACAATAATTGGTTTCCATGTCTGTGTGGCCTTCTACGGAGTATCATATTTGTAACACATCGCCTGGCTCTGACTATGCACTTAAGAAATATTTGTTGAATTCATTTGAATGAAGAAATGAGGTGCGAGGATTCTTTCCCTGAATTGCTGCAGTGCTGACGTTCCAAACCGTATATCTCCAAGTCCTGTTGTTAAAGATCACCTGGTATTATTCTCGAGGTGAAAGGTGTTAGCTCACGTGAGCAGGCCAGGTTCCAACTTAAAGCATGAAGCAGGCTAGGAAATTATAAATGCAATGGGCAATGCATTCTTTAGAGAGTAAAAAGAAACTTGAGTAGAGAGAAAATGTGCTACTTGCAACCTACCAAGATGGAAATACTTTTTTGGGGGGACAGATGACTACTATTATTATTGCATAATTCCTTGGATTTTAGGCAAGTGCTTTGCAATCACTTGCGTTACTTGTTCCTTTCAGCAACCATAGGTGGTGAGTTGGATGGTTCCCTGACTTTCTGTAAGGAGTCTTGCATACAATAGTACTAAATAAGAGGTCTAATGAACGCTACTTAGGCATATCCAAAGAAGCTAGAGATTACTTCTGTAAGTGTCTTGACAACTGAGATTTCTCTTTTGGTGGCCATGTTTATACTAATTGTTGTTCACTTCATTGGCTGACCGGTTCCTGATAATGGTGATTTTTGCTTCTCATATAGTCAGAGAGCATCAGACTCATTCTTATTTTGTAGCTAAAGAAACTGAGGCGTGAAAGAGTCACCCAGGTACTCCAGCTCAGAGGGAGAAAAAGTACAACTTCCTCTATTCATGAAGTGCTTTCTGAGACCCTACTGTGTTCCTGACACACTATGCTAGTCCTGAGTGAGCTCTCTGCTATGTGAGTTCGTACGTCACCAGCTTACATCAGAAGCTTCTTCCTTAGCATGTTTTGGCTAATGCGCTTCATCTCTATACCTTCCAAATCACTGGACTCTCAGAGGTCCTCGGCCATGGTTAAGAAACCCATGTCCTTTGGAAGAGGAGGGGAGATGCTTCACAGCTGTGAACACACTTAACATTCAACTATCATCCTTTTGACCTGAAGCTTTATTTGGCTGGTGGTTACCCTCCTCAAACAATGCCAAATACCTAAGTTTGCTGCCTAATAACGAATGTGCATGCATGCGTGCTCAGTTGTGTCCGACTCTTTGCAACCCCATGGACCACAGTGCACCAGGCTCATCCATCCATGGGATTCTCCAGGCAAGAATACTGGAGTGGCTTGCCATTTCCTCCTCCAGGGGATCTTCCCAACCCAAGGATCAAAGTCACTTCTCTTAACATCTGCATTGGCAGGCTGGGTCTTTACCACCAGCACCACCTGGGAAGCCCAATGATGTATGTGCAATACCCTAAATATGGTTTACCTGGTAACAACCCTTGACCTTATAGCTCTTCTGCTTAGTCACTCCAATGACATTCAAAAATAAAGAGAGATTCACTGTGGCCCAAAAGATACTTCATGTAAAATGCAGCAGAGGCCCACAGACATGGAGGAGCCTTGGATTTTGTTCTCAAGGACCTGAGGAGGAAAGAAAAACAAGTATACAAAGAACCAAAACTCAAAGCTGAATGTAGTGAGTTCTTGAGAGAAATGTGCTCTGCCCGAGAAGCTGGACTACTGGCTTTGGGTGTAGACAGGATCAGTAGGTCTTATGGATGATGTGATGTCTGAAATACAGCCTTCAAGGACAAGAATATAAACAGGCCAAGCAAAGAAGGATGTTGGCGTTCTAGGTGAAGAACAGAACACAAGTGTCTGTACAGAGATAAGAAACTTCTCACTACGTATGATTTGAGGGACAGGGTGAGGACAAGTTGTGTGATGGGGATTAGGAAGGGCTGTAGGTTAATCATTATAATAGCCAATATGATTCAGTTCTTAGCAATTGCTAGATACTAGCCTGAATGTTTTTCATATCTTATCCCATTTAATCCTCAAATTTTATGAGAAAAGAGAGCCTTAAATGAATTAAGTAACTTGCCCTTGGAATTTCAGACCCAACTAGAATAATTACTTAAGGGCTCTAGGGATTTGGGCACGCGAAAGAATCGCTCACACAAATGGGTAAATGAAACTGGCCCAGAGATGTCCCTGGCAGTCCAGTATTTAAGACTCACCTTCCAATGTAGGGTTTGATATCTGGTCAAGGAGATAAGATCCCACATGCCTTTCAGCTACAAAGAAAGTGAAATTAAAAGTGTTAGTCATTCAAATGTGTATGACTCTTTGCAATCCCAGACACCTTAGCCGGCCAGGTTCCTCTGTCCATGGAATTCTCCACTCAAGAATACTGGAGTGGATTGCCATTTCCTTCTCCAGGAGATCTTCCCAACCCAGGGATCAAACCTGGGTCTCCTGCATTACAGGAAAATTCTTTACCATCTGAGCCAGCAGGTAAGCTTTCGACTACAAAAACAAAACATAAAACAGAAGCAATACAGTACAAATTAAAGACTTTAAAAATGGTTCATTTCAAAAAACTCTAAAAAAACACAAAAACTGGCCCCATTGAAAGCATTATGTGAGTTGAACTGGAAAATTCATCAAATCATCAGCCCTTACTAGAAAGAGGAGGGCTGATATCTGTTGAGTTATGAACTAACATAAGAACCATGCTAGCTTCCCTTTTATTTTTCTCTCCATATCTATTAAAATGGGCATTATCCCCATTTTAGAGGTAAGAAAACTGAGGCTCTAAAAGCATTAGAACCAGCTATCGCTAATAAAGAGGCAGCTCTGATCTAAAATCCAGCTCTGAGTCCACAGGGTTCCTTGTTACACCCATGAATAGTAGGGATTAAAGGTAAATCTCTGTGCAATTTCTTTTAATTCTTCATAGCTTACATTGTGATTACTATTTAAAGCATGTGCAATGTGGAAGAAAATTCAGAACGTGTAAATGCAGATTTTGACATTTCAGACTCAAGAAACAGGCAGTCTTGTGTTAGTTCCACTATATATTAAATTATAATCTATGTAGACAGCAGTTTTGAAAGGTATCCAGGCAAATAAGTTGTACTTTGGGCTGAAGTCAGACAGGTAGATGAAACTTTGATGACTTAATTCCCCCAACTATTAAAGGTATAAGCAGTCCAGGACCCCGAGTTGGAGAGAGGCTGCCAGGAAATTTATTGAGAGCAGTAAAGTGCAGGGCCATAATTTCAACAGGTTATCTTGCTTCTCTGGCTAATTGTTTTCCAAGGTTTCTCGGCTCAGAAGCATTCAGCATTCTTATCACCTGGGAAATGTACGTGCTCCTAGGGATATTTTCCAGCATGCAGCCACCTCTGTCCTCCAGTCACGGCTATATTTTTGCTCAAAGAGCCGTTGATTAGATTTAAGAGCCGTCCCAGCCCCACAATGCGCTGTCTTGCTGATCTGCAGAGAGACGGTGGTGTCACCCTTTGATTTATGGAGAGAGCAGCTCAAACCCAGCCCTGTGCTTTATTAAAGCAGCTTTTTAGTCACGTTATACCTTCCTAGTTTCAAGCTTTGAATGCCTCCACCACCTAGGAGTCCAAATCCCTTTGATAAACAGCATTTGGGATGATGGGGAAAGAGGCCTTTGCCTTGTACCCTCCCAGCATCTGCCTCCCGACCCCCCAGGTGTGAGATGGCCGGCAGGGAGGGGGTGATGGAGACCCAGTCAGAGCCCTGCTCTCCAGGTGGCCTTTCAATATCCGTTTCTTTCCTGACCCTCTCTTGACCTTCTCAGTGTGACAGTGTTTGGCCTGGGGCTGTGCCTCTTCATGGTGATTTTTTTCCTATCCAGGCTTTAAAGGGGAAGCCTCAGAGAGGTGCAGCCACACTGCTTTGGGACCCACTTTCAAAGGCTCCTGTTCTCTGGGCTGTGTTCTGCAAAATCAAGCGACAGGATGCAGGCCCCCAGCAGATAACACAGTGGAGCAACTGGCATATGACTACCTGCAGGTAAATCAACTGTCTTATAGGTGTCAGTTGTACGAAATGTGGCTTTGTCTCAGAACACAGAACTTTGCCTCTACCGTAATATCAGTCACCTTCCCCAAGATACAAACCAGGCCTGTGCCATGAAAGGCTGGGGTGGAGAAACAGGAGTATCCCTGGCTACAAGTGCAAGCCATGCTCTACTGAGAAGCCTGAGGTCTCCTTCCCAAGGACCTGGCATCAGGACATCCCCACCCTTCCTTAGAGGTGTTCCCAACTCCCTCCAGGGTTTTCACTAAGGCGTTACTGCTCTCTGCCACTTGGATCCTACACCATCACCCTGCCCCAGCCAACTCACTGGAGTGGGGTTGATGAAAAGAGTCATCCTGGACCAAGGTTGAGGTGTACTACCTGGCAAATGTCCTCTCCACCCTCCCCTACTTCTCAGTGGGGGGATGGGCCATCTGAGAGTCAGGCACAGTGGATGGGTTACAGTGTGGCTCTTGTATTGACAGGCTGGGGGACCCAGATAATTATTGACCATCTCTTGTCTTCAGCTACCTGTCTCTAAAGTGGTGATGATCATCCTGACCTCATAAGATGATGTAGAGAGTATGTGACAATGTATTAGCCAACAGACGCTCAGTGCCATTTACCATTATTAGCCCTGACTTTGCAAATAATCAAAAATTATTTGATCACTGTGGATAGTGACTCCAACTCTGAGATTAATAGACTCTTGCTCCTTGGAAGGAAATGTATGACAAACCTAGATAGCATACTAAAAAGCAGAGACATCACTTTGCTGAAACACGTCTGTACCGTCAAAGCTATGGTTTTTCCAGTAGTCATGTACGGGTATGAAAGTTGGACCATAAAGAAAGCTGAGTGCTGAAGTATTGATGCTTTCGAACTGTGGTGCTGGAGAAGACTCTTGAGAGTCCCTTGGACTGCAAGAAGATCAAACCAGTCAAACCTTCAGTAAATCAACCCTAAATATCCATTGGAAGCACTTGTGCTGAGGCTGAAGCTCCAATACTTTGGCCCCCTGATGCGAAGAACCAACTCAATGGAAAACACCCTGATATTGGAAAAGATTGAAGGCAAAAGTAGAAGGGGACGGCAGAGGATGAGATGATTGTATGGGATCATCAACTCAATGGACATGAATTTGAGCAAATTCCAGGAGATATCAATGGACAGGGAAGCCTGGCATGCTGCAGTCCATGGGGTCGCAAAGAGCTGGACATGACTTAGCCACGGAACAGTTACAAGAATCTGATTCTAATTAGGACTCACATAACACACTGCCACTATAAGAAAGATGATACTGATGACTTTATTTGCAAGGCAGCAATGGAGAAACAGACAGAGAACAGACTTATGGACATGGGGTGTGGGGAGGAAGGAGACTGTGAGATGTATATGTAAAATGGATAGCCAATGGGAATTGGCTGCATGACTCAGGGAACTCAAACAGGGGCTCTGTATCAACCTAGAGGGGTGGGATGGGGAGGGAGATGGGAGGAAGTTTCAAGAGGGAAGTGAGATGTATACCTATGGCTGATTCATGTTGATATTTGGCAGAAAACAAAATTCTATAAAGCAATTATCCTTCAATTTTAAAATTTTTTAACTTTTTTTAAATTAAAACAAGAGAAAGTATTTCCCTTCCAGTTCTCTGCTTCCTACAAGAAGACTGTGTCAGGTGCTTGTACGATTTCAACACGCCTTCACAATTTGTTAAGCTCTTTTATTAACAGAGAGCCCACTAAGGTTCTAGCGTGAATTTTATAAGTTTATTGTATTTATTATAAATTCTCTTCTATTTACTAAAAAATGGTCCTGGCTTTTTTCCACCTATGGGAATGCAATAAGTTTTCATTAAAAGCAAAATGACTTAAATATTAAGTAAATAATACTACAGATATATACAATAACAATCACATCATGGTTCCAAAAAAGAGGTAGGGGATGTTCAGAAACCCTGGGCCAAGTTAAGCCAGTGGAGTGATGCCACAGGGGCCTCCGAGACTTCCAGAAGGTAGTGCAACTTCTGTAGGATGCAGGCTGTTTGGCTGAATCCTAGGACACCAGGATGAGTTACAGAGGAATGAAATGAGGTAAGAATGTTCTGAGATAGAGATTGTGCTCTCCAGGTTGATTTCCCTCAACAGGGCCCTTGCCCAGCCTTCACCCCTCCTTGCTCCTGGCCGGGGTTCCAACACCTCCCCATGCGTCCTTTCCTTTCTGTCACCTCCAGCAGTGGTGACTGCAAGGCCATTTGGATGATTCATCTCTAGTGCCAGAGACAAAGCAGTCTGAACCTAGGAAAAGAAAAGCTTTCCTTTTCCCCAAGCCTTAGGATTACATCAGCATTAAAGCAGGCCTCAATCCCTGCCTCCATCATTACATGGCATCCTACCTGAGTATCTCTGTGCCCAAATTTCACTCTTACAAGGATGCCAAGCATTGGATTAGGGTAACCCAATATGGCCCCATTTAATTTCACTATATCTGCAAAGGCTCTATTCCCAAATAAGATCCTGTTCACAGTACCAGAATTCAAGACTCGACCATACTTTTTGGAGATTCACAGTTCAACCCAAGACTATCCTATGTATGGAGGGTCTCTTTCCCACTATCTCTACACTTCCCATCAACCCCCCATCAAAATCTTTTCCCAGTATGTAGCTAAAACTAGTGCACACTGAAGTACCAATGACAGACTGCAAAGACCCTGCCAATGCCTTCCTATGCTTCTCCCACCCACCATTCCTGAAAAGGACACCATTTTCCAGGGCCTGGGGATAAGTCAGCCAGAGATGGGTACAATCTGCCCATCCAGATTCCGTATTGTATTAAAAAAAAAAAAACTTACTTTCCTACACGCTCCTTCAATATAGATGAGGTCATAAATCATGGTTCTAGCCAATGAAAAATTAGCATAAGTATCTGAGTGATTAATTTCCATATACAAACAGCAAACCTGCCTCCGTCTCCCTCATTTGTCCCTTCTCTTTCTGCCTGGGACCTGGATATGCTGACTAGAAGCCCAACAATCATCTTGTAACCATGAGGTGATAAACTGAAGATATTTTGTCAAAACCCAGCATGCTAAGCATGACAGTGCAGAAATTGTATTTAAAATAGCCAACAATTATTGAGCATTGAACACACACCAGGCATAGTTCTGGGCACATTTAATGTAGTAATTCATTTACTCCATCAGCCCCATTGGCGGAGTATATTATTACCCCTATTTGCAGAGAATGAAATTTGTAAAAACCCACCCAATGTGCTACAGGGTCCGTGCTGTAAACTATTGTTGCGTTCTCACTCAATAGGCAGAAAGAATCTAGGAGTCCTGATGACATCACTGAGCTCTTAGATATACCCTTTTCATTTTCAAGTAATAAACCAGCATTTGTTGGGGATTATATTACTTGCAGCTGATTGCATTCTTGGCTGACACTGATATTAGCTCATAGGCTCACCAAAGACTTAAATGAGAAAATATGTCTGCAGTTGGAGAAATAACAGTTAATATTGTCTAAAACACAATTCTCAAAGCTTCTCAATAAATAATTGGTTTTAATGTTTAACAATTCAAAGAGGCAAAATAATTAAGTCAATAATGTTGTAGGCAGAAGAATGGTCTTCCAAAGCTGCCCTCATCCTCATCCCAGGAAACTGTGACTACTTCATATTATTTGCAAAAGCGAATTTGCAAATGTGATTAAGGACCTTGAGTTGGAAAAATTATTTTGAGATTAATGTGAAAGTCACTCAGTCGTGTACAGCTCTTTGCAAAACCATGGACTATATAGTTCATGGAATTCTCCAGGCCAGAATACTGGAATGGGTAACCTTTCCCTTCTCCAGGGGATCTTCCCAACCGAGGGATCAAACCCAGGTCTCCTGCACTGCAGGCGAATTCTTTACCAGCTAAGCCACAAGGGAAGCCCTAAAATTAATATGGGTCCCATGCAATCTATCACATGAACCCTAGAATCAGAGAACCTTTCCCGACTCGAGCAAAAGAAAGATTCAGATGTTGCGGTTCTGAGGTGTGAGTCTACACAGAAAGAGGCCGCTAGGACAGACAAGCAGTGAGGAAACCGAGATCTCAGTCATACAACACAGGGAGCTGAAGTCTGCCAACACCTGAGTGAGCCAATAAACGGATTCTCCCATAGAGCTGATGGAAAGGGACACAGCCCTGCCAGCACCTAGACTTTGGCCTGGGAAGACTCATACTGGACTGCTAACCTTCAGGACTGTAAGATAATAAACTTGCATTAAGCCATTATGTTTGTGATAATTTGTGATAGCAGCAATGGAAAACTAACACAAAAAATTTCAGGCAACAACCAGAGTGTTAGCCTAGGGGATTTCGAGAACAAGCTGAAGAGCTGCACACCAGGTTAGTGAGAATCCCCCCAAAGCATGGAATTAATCATGATGATCTTTGTATGAAATCTTCTGACCTGGTGGTTGGAGACCCTGTTTGAATGTACCAGGCAAGGCTCCCCGGATACACAACTTCAGGGGCACCACTCGCATAGCCCTAGGGTGGCATTCGTACAGAAAAAAGTGTAAACAGCGCCTCCTACAGTTGTGTGGTGCAACAGCTCTGCTAGTGAGAGGGGCCTTGTGGGATCACAAGGGAATAAGGCCAGAGCTGGGTGGGCCAGGGATAACCAGGGCAATGTCTGTACAAGATATTTAACAGGAGCCACTGTAGCCATCCAGCGATTCTGGTATGAGATAATGAGTGTATTAATAAGATGCCACCTTGTAATGTCCATTTAAAAAGAGAACAAAAAGGAACGCTCTGGGGTTTTCTTCTCTCAGCTGAGCCTCTGCAGTCAGGTGAGCTGGTCAACGTCGGCCTTGTGTGGCCATGTCACTCTGTCTCAGTTAACAAGGAGCACGCCTCAATAGGAAGCCAGGGAGGTTTACACCTGAAGCTTAAGTTGAGAACAGAGTTGGCATTCCCATGACAAGGGTCTATATTTTGAATAAAAACCTGCTGACCAAAATATTTGAGATCTTGAGAAGCATCTGTCCATTTTAACCCTCTTCCTGAGCAAGGCGTGTCATCCGATTCAGAGCTGCAGAGACGCACCGGTGCCTGCGGCCTGCAGGGGTCCAGATTCCAGGGCTACTGTGTCAAACATGGTTACATTTGCTGACAGAAACCAGTTATGTAAAGAGGTGAGAAATGGAAATGCTGCACCAATTTTCCAGAACAAACTGCCTCTGAGAAGGTGTAACTCCTCGCAAAATATGCTTCATCATTTGAATAACAAAATAAGATAGGCAAGAAAATGAGACTTCTCAAAGAACTACTGTATTCAAGTTACAGTGAGTACAAGCAATATGAGGACTCTTTCTTGGGCTATATTTAAAATGTTTTGCAAGAAAATAATGTGGTTTAGAAATGGAGCTGAGATAATGCCACAGACTTTGTTTTAGTGACTATCAAATACGTTTCCAGGCTGGTTTTTCTGTGTCTTATGGATTCCTGGAGGTAATGGTGAAAGCTGCCATTAAAATTCATCAGATGAAAAGTAAACATATTAAATTTATGACATTCTCCTCTAAATCGTTAGCCCTATTAGTGAGAAACGTCTTGCCTGCCAAACTCTATCTGTGGTATCTGCTTTGCTCTAAACAGTTCTCTTGCATTTTAATCTCAGGAATACTCCCTCAGTGTCAAATTTCTTCCGTGCACCATACACCACATAGGGCATTCCATGAACTGTCCAGAGAAGCTTCCCAACTTTTAGAAACAGGGTGCTGAGGTTACAAGGAAATTCTCCTAGTCCAGGCATCAGGGTTGGAAAAATTACTTAAGGATGACAGGAAGAGGGTTTTTGTTTTTGTTTTTTTCATATGCCCAGTTACTAAGGTCTGAAACATCAGTCCATTCAAGCTGAAAAAATTCCCGTGAGCTTCTCTCAGAGCACATTGAAGAGCTGCTGCAAGGCCTCTCTCTCTTTGGGTTCAAATCAGTTCAAGAGCAGAAGCAGAGGGGAGGCTCTGCCCCTGCCTGCTTGATCTTCAGACCTTTGCAGTCAGATGCCTCCCTGCCGTCCTTCTCAAGGTTGGATCAGGAGGAGAATAGGACATGACCAGAACTCATCTCATTGTTACGGTGATAGCGGAATGTTTGTGTTTCCCCCACCAAAATCAAATGCCGAAGCCCTGGTGGCCAGTGTGATGGTACTCGGAAGTAAGGCCTTGGGAGGCAATTAGTTTTCACTGAGGTCATGAGGGGACTCACCAGGTGGTGCTAGTCGTCAAGAACCTGCCAGCCAGTGCAGGAGATGTGAATTGCATCCCTAGGTCGGAAGATCCCCTGGAGGAGGGCGCGGCAACCCACTCCAATATTCTTGCCTGGAGAACCCCATGAACAGAGGAGCCTGGTAGGCTACAGTCCATAGCGTCACAAAGAGTTGGACACAACTGAAGCAACCTAGCACAGAAGCCATGAGGGTAGGACCCTCACAAGGCAATCAGTGTCCTTATAAGAAGACAGGAAAGTGTGCTCACTTCCTCTCTCTCTGTCTCTGTTTGCCATGTGAAAAGGCAGCCATCTCCAATCTAGGAAGAAGGGCTTTGCCAGGATTCTAATATGCCAGCACCTTGATCCTGGACTTACCAGCCTCCAGAACAGTGAGACATAAATGTCTTTCCTTTAAGCCACTCAGTCTATGGTATTTTGTTATCACAGTCTGAGCTAAGACCCTTCTCATCCACAAAATGTGGCTTGTGTTGTGACAATCAGCAAAGTGATTATCAAATCTGCAGAGTGCAGTTTGGCAAGAAAAAAAATTCTATGGGTCAAAATTTTTCTCCAAAACATAGAGCTGGCTCACAAAAATGCATCATTCAGCTTGGCAAGCCCTAAACTCCCTGGCTCTCTTCATGGAAAAGCCAATTTCAAGCTATCCCAAGAGAGGCAGGTGACATCAAGCTCCTTCTCTGTTCCCCAAACCTGGCTGCACCAAAAACTGTGGACACAGAAATGGAGCAGAAAGACTCTTTCCTGTTCTCCCATCTGCTTTTCCATGGACTGGAGGGACTCACCCAGCAGGCACCAGTAGGTCAGAAAAGGCTGCACTTCTCAGTCAGTTGGGCTTGGGCTGGAATCTCTGCTCCACCACCAACTCATCGTATGACCTTCAGTAGATTATCAAAACTCTCTGAGACACAGACTCTTCATTAATGAGAAGATGGTAATAATTCCTGCTTCATGGGAAGCTTAAGAAGATGAATAAGATATCTATGTAAGCACACCTAGCCCAGCAGCCAGCCAGCTTCCTTCCCAGGGCCCCTCCCTCCTGGCCTCTCTCAACATGGATTAGAAGTTCCCAGAATCTGTGCGGCACCTCAGCCTGTGTTATCAACCCTCGCTCTTTCCCAGGCTATATCTGAATGACAGGGTTTGAGGCTTTGTGGCGGAAGTCTAGTGGCAGAACTAAGAACCTTGATAGCCAGCCTCCCCCTGAGGAGGAACCTAATGTGGGGCAATCAAGAAGATTCGAAAAGACCCAGATGCTGGGAAAGATTGAAGGCAGGAGGAGAAGGGGACAACAGAGGATGCGATGGTTGGGTGGCATCACCAACTCAGTGAACATGAGTTTGAGCAAGCTCCAGGAGTTGATGATGGACAGGCAAGCCTCGAATGCAGCAGTCTATGGGGTCGCAAGGAGCCAGACGTGGCTGAACTGACCTGAATCAAGAAGATGTGCTGGCCTCCATCCATCTGAGGTTTCGTTCTGGAGAAAGTAGCATGAGCATATACTACACTGAAGGGGAGCAGAGCTGACCAAAGCAACTGACAACGACAACAACAAAAAAGCCTCAAGCTTATGTTTTCTAGCTTCAAAACAGAAAGTTAAATATAGGTGAATCATTTCTGCAAATTAGAGCTTAAAGATAGTACTTTGCTTTCTCCCCACTGAGACTGTTGAGGAGAAGTGTGGGCCCGTGGTATCAGCTTCATGCTGGAAATAAACCTGACCTAATCTATTCATAACCCAGCTCTGAATCTCTTCCCCTCAGAACTTTCAGCAATAAAATAGTAATAATAATAAAACCAGGGAGAGAAGGGTGAACCAATTCAACTTATTTCATTATCTTGGATTTTACACGTCTTGTTTGCTAGCTTGATAAGGGATGCTATAATCTTTTACGATATCAACATCCTTCTTTATTGCATTAGATGGTAGGGGAATTGCCCCCAAATTAATAAAAACCATATGCTGGATTTTGATTAGAGATCACTTTGGAATAATGGTTGATCTGGCTTGGGAATGAGAATAACCTTCCCTCCCTCCTTTTCTTTTTTAATCACATGCTTTTCACGGCCCCTCTTGCCTCCTTCCCACCCCCTCTTGCCTCCTTCCCACCCCCACTTTTGCCTTTATCTGCAAAACCAGGGTAATGAAAAGGTCTTATAAATCTCTGGTGTATATATTTGTTACCAAAAATTTTACTGTAATCTGAGCTATCGGCCTAGCCAATGCTGTCTCGTCTCTATCACACCGGGGATAATAATAGCGGCCCTTTGTGGTTGTGTCTGATATATGTGATGAGATTGGTCCTCTGAGTATGTGATGTGTGCCGTTGGTAGGGACCCCATTGATTTCTCAAATCTCTAGAGAAAATGGGAAAATTCTGTTGCATTAAGAACAAACATCCCTGGTTAACATAACCTATTCTCCAAGCAATCGGAAGTCCCCAATTTTGCCAGCATTTTGGAGGCTGTTCTCAGTCTGATGATGTTTCTTTTCAACAACATGAGTAATTGGAATCTAAAAATAGCCAAGATGGTCCATATTTGAGAATTCATTTCTTTGTTCTCTACTTCAGAGTATAGGACAACTATGGAATACATAAAGATAACTGGGAAACCTGTTAAAACCGATGGATCCAAGGCCTGTTTCCAAAAATGTAGTTTCATGAGGTTTGAAGCTAGACCAAGGTATCTGTGTTTTTAACATGTACAGAAGGTAATTCTGACATAGATGGTCTACAGACCACCCATGAAGAAACACTGTCCTTACAGGGACCTTCAAAATATCTTTGTTATATTGAAGAGCTTTGGAATTAAAATGCACTAGGTATAAACCCTAACTTTGCCATTTACTAACTCTATGATATTGGCTACATATTTAGCTGACTACTCGTAGACTCAGGTCTCTCTTCAAGAGAATAAAGATAATAATACCTATATCATAGTGTTGTTGTAAGGATTAAGTGAAATGCTATATAAACAATGCTAAGTGCTGAGCCTGGTGATTATAAGCATTCTGCATAGAGCTATTCCTAAGGGAAAATATTTCAAGGGGAGCCATCAAAGAGTTAGTGCTGTCTTATCGATAAGTTGATTTTCTACCACAAAAGCTATGGAAATAAATCAAGAGGAATATTGGTCTTGGAAAGACTAGTGGTAGAGATTTGAAGAAAGTGCAGGTTAACAAATCATAAAAGAATAACAGTAAAAATGTGAAAGGTGAATAGAGGTGTACAAACTTCACAACTGCCTTCAGTTGTAAACTGGATAGTTGTATCATGTTAGATGGAAGTGTGGCTTAGCTGATGTTTTAATTTGTAGATTATGTGTGATTTAAGGAGTCATGTATCCATGCCAAGTTGACAAGAAGTAAACTATGATATTATAATAACTTTTTAATGCATCAACTTGGTTCAGCTACAGTCCCCAGTTAGCTTAATCAAATGCTAATCTAGGGGCTGCTGTATAGTGATTTTATAAATATTACTAAAGTCCCTAATCAGTTGACCTTAATTAGGGAGAGTGTCCTGGTGGGCCTGGATTAATCAGTTGCTGCTAAGTCACTTCAGTCGTGTCCGATTCTGTGTGACCCCATAGACAGCAGCCCACCAGGCTCCTCTGTCCCTGGGAGTCTCCAGGCAAGAATCCTGGAGTGGGTTGCCATTTCCTTCTCCAGTGCATGCATGCACGCTAAGTCACTTCAGTCGTGTCCAACTCTTTGCAACCCCATGGACTGTCACCTGCCAGGCTCCTCCATCCGTGAAATTCTTCAGGCAAGAATACTGTCATGGGTTGCCATTTCCTTCTCCAGGAGATCTTGCCAACTCAGGAGTTGAACCTAGGTCTCCTGCATTGCAGGCAGACTCTTTACCATCTGAGTCACAAGGGAAACTAAGCTAATACCTTGTACTAAGTCTATATCTCTATATCTACACATGTATGTTACACATCAATATACCTACATACATCCAAGTCAATCCATATAAATAAAATCTGTCCTTCTGTCTGTCTGTCTCCCTTCCTACCTATCATCTTCTACTGGCTCTGTTTCTCTGGATGGACCTGCCCCATACAACTCTTTGCCAGGTTCATGTTACAGAAATTGGATCTAAAGTAGAATTGAATTCTATGACTTGTAAATAAACACCCCTCCTCCACCTTGCCAATGTCTAACAGAAGAGATGAGAAATGTCTCTTGTGCCTTTTAAGTGCTTTTTTTTTTTTCCAAATGGTGTTACAGAACAACAGCTGGGAATTCTGTGATAAGTACTAAGGAAATAACAAGTGTCTTGATTTTTTTTTTTTATCTCTCTCTCTCTCTCAGTAATCCAAAGAGATTTGCAGATTTTATCCTAATACAACTCTGGAAATATCTCCATCAGTGTGTTAAGGGCAGGTGTGATTAGTCTCATCTTAGAGATAAAGAAACCAGAGAGGAAAGAAGGGACCAGCCTTTCTCAAGTTGACTCAGCAAGTCAGCAGGTAAGACCCAACAAAACCAGGGAAATTAATTGCCAAACTTTCAAACCTTGCTTGCCACCTGATTTGTGAGGGTAAATTTAAAAAAAAAAAAAAAGGGAAGAAAGAAAGAAATGGAGGGAGGGAGAGGGGAGAGAGAGGATAAAAAAGTACCTCACTTTGTTTGAGGAAGCAATGTTAGAAAGAAGTCACTCATAGACATAGGATTTTAAAGAGAGAAGTCCAACAGGCTATCATTAAAATGTATTTTGGAGGAATGTAGTCGCTCAAAAGAGAAATTTCCAGTGCACTGTGGAGTTTTCTTTAAAGTGTTAATATCTTATCACAATTATGCTTCCATTTGTTTTTCCTAAAATGCATAGGGAAAAACATCTGAAAGGGCATACACCAAAATGTTGAGAATAAATTGTAGGTGAACTTATCTTGATTTTGCTTCTGCCTTTTCTCAGTTTCTCTATTGAATATATATGTGTTACTTGTATTTTTTTAGAGTTGTTAAACAAATGTTCTATTTTCTTGTGATGCTTATTGCTCTATTGAGATTCAAAGAAAGAGCAATTGGACATAGGAACCAAATACTTCAGCTGCTCAGTGGGCGCATATCTTGGCTGTGAGCGTGATGGATGCCAATTCCAGGGGTTGCCCCTCACCCCATCACCCTCCAGACCTGCTGACTGAAGAGGGCTGGAAACAGTCTCAGAATCCACAAGCTCTCAAGGCGATTCTTTTATAACCAATCCAGGGACACCTTGAAAAACACTCTGATACGCCTTACTCTTATCGAGAAGATATCTCTTCTAAAGGTTACAAAATGCTCATTGTGTTGAATATGGATAAATGTGGGAAAACCAAGTGCCACCTTGGTCTGCCTCCAAACAACTGAAAGCATTTTTAACGGTTCTGAATAAAACATGCCCTCGCAGCTGCGGCCTCAGGCCCCAACTCCTCACTTCTGTACCTCTACGTTTGTGCCAAGCACATTTTGCCATCCAAAGAGTGGCCCACAGCCACTCTTATTACGGCAGCATTACCTGAGAACTTGTTAGAAATGCAGACTATCCAATGGCATCCTAGACCTCCAGAGTCAGAACCTACATTTTAACAGAATTTCAGAAGTATTGGAGGAAAACCTAGAGCCACTGGAAATGAGGGCCACCGTCCCCACTTACACTCTCCAGACAGTCCCCTACTCAGACCCCCGTGGGCAGACTCTAAACAAGCGCAGCAAGTTCTCCTTGACCACCAAAGTGCACGCCTGCAGGAGCCTGACCTTGGTCGGGGGTTCAGAGGCCTGCTCAAGGGCATCCTTCCTGTGTTAGACGTGCTTGTTGTCTTTGTCTCACGCCAGCCGGCTTCCTCGGACAGTCTCCCTCACCCAACCAGCCTAGGAGCCGAAGGATGCTGTTGGGAGTGAGGTCCTGTGACTAAGCAGCCTCCGTCCATTCATTTCCTTAGGCCCCTCCTTCCCGCCTTCTAGAAAAACTCAGACAGTTTAAGTCATTCTTACCATCATATTAATAAACGTGGCAGTGTGAGGGCAGAAACACAGGAAAAGACCAAGACGAGAAGGAAAAACAAAAGCCAACACCACACACGAATACAGCACACACAGAGACTAGTCTCTGCAAAGCCGGATATTTCTCTTTCTTGCCTAGCAGGATATGGCATCTCCGGCACTTTTTTCTTCCTATTTGTGCTCTTTTCTCTTTTCCTTTTTAAATAGACACATTTCAAATGTCAGTGGGTGATAGTGGGGCCAAGTCAAATTGGATTCAGGAGACCAAATAGCAAAAGGGTTTGATCTCTGCAGCTGCGTCTTCAAGGGAGGCTCCAGGAGAGGGACCAGTGGGGGTGAGCAGCCGATAAGCTCAAGTGGGCATTCATTGTGCTAACTGGGGCTCCCTCTCAGTTTAACCTTTATTTACAGACTTGAACTGAAACTGTCGGCTTGAAAAGAAAAGTAGTCTTTCCCCCTCTTCCCCTCCTCCCCTCCCCCCTATCCCCAGAGGGGATGGAAAAGAATCAAGGCAGAGGTTAAGTGAAGGAGACAATGAAAAAGGAGGGATTCCTTATCTAAAATCTGAGTGACTGACAGTGAGTGGCAGCTCTATGGCCAGTTTTCGTGTGTGTGTTGTTGTTTTTTTTTTAACACCTTCCTCCAGAAATCCCAAGAGAGAGACTTAGTTATATTGGTCCCCACCTTTCCAAGTCAGCTAAATGGAAAATTAGACTCCAAAAGTGTCCCTACCCCCGAAGGGGCCAGGCCTAATCAGATATCCTCTCAGAGGGACTGCACGTCCAGGGACATCTCATATTTTAGGCAAGTAATTCAGACTTACTTTCCTAATGCCTTACTGAATCTTGTCATCACAGCAGCCAAGTAAAAATTATATCTGTGTGCCGTGTGGAGCTGTAAATCCTGAGCTGCATTCTCAGTCATTCCATATTTCAAGGCGGGGAAGCTTATTTCTACAAGGCTGTTAATAACTGAAATGACTGGGTAAGGAAGGGGAAAGTTCGTGTCTATTGGCACCTTCACAGATCCGTCCTGGGGATGGGAGGGGAGCCTGTGGGCACCCTCTTTTCATGGAACTTGCAGCTGGAACTGTTCTGTGATCCAGCAGAATGTCCAGGGAAGGAGGCCCCAGGATTCCTGTCTGAATGGAGACAGGAGGTGCTTCTTTGTTTTCTACAAGAGACTGAATGGCCTTTCAGTTTTAAAATAACCCTGGGAATCACTGAGGTTTGCCCGAAGGCAGTTGGAGCTTGAGGACGGGAAGTGTACCACCAGGCCAGAGCATGTAACAAGAATGAAGTTGAAGACACTGGAGAAAAGGCTAAGACTCCTTGGGTAGGTTACTGAGTAAGGCCAGGTGAGCCCAGCCAGATACCGGACAAAAAGGAATGTCTGGTGTGACCCAGGCGAGCCTTCCCCAGATCCCATAGGAAAACTGGAAACCAAGATGGGCTCTCCCATGGTCGGTCCCCCATACCCCCATCCCCATGATTCACAGTGCTGAAGCCTCAGAATGGCCCAATGTTATAACAGGAGAGGATAAGAAAGAAGACAAAAGGAGGGAAATGATGGAAGGGATGGGGGTGAGGAGGGCAGAGAAGATAGAGAAGCAGCAGAGGAAAATAAAGGGGGAAGAAATCTATTTAACCTGGGGCTTTCCAGCTTTATTAGACTATGAAGTCATTTTCCCCTCATTATTTCTGTTATCATTACACTGATTTATGTGGGGTTCACATAAAGTGTCCCTAAAGGGACACTCATTTAGGGAATTAATTCTATATCTTATCAACATTTTTTCTTTTTTTCTAAAAAGTATAAAAACTATAGTGTATCATGTATACAACTATAGTGTATGCTAAAAACTATAGTATAAAAACTATTTATCAATTTATTTGAAGCAGGATCTGCCTGCTTGTGTGTGTACGTTTAGGTCACTTAGCTCATATTCTCACACAATGTGTTAGATTTTCCCATAACTAGCAGTTGCTCAGTTAAATATCAAGTACTGACCAGTTTGGGTTACTCAGGTGGCCCTAGTGGTAAAGAACCCACCTGCCAATGCAGGAGATGTAAGAGACTTGGGTTCGATCTCTGGGTCGGGAAGATCCCCTGGAGAAGGGTGTGGCAACCCACTCCAGTATTCTTGCCTGGAGACTCCCATGGGCAGAGGAGCCTGGTGCACTACTGTCCATGGGGTCGCAAAGAGTCAGACACAACTGAAGGGTCTTAGCACGCATGCATGACCAGTTAACATTAGAGTGTGAAACACACAATTCACATTAAAGTATAATACATATTAATTAATGTTTCTGCATGCTCCTTTTATTCTGTGTGCGGGCATTTTTCAGGGTTAAGTATTTAATTAATTAAAGCTTTCTGCACTGACCAGAGGTGTTCCCCTTGAAACGTTTGCTTAGTCAGGGATAGCAGACCTGGCAGCTCCAGCCTGGTGTCTCTCACTCTCTAGCTGTGTGACCTTTGACAAGTCCATTAGCCTCTCTGGGCCTCAATTCCTTCAGTGGTAGGATGAGAGTATTGAACCAGATAATCTCTGAGGCCTATTCAGTGTCAACATTTATATTTCAAACCGTCCTCATAGCAAACCTCACTAACCATTACTGTGTCTCTATGATCTAAATATTAGACTTGTAAAATGTGAACCGATTTAATTTACTAAAAGCCTTTAATCAAGACCAAAACCTTTTACTTAAACAATTAGAAAACAATTAGCTGGGGAAATAGAAACAATTTTAATTTGCTAAATGGGCTTCCTCCCTCCTAATAGATATGGATAAGACCCTAACTAATGCTTCTGACCACATGGAAACCACACGGGCATCGCGGAGGCTGTGGGCAGAGGCGCGGGCTGGCTTGATTTTCTATTAGGGAAGTGAAAGGCGCTCACATTAACCTCAGTCGTCTTGCTGTGATTCATGTTTAAACATACGCCTAATGTTTGTGGGCCTTAGTGCTCCCTAATCATTGATCTGTCTTGATGCTTAAGTGCAGATGGATCTTGCACAAGCCCGAGACCATGCACACCTTTGTCATCAAGTCTCTCAAACCAACATGAATTGCTGTGCCTCTTCTCAAGACCAAAGCCGTCCAACATGCTTCCAAGCACATTGCGATACCCAGCAAGAGCCTCCTTAATTAATGAAATGTGAGAGCATCTGGCCCCAAATTCCAGTAAATTTCAGCTAGAAAACTGCTTGATTACATAGTGTTCAAAGGGATCCATCAATAGGCAACCCTTCCATTTTCAGCACTACGTAATCGCAGTAATAGAGACCACACTTCGTAAACTACTCTTTTTAACAGAAAGCAATTTCTCCTTCCATTCATAACACAAAATAGAGCAGTCTCCATTTTAGAAGTTAATTCAGGCTAGTTCCTCTCATTTTTTGTTCCTTTACCCTCATCCTCTTTGAAATACACTTAATCTTGGGCAAGTCATTCTATCCCTCTCAGCCTCTGTTTTCCATTTAGAAAGCAAATCAAGGATTGCACCATCTCCTTAGAAGCTCTTTTAGACTTTATTCTGTTTTCCCTTGCTGCTGCTGCTAAGTAGCTTCAGTCGTGTCCGACTCTGTGCGACCCCATAGACGGCAGCCTACCAGGCACCCCCTTCCCTGGGATTCTCCAGGCAAGGACACTAGAGTGGGCTGCCATTTCCTTCTCCAATGCATGAAAGTGAAAAGTAAAAGTGAAGTCGCTCAGTCGTGTCCAACTGTTAGTTACCCCATGGACTGTAGCACACCAGGCTCCTCCGTCCAGGATTTTCTAGGCAAGAGTACTGGAGTGGGGTGCCATTGCCTTCTCCATTGTTTTCCCTTACCCTCTCAAAATACACATCTTTTGTTATTTTGGGCAAGTTTCTCACCACTCTGGGCCTTAGTTTTCTCTTTGGTAGAATGAGGAGATAGATGCTCTGTGGTCTCTCCAGCTCTATAGAGCAGAGGGTGATGGGGTGATTTCTCACTCAAACATGGTGAGCTAGGGAACCAGCTTGTTCTGTTGTCTCTCCTTTTACATTACTTTTCTGCTCATTTCTAACTTCTATGTGCTCTTCTTTTTTCCTCCTCCCTGGCCTACATCTCAGATTCAGTCCAAGGAGGGCTAAGAACACTCATATGTGAAGAGTAGCTCTATAACTCACCAGGCATATGGCCTGAAGCAGATCTCTGAGGCCCTTTGAACCAGTTTCCAAGTTCATAAAATGTAACGATCACAGAAGCACCTATCTCACAGAATTGTTGGAAAGATTCAGTGGCTGAGCTCATGTGAAGTAGTTAAAACAGTGTCTGGTTCCATAAATGCTGGCTTCTGTCATTCCGTTTGGACTAGATTGTTGGATTGGCTATTGCGAAGTCAATTTGCATGAGCAGGAGGATAAGAGAACTTCTGGTTGAGGAGAGGTTTGAGGGAGCGTGGGAAGTGTGGGAGGGGGGCGCCTGGGGTGGGAAGGTCACCCAAGTGTCTGTGTCCAGAGTCAGCCCTTCAGTCAACCTCACAGAGGCCCATGGTAAGAGAGGATGCAGCCAGTAATGGAACATGAGGGTACATAGAGCTCCTCTGAGACAAAGCATGACCCAGAGTGAGCAAGAAGTCTTCTTGACACTTCTATACAGAACACACAATTGCTTTGTGCAGTGAGGCCTGAAGAGAACCCAACAGACCCTGGACATCACAAGGATGGGAACATGAGGAGCTCCCTGAGACAAAGCATGGCCCAAGTGTGAAGTCTTCCTGACACTTCTATACAGACCATGCAATTGCACCTGTACAGTGAGTCCTAAAGAGAACCCAACAGACCCTGGACACCACCAGGATGAGAACTTGAAGGGCACCTTGAGAGAATTCCATCAGGACAGATATCAGCTTTCCCTTGGGGGACACCAGACCCCTGGGTGATCCTGAGGAATTACATAAGCAGGGATATCACGAAAGCAGAAGCTGCATGTACATGAGCCAAGGGTGAGAGGAAGAGAGATGCCTCTTGATGTCTTTCTGACTTTCAGGGAGGGCAATTTTGCATAGGACAGAAGTCCTCACATGCAGGTAAGGAAACATGGGTCAGTGAAACTGGGACCTATAGGTGTGCATGCATCCATGAGGACAGGAGAATGTCAAGTAGCACTCATATAAGATGCGGGCTGTTCCCAAGCTAGATGTACATCAGCACGTGAACTACATACCAACCGTAGCCTCCACTACCAGAACCACCACTCCCACCTTTTCTGAACCAACCTTCAGGACACCTGATGGAAATGACAGCATGATCACTGATAAAGCCAACTGAAAAACGTGACTTAAAACTGCAGCCAAGGACTTCTCGGGTGGTACAGAAGATAAGAATCTGCCTGCCAAGGCAGGGAATATGGGTTCAATCCCTGGTCCATGAAGATTGCACACGCCCCAGGCAACTAAAGCGCACGCGCTGCAGCTGCTAAAGGCTGTACACCTAGAGCCCATGTTCCGCAAGGAGAGAAACCACAACAGTGGGAAGCCTCTCCGCAACTAGACAAAGCCGGCACGCCGCACCCAAAACCCAGCGCAGCACTCCCCCCGCCAAAAAAAGAAAGAAACTGCGGCCATTTCCACCCACTAAACGTTCACCCCTGCTGGGTGCAGACAGTGATGGGCAACCTATGTGACTGGTCTCCTCTAGGGAGAACCCTCACCTCTGGGTGAGAACAGAGACATTAGGGATCTTCCTGTAGCTAAGCACATCTAAAGACGGAGGGGCTGAGCTGGCATACCTGGGTCCTTCTCCCAAAGTTACCAAGTCAGGGGAAGGAGAGATGCCCGGAGTGTTACTTGAAGCTTTCTCCACATAGAAACACTAAAGTGGGGAGATGGGGTGTCCACCTCGACTACCTTACCTGGGGTCACAGACTCAAATACTTCCCCATAGTGTGGCTATGTGAACATAAGCGTGTAAAGAGATCAAGAGCAGCAGTGGGCACATGTAGGGTCTGGGAGAAGAGGGGGCAGGGCCAGAGGTTGTGTTTAGGGAGCAGGAACACCCACCACCCCACCCAAGGTAGTGCCCCTACTCATCTCTGGCCAGTTGTAGGACCAGCAACAGGCTGGGCTTCTTAATGAGGATTCTTTCTTAAACAATGAAACTTCTGATTATTAAATGATGACACAGAATTCAGCCTCACATGGTCCATCTGAGAGCTGCCAGCTTGTGGCCTACTTTATAGTAATAAGGTAATGGCCTGGGAAAGGATGAATTTCAGGAAAAATGGAAAACCAAACCTGAAGCCATTTGCTCTCTCTAGTAACAGCAGAAGAGAAAGGAGGGCTATTTCCTCAATAATAAACAGGAAGAGCCGGGGCACTGAGGCCCAAAGACAGGGTCTCACTGGTACTCCCAAGGCTGGGGCATCTGAGAGATTGCTTTGTGGCCCCAATGGGAGGACTATAGCCCTTGATCCACAAATATGGGAGGATGAAAGGCTCCCATCCAGGAAAAAGGGAGATCCTGCCAGAATCCGCCTTGTTCTCCAAGACCACGCCCTCTACTGTTCTCAGTCCCTTCAAATGCCTAAGGAGAGGCAAACCCAGCCGCCAAGTGAGTCACCCAGTCTGGGAGGACGACTTTCTTCCGTCCTCACTTCCCTTTGGCTCCCTTCCCCTCAGTAATTGTTTCCAGGGCCGGCGCTGGGGGCAGACACCATCCGAAAGGCCTGCTCTGTTCCTCCCTCCCTGTCTTGAATGGGCCTCACAGGCTGCCCTGTGTTGCTAGTGCCCATTCATCTGGAACTAGCTGTTCACAGCCCCAGCTTAAAAGGCCTTTCATCCACTCATTATTCCTCCACCAAAGCCTCAAACGGGAGGAGACTTCAAAGTATGAGGGCCAAGCTTGATTTCCAGTCTGCGGCAGCTCTCCCGCAAGCAAAGATGAGGGAAAGGCAGCCCACTATCCACGGTTCTACCTGGTCCGGCAGAGTTGTCATCTGTCCCTAGTAACACTCAGTCAGCTGGGTCCCTTCCCCTTTTGGACCTTCCCATTGTTGTGTCTCACAGAAACAAAGTCTTCAGAGGAAGGCTCTCCCACAGTTCTGAGTCACCCCCCTTGCTTGTTGAGTATCACCTCTGGCAGCACAAGCTGAAATGCTCCGCCTTGGGGTGCCCAGTGAGTTGTGTCTTGAAACAAGAGGCCCCTGGCACAGCGCCTGGATTTCTCCCTCTTGTCCTCCTCTTCTTCCTCTGATTTCATTCCTGATCAGAACCATATTTCTAAAATGAGGCCCTGAATAACAAGTGGAATGGCAAAGTGGCCATTTCCCCATTGTGATTTTAAAGGTCATGCCAAAGCCAAACAGTCTTTTTTTTTTTTCCTAGTTATTAAACTGAGGTTGGGATGTATTTTTGTAGTTTATGGATCTTTGAGCATTTGTTGTATGGTCCTCAAGTCCCAATAGACCCAAATGTAAACCTAGGCTTCTTCCTTCCTGACCATAGCCACCTCATTTTCTTGAGTGAGAGACACCCGAGCTGGTTGGGCAATATTCCTAGACAGAAACATTCTTAGTCTGGCAACCTCCTATACCAAACCTTAATGAAAAGTCTTGTGAGGCTTTGAGCAGAGGCCTACAAGCTGTCCACTGACTGACCTTAGGCCTGGTGGAATCTTCAGCAACCAATATCTGACCTGTTTGTTAAACTGAGACTTGAAGGTAGCCAGTCACTTAACAGAAATTTACTGTGTGCTTCATGAGCCAACTAGAGACTAGAACACAGACCTTCAACTTCTTTCGTATATTTGTCCCTACCCTGAACCCACCCCACCCCCATCCTAAATCTAGCCCTTAGAATTTCTACTTGGGAATACCCACTGACCTTGAATTATACGGCCCTCCCTTGCCACAGAACAGTTACTATATACTTCTAGCACAAGCTAAAAATGCCCCAAGTCCTGAGGACATTCAGCACTATGACTCTCTGCCCAGGCTTCAACCACCAGTGCTTCTCCATTAAAGGCAACAGTTCTGTCCCCAGGAGTCCAGCCAGGCCCACAGTGAAGGGAAGGTCCTCACGTCCCCATCTACTTCTATTGCGTTTTTTCTCACACCAGTTTGGATGATTTGACTTGAGGAGACAACTCTAGAGAAAGGGGTGAGAATTCAGCCCTTAGCTCCAAGACTTAAATTGACAAGTGTTTCGTGCATTTCATTAGCTGGCAATCAGTCCCCTTCAGCTTTTCAGTGAGTGTGTCCAAGCCAGTCTAAACCATTGTTTGATAAGTTTAGAGCTTAGACTTATGAGTGGGAGGGACTAGAGTCTATGTTCTCAAATGGTATGGGAATTGAGTGTTCAGCTCAGAGGTGGATCTGGGAGGGACACTCACAGTGTTGTGATAATTTTATTCAAAGACTTATTCTTGGAAAAGCAGTTCATCAATAGAGATATTGCAGATTTAGAATGCAAGATGCTTCATTAGTTAAGCTAGAATTTGAGTCTTGAGCAAAAAAAATTACAAGCCAATATCTTTGATGAATCTAGATGCAAAAATTCTCAACAAAATACTAGCAAACCAAACCCAATGACACATAAGATCATATATCACAACCAAGTGGGATTCACCACAAGGATGGTTCAACACACACGAATCAATGTGATATACCACATCAACAAAAAAGACGAAAAACACATGATCATCTCAATAGATGCAGAAAAACCATTTGACAAAAATTCAACATCTACTCATGGTAAAAATTCTTACCAAAGTAGGTATAGTGTTCAGTTCAGTTCAGTTCAGTTGCTCAGTCGTGTCCAACTCTTTGTGACCCCATGAATTGCAGCACGCCAGGCCTCCCTGTCCATTACCAACTCCCGGAGTTCACTCAGAATCACGTCCATCGAGTCAGTGATGCCATCCAGCCATCTCATCCTCTGTCATCCCCTTCTCCTCCTGCCCCCAATCCCTCCCAGCATCAGAGTCTTTTCCAATGAGTCAACTCTTCGCATGGTGGCCAAAGTACTGGAGTTTCAGCTTCAGCATCATTCCCTCCAAAGAAATCCCAGGGCTGATCTGCTTCAGAATGGGCTGGTTGAATCTCCTTGCAGTCCAAGGGACTCTCAAGAGTCTTCTCCAACACCACAGTTCAAAACCATCAATTCTTTGGCACTCAGCCTTCTTCACAGTCCAACTCTCACATCCATACATGACTACTGGGAAAACCATAACCTTGACTAGACAGACCTTTGTTGGCAAGGTAATGTCTCTGCTTTTCAATATGCAATCTAGATTGGTCATAACTTTCCTTCCAAGGAGTAACCGTCTTTTAATTTCATGGCTGCAGTCACCATCTGCAGTGATTTTGGAGCCCCCAAAAATAAAGTCTGACACTGTTTCCACTGTTTCCCCATCTATTTCCCATGAAGTGATGGGACCAGATGCCATGATCTTAGCATAGTATATACTATATACTACAGTCCAACTCTATGTGACCCCATGGACTGCAGCCCAACAGGTTCCTCTGTCCATGGAATTCTCCAGGCAAGAATACTGAAGTGGGTTGCCATTTCCTTCTCCAAAAGTAGGTATAGAGGGAACATATCTCAGTATAGAAAGGCTATTTATGATGTACAGAAATCGGTTGCATTTCTTTACACTAACAACAAAATATCAAAAAGGGGATGTTAAAAAAAAAACTATTAAAATTGTGCCCCTCAAAATAAAGTACTTAGGGAATAAACTTGACCAAGCAGGTGAAAGAATGATATGCTAAGAACTATAAAACATTAATAAAGGAAACTGAAGACAATTCAAAGAAATGGGGAGATAGCCCATGCTCTTGGGTTGGAAAAATTAATGAAATGTTGTTAAACTGGTCACAATACTCAAAGCAATCTACAGACTTAATGTAATCCCCACAAAATTGTCCATGTCATTTTTCATAGAACTAGAACAAATAATCCTAAAATTTATATAGAATCATAAAAGACCCAGAAGCGCCAAAGCAATCCTGAAGAAAAAAAATGAAGAAGGAAGAATAACCCTGCCGGACTTTAGATAATACTGCAAAGGTACATCTATCAAAATATAATGGTATTGGCACAAAAACAGGCGTATGTATCAATGGAACAGAATAGAGAGCCTAGAAATAAACCCGTACACCTATGGTTAGTTACTCTTCAACAAAAGAGGCAAGAATATACAATGAGAAAAAACAGTCTTTTTCCAAGTGGTGTTGGAAAACTTGGACAGTCATATATAAGTCAATGAAGTCAGAACACACCTTCTCACCATACATAAAAATAAACTAAAAAATGGCTTAAAGACTTAAACATAAGACATGACACCATAAAACTTATAGAAGAGATCTAGGCAAAACATTCTGAAATAAATTGTATTGACACCAGTGTTTTCTTAGGTCTCCCAAGGCCAAAGGGAAAAAAGAAAAAAACAAATGAGATGTAATCAAACACACAGCAAAGGAAGCTATAAACAAAATGGAAAGATAACCTACAGACTGAGAGAAAATATTTGCAAAGTATGCAATCGACAATGGCTTAATTTCCAAAATAAGTAAACAGCTCAAGCAGCTCAATTATCAGGAAAAAAAATCAAAAACTGAACGGAAGATCTAAATAAACATTTCTCCAAAGACATACAGATGGCTGAAAAGTACATGAAAACATTGCTAATTATTAGAGAAATGCAAATCTAATCTACAATGAAATACTACCTCACACTGATCAGAATGGCCATCATTAAAAACTGTACAAATAACAAATGCTGGAGAGGATGTGGAGAAATGGGAAGACTCTTTCACTGTTGATGAGAATGTAAGTTGGTACAACCTCTATGGAAAACACTATAGAGACTTCTCAGAAAACTAAAAATAGAATTACCATATGGGCATATATCCAGACAAAACTATAGTTCAAAAGGATACAGGCATCCCTATGTTCATAGCAGCACTATTCATAATATCCAAGACATGGAAACAATCTTAGGGTTGTACATATGTCCATCAACAGATGAATAGATAAAGATATGGTACCTGTATATGATACAATATTACTCAGCCATAAAAAAAGAATCAAATGATGCCATTTACAGCAACAAGGATGCAACTAGAGATTACCATATTAAGTGAAGTCAGTCAAAAAGAGAAACAAACGCCACATGATATCATTTATATGTGGAACTAAAATATGGCACAAATGAACCTATCTATAAAAAAGAAAACAGACTTAGGAACATAGCGAACAGACTGAAGGTTGGCAAGGGGGAAGAGGCTGGGGGAGGGATGGAATGGGAGGTTGAGTTTAGCAAATGTAAGTTTTATATATAGCATGAATAAACAACAAGGTCCTACTGTATATCACAGGGAGCTATATTCAATACTCTGTGATAAACTATAACAGAAAACTATATTAAAAACTAGAATGTGTATAATGCATAACTGAATCACTTTGCTCTACAGAGGAAATGAACAAAACCTTGTAAATAAACTATCCTTTAGTTAAAATAAGTAATTCTCTAATTTAAAAAAAATAACAACAATTTGAGTCTTGAAAGATGTTTTCCTGCTTGGGGCAGAAGATCCAAGAAAAGCACTTGGACCCCCCAGGCCCGCTCAGCTGCTTTGCTTTGCCCCAGGGTGAGAAGTCTGGGAAAGCTTGATAATCAGGTTGATCACAGAAACCTGTTCCAACTCTCAGAGTCTAAAAGTACCTCCTCCTTTTCTTTCCTGGGGCACTTATTCTTTCCAGAGGTGAAACAAAGACATTCCATCAGGTGAAAACTACTTCTCCCCATGTCCCTATGGTTCCATTCTAACAAAGAGCCACCCAGGTGAGACACCATGAGAACTGTGCATTCAAGGACACATAAAGCCCTGGGTGGTGAGTCACCAAGGTCGCTGGAACCAGGGCTTCTGCTCACCATCGTCTGACATCACTTCATGAAGAGCTACCACTTCTAGTTGTGTGACCTTGGGCACACCCCTTAATCTTGGCTGTGTCTCTGCTCCCTCATCAGCAGAAGGGGGATAATGATAGAAAGCACCTCTTTTGGATGTTAGAGGATTGCCTGCGTCTGTACAAAGTGCTGGGAGAAGTACCTGGCATACATCTTTATAGAAGTGTTTTGATGACTAAACAAAAGTTAGTTTGGATCTACACCTTTCTCAAGATAGTTTAAATTTTTCAGTTACAATAAAAAGCCTGCCCTTACTTACTGCTCCCACAAGAATTTCTGCAGCAATTATTATATGGATGAATGGTAAGACAGGGTTCTTATTGCCTGTCATCATCAACACTTTTTCCTCTCCTTACAGGGTAAGGAATTTGCATATTATCTTGCACTAGTTACTCTAAGCAAAGCTGGCCTTATTAGCAAAAGAAAGATGTGTTTGACATATAGATGCTTGTGATAGGCTTGAATAATGACCTCCAAAAGACGTCCACATCCTAATCCCCAAAACCTGTGAATATGTAACGTTATACGGTGGATGTGATGAAGTTAAGGAATTTGAGATGGGGAGATTATCCTGGTGGGCCCAGTGTAATCATCAGCATCTTTATACAAAGAACGCAGGAGGTCAGAGAGGAGAGATGCTGCATTGCTGACCTTGAAGACGGAGGGAGGGAATGCAAATCAAGAATGGTGGCAGGCTTTAGAAGCTGTCAAATGCCAGGAAACAAATTCTCTCCTGAAGTCTTTAGAAGGAACGCAGCCTGATTTTAGACTTCTGATCTCCAGAACTAGAAGATAGTAAATTTGTGTTGCTTTAATATACTAACTTTGTATTTATTTCTTACAGTAACAACTGGGAAATAATACAGTGTACCAAACATTTTTTTCCAGATGGAACCTGGAAAGTTCAGAGGCCTTGACCTTGCAGCAAGGTGTCCAGAGTGAACTGTAGCAGAAGAGGCAAAAGAACTCAAGACAACTTTTTTTAAAAAAAAGAATGATTTGGCATCATCCTCTGGACTCTGTTTCATGATCAACTAAGAACAAGCTCATTTACCATCTGGTCACGAATTGTACCTGCAGGTGTTTCCAAACATAGCAGGAAATTTTTTCCTTAGAACATACTTGAAAAGTTCTCAAGTTTTTTTTGTTGTGCCATTTTTCCCATTGTCGACTGTTGCCTGAATCTTTTCTTTACATTTTTACTTATTTATATAATAGTGCTGACAATCACACAGCAGTGCTATCTTGTGCTATCTTGTCCCTCATAACAATGAATTTCCAAAGGGCCAACACCAAGGATTATTCTTGTTCTTACCTCCCCCACTCCCCATCCCATCAGGCCTAGACCATTTATTGAGCTCTTGTTATTGCTAGAGCTGTGCAGACACTTCCATTTACATTACTTCCCATAATCTCCACTATAAACTCAAGTGCTTTGTCCAGGGCCCTACAAATACTCAAGTGAGAGAACCCCAGCTCCATGTCTTTTCAAGCCATCACATTGAATTATAGCAAGTGACAGCACTGGAGTGCTCTCTGGTTGGAGCCTTAGCTCTTTCACTTCTTACCAGATGCACCCGTCTTGTCACCATTCGAGTGTCTGTTGTGCGTGTGTGCTAAATCACTTCAGTTGTGTCCAAATCTTTGCAACCCCATGGACCATATAGCCCAAGAGGCTCCTCTGTCTATGGGATTCTCCAGGCAAGAATACTGGAGTGGGTTGTCATGCCCTCCTTCAGGGTTGGGTTGCTCTTACTTCATCTCTAAAACCTACCCTGTAGGCATTTCAAGCTCCTTCTGGGAGGGGCTGGAGGCACATCAGAGCTGGTTCCCACGTTCCCCCAAGGCAGCAACAGGTGTCTGAGGATGGCTAATGGAGCAAAGCTCTGAAGGGTACTCTACTTTTTACCCAGTGAAGCCCAGTTCTGGTCCTCCTTCCCTGCCTTCTCCAAAAGAAGCCATTATCCAGCTGGAGATTACTTTCTCCCTGGGAGCATCACTACATCACCTACCCCAGTTTCCATGACTTTCATTTGGTGCAAATGCTGTTTCTCCCTCCCTCCACCTCCCAATCAGGATCTTGCTGCCAGAGACACATTCGGCAGCAACTTAGAGAGCCTCACTGGAGGCAGGCCGAAAGCTAATGCCATATCTGACCGTTTCCTTCACCATAGTTCTGGACACTTATCCAGGCGCTGAAGAAGATTTGAAGATGAAAGGGTTATGCGACCTTACTGTCTGAGATGAGCGAGAGGGTCCCTGTGCCTGAGAAACAGACATGCCAGCAGTTTCCACTACTTCTCCAACCCAAGGATGAGGGAGAAAGCAAGCAGACCAGAGAAACCCCAACCTCAATTCCAAGAACCAGGAAAAAGTCTCAGCCACCTACCAAATTATCTAAAATGTAATTCAGGAAAGACCAGCCAGGGTGTCAGAGGAGAAAGACCTGACCTCACCTCCTCTCCATGGGCACATCAAAAATCACAATGCAGAACAGCCATGGGGAGGGGAAAAAAAACAGAATTACCAGAAAAGATCTTTTACAACTGAAAACCTGAGGAAGAAGCCACGAGACATAAAGGGGGATGGACTTCAGAAATAGCCAAGTCCCATTACTGACTGGGGGGTGGCGACCCACAACTTGAGAGTAATTATACTGCAGAGATTTTCCCACAGGAGTGAGGGTTCTGAGCCCCACGTCACACTTCCCAGCCCAGGACTCCTGCCCCGAGAAGACAAGCCCTTCAGAGCATTTGAAGGCCAGTGTGGCCTAATTCCAGGAACCCCACAGGACTGGGGGAAATGGAGACTTCACTTTTAAAGGTGCTCACAAAATCCCCCATGCACTGGGGCCCAGGACAAAATTAGCAGTTTGATAGCAGCCAGTCCTGCCTGCTGGTCTTGAAGTGTCCCCCGGAGAGGTGAGGGCAGCCGCAGCTCACGCTGGGGTGCTGGTGGCAGCCGTATTTGGGAGCCCCTTCAACATGGACACTGGCAGGTGCCAGTTGGGCTCCTCCTTCTTGCTCATTAGCTCCAAATTATCACCAAGACCTGGACTCACTTAACAGCCTGTAGGTGCAGGTGCTGGGACGCCTCCGGTCAAAGAGCTATCTGGGTAGGGACACAGCTCCAGACACCCGCAGACGGGGAGTCTAAAGACCTCCTGAGTCCACCGTGTCCTCTAGACACGGCCCTGCCCATCAGAGGGCCCAGGACCCAGCTCCATGCCCCCAGGGGGCCAGCACCAGTCCCACAATCCCTTGCATTCCCATTCTGCCCACTGGCGGGCCAAGATTCAGGTAACCCCGGATCCCACACCCAGCTTTGTCAGGACCTGCTCCTCTCCACCAATGATCTGACACCAGCTCTGGGATCCCTGGGCCCTGCAGCCTGACTCCAGTACCTAGCTCTGGCTGCCAGTAGTCTGACGCTAACCTCAGGCCCTGGCTTCACCCTCCTTGCTCATTAGCACCAAATTAGCACCGAGACCTGGCCTTGCTCAACAGCCTGTAGGTGCAGGTCCTGGGATGTCTTAGGCCAAACAACTAACTGGGTAGGGATATAGCCCAGGGTGTTGTGTAGGGCAACAGCTCCAGAGTCTTCAGGACTGACTCCACCCATCAGTGAGCCAGCACTAGCCCTGGGGTCCCCTAGGGTTCTTCAAGCAGTCACCGCATGACCAGGCCCCACTAAGCAGCAGCCAACAGTATCTACACAAGGCAGAGCCTGGCAACCAACTGAGCTAGGGACCAACTATGCCTACAGAGCACCCACATAATCAGCCCACCACAACAGAAGGACCCACGCGGCCCTCTTAGGCAAATTCCTAGAGCATACAGCTTGAGTGGTGAGAGGGGAGTACACTGCTTGGATGCATAGGCCGTCTCCTACAGAAGACCACTTCTCCAAGGTCAAGAAACACAACTAATCTACCACATACATAGCAACTTAGACAAAATACGGCAGCAGAGGAACATGTTCCAGATGAAGCAATAAGACAAAACCCCAGAAGAAAAACTAAGTGCAGTGGAGATAGGCAATCTACCCACAAAAAGAGTTCAGAGTAATGACTGTAAAGATGATCGAAGAACTTGGTTGGCAGGGGGTAGGGGGGTGGGGGAGTGGATGTACAGTTAGACATTTTTAACTAAGAGAAAATATAAAGAACAACCAAACAAAGATGAATACAATAACTAAAATGAAAAATGCACAAGGAGAAATCCACAGTAGATGAAATGATACAGAAGAGGTTCAGTGAGCTGGAAGACAGAGCAGTGGAGATCCCTGTCACAAAACAGAAAAAAGAAAAAAATTTTTTTTAATGAGGACAGTCTAAGAGACCTCTGAGACAGCATGAAGTGCACTAATATTCGCATTATTATAGGGATACCAGAAGGAGAAGAGAGAGAGAGAAAGGGCCTGAGAAAATATTTGAAAAGAGTAGCTGAAAGCGTCCTTAACCTGGGGAAGGAAACTTTCATCCAGAGTCCCAAACAGGATTAACCCAAGGAGGAACACACCAAGATACACTGTGATTTTAAAATGACAAATATTAAAGAGGGAATATTAAAAGCGGCAAGCAAAAAAGCAACAGCTCCCATAAAGCTATGATCTCCCAGCAGAAAGTCTGCAGGCCAGAAGGGAGTGGGACAATACACTCAAAATGATGAAAAGGAAAACTCTACAACCCAGAACACTCCACCCAGCAAGGCTCTCTTTCAGATCTGATGGAAAGATCAAAAGCTTTACAGACATAATTCAGGATTTTAAATTGTTTAGCTCTCTGGACATCGTAATATGAAATTCTTTGGCTTACTTTTTTTGGACATTTTACTTTGAAACATATGCTCAGTTCTCATTACATGTGGATTAAAATAGAAGATTGCCTCTACTATATCAGGCAGGTGATCCGTAGCTACTCATGAGCTTTACAAGGGCCGGCTGTAATCCCTTGGTTACAACTGCTGTAGCAGGAACAATACTGTCTGGCTCAGTGTTTCTCAGTTCTTGCCACATGTAGAATCACTTGGGAAGACTAAATCAATGCCCTGATCCCACCCTGACTAGGAAAATCAGAATCTCTGAAGCCAGGCGTGGGTGCATTAAAAAAATTCCTCCACTGGTATTAATGGGCAGCCAGGATTGGAATTTCTGGTGAGGAGCTCAGAAAGGTTGCATTTGCAATCTGAAAGGTTTGCATTATTCCTCACTAGTCGTAAAAAGAAGGACAAGTCACCTGAGCATTCTTCACCTTAGTTTATTCACCTGGGGGTCAATAAAAAGAGCAGCACTTTCCAATTTTTTTTTCATGTCATGGAACACAGAGAAAATAAAAATATGCATAAGAGCATCCTGGGAACTCCTGGCCAAGGAAATGGCTACCCACTCTAGTATTCTTGCCTGGAAAATCCCATGGACAGAGGAGCCTGGCGGGCTACAGTCCATGGGGTTGCAAAAAGTCAGACATATCTTAGTGACTAAACACCAACAACAGTCCCAGGAACTCCAGGAACCAATAGACAAATGAAGTGTCTGTGTGTGTGTGTGTTAGTCACTCAGCCATGTCTGATTCTTTGCAATCCCATGGACTGCCAGAGGCCCACCAGGCTCCTCTGTTCGTGGAATTCTCCAGGCAAGAATACTGGAGTGGGTGGTCATTCCCTACTTTAGGGGATCTTCCTGATTGAGGGATCAAACCTGTGTCTCCTGCATTGCAGGCAGATTTTTTACAGTCTGAGCCACTAGGGAATGAAGGGAGGCGACTTTCTTGGGTCCTTCAACTCTCTCAAGGGCTGAAGGGATCAATAGACCTAGTAGCTACCACGCTCTGTCTGCTTCAAGGTAAGCCTGTTGGAAGGCTTTGCAGAGAAGAGGAAGTAGGAGAGATTTTTTACCAGGTCATCCTACAACAGATTGTTCAAGCTAAAAGGAAACCTAAAAAAAAAAATGATCTGTTCTCACTCCTTTATTTCAAAGAGGGGGAGAATGAGGCTAGAGAGGTGGGATGACTCACTCAAAGAGTGTACCAGGTCTGTATGAAGGATTGCCTTTGGTCAAATCAAGCCCCTGGGCAGGAGTGCTATCCCCTTCCTTTGATCAGAGGGCAGCCACAAAACAATGCTTCCATGTCTTGTCAAGCGATCTGACTTACATCACCCTAGTGGATTCATCACGTTGATTCATCAGCCCCATGCTCTCCTTGCAGCCCAGGAGGCTGGCTGAGAGACAACTGTCTTAAAGCATGGGTGCCTGTGCAGAATGACAGCAAGCAAGTTTCTTTGCTCTTTTCCTTTTCACTCTGAAAAGCTGCAGTCAATGAATGTGTGCAGAATTAAAGGCAGGAGTACGGGAACAGGGGTCTAATCGGAGAGCCACTCAGGACTGACAAGTCCATGGCTCAGCATGTTGAAATCATTTGTCTAGCTGGAGGACTGTCTTCCCCAGTCAGGTTTATTTCAGTTGCAGAAGGGTTGGGGTTTGGGGGAGCTGTTTGGGTCCTGACACTTGAGCTGCTTCTGCGCAGCTGATTCTAACAAATCCTTGATTCTGGAAACACTGGTTGCCTGGTTTACATGTGACTCAGAACTCCCCGCCCCCACTCACCTCCTCAATTCCATTTCCCCATGCTGCGTGGAGATGAAAACCCAGAATGCAAAATAGAAAATGTGCTGGTGACAAAGAAAGGCCAAGAAGCCACTGGTTACACAGGCTTGGAAGTGGAAGCCAGGTGCTTCTCTCCAGTATGACGGCAGACTGTCTTTGAAACAGATGTCACCGCTCCCTCGCCATTCTCTTCTTGAAAGGGAGGTGCCGAGCTCCAGAAAGGGAGACAATAGGCATTAATATCCATTGGAATGACAGCTGTTTATGACTAGCTTTGCTCAGGACACGTGTCCCCCAAGCAAAATGATTAGCGCTCCGGCAGAATACAATATTTGTGGGTAATCAAAAGCGAATGGTGAATCGTCTAGGCTAATAGGAAGCAGGGTCCTCATCAGCCTTTCTGGAAGTTCTCACCAAGAATAAATAATAAAGTGAGCTCCTAGCAGTAGCCTCCTTCCTACTCATAACATAGTGAATTTGTTTAATGTGTCCTGGGAAAACTTACCTACCTCACCAGGGTGTTATGAGGATTAATTAATGTTTATAAAGTGCTTGGAATTCCACTGAAGAAATGTACCTAGTCAATGCAAATTATTATCATTCTATAGTACCTTTCATTCCAGAATCTCAAAGTGCTTCCCCAACAATTAATTAAGCCTCACTACAACCCTGTGAGGGAGGAGAGCATCCTTCTGCCCTTACTAATACAGCAGAGTTTCTGCACCTGAGTCGCAGAGTCTAATGTTCCAGTCACCCTCCAGGAGGGAGAGAGACCCCATTAGCAAGCATCCCTAAGTGCTTCATAATACATGAGCTGCTAACAATGTGAGGCAAAGCACTATATTCAATTCTGATGGCCATAAGGACTTGTTTAATTTTGTTCGGCCCCTAACTGTCTGGGCTGCTTGTTTTCTGCCCCCACCCCTCCCTTGTAAAGCAATAAGGTGCTTGTCAGATGAGAGCCCAATTAGCAGCTGTAACAAGTTACAGTGTTCTGACTGTACCATCTAATCCTATTCCTTAGCGTCTGCATTTCTAGTAACAGGTTGTACCTCTCTCCCACCATGCATACCCCAGAAGTTGACTCATCCTTTGCAAAAATTTTAATGGGATTATCAACAGGATGGACGGTTAGATGACACGTTAGCCATCTAGAAGCTGCAAGCTCGTCTAACACATGAACATCTCAAGCAGGTACTGTAATTCCTTTTCATTACAAGTGCAGTAATTCATGCACACAAATCTCTTGCGTTGGCTCCTTTTAAAAGGAACCTGGGAATTGAGTGAGCATGTGTAGCATTCCAGTGAATGCTGGAGACAAATCAAGCCTGCAGAGCCCTCACCAAAAGTGTTTTAAAACAGAACTTCTGGCATCAGATCTGGACAGGTTTTAAGTCAGGAATTTCCTCAGGAGGCCAACATTCTAGTCATGAAAATCTGGGAGGAAAATCATGATTTCCACCTCTAATCCGATCTAAGAGGTTGATTTGCTTGTGATCTCAGAAACATTCCCAAAACTTGCATAAAACTCCCCATTGCTCTGATGTTCAGTTCAGAGTTGGAAGACCTGGGTTCTCAGATGAGTTGACCACTTATCAGTTATGTTACCCTGGACAAGCCACTAACCTCCCCGAGGCCCCATTTCCTCATCCATAAATGGGAATAATTATGTCTGTTTATGTACTCTTCATGTTCTTGTATGGATGAGCTCTTTTTACGTGAAAGTGTTCTGTAAACCATGAAAAGTGCACAAATGTAAGTGGCTGCTAAGAGCAGGGAAGTCTTCATAAGAATGTCACAGCTATGTGATGACAAATGTGTTCATAACCATAAATCACACAGAGGTATAGCATACTTACTATTATCCATGCTAAGCAGCCCTGATAAGGGAAACCGAAGAGTTCTAAGACTTGAAATCCTTGGGTATTGTCAGAAGGATTGTAGCAGTTACGGTTCTGTGGATCTAGCTTCTTCCCCACTCCGCCACACCAACCACGCTTACCTCCTACTCTCTTAATTCTGTTGAGGATTCCTTCCCTACACTGTGTAGTCATAACAGCACTTTCACGAAAGGAGCCTTATCCACACTCTGCTAGGAAAGGGAGCACATGACACAGGATGACCAATCAGAATACCCCAGCCTCTGGCCTAAGAAATGAACATCAGCTCAGGCATGGCTAAGGAGAGTCTTTTCAATGATTGACACTGAGATGGTAGGAGAGAGAAGTCCTATTTCCACTGAGATTGCAAAGCTGGAAGAATGTGGATTGCCTACCACTCAAACAAAGCCTGTTTGGGAACGTCACAAAGCAGAAACAAGTTGATGCGAGAGAGCAACATGCCACATACTATACGTGTGTACAATGGGGCAATGACAATGTTTTGGCCTCATCAGCTGGATCCTAGAGCTCTTTGTGCCCAGGTGTGTAGGGAGACTCCACGCTTCCTGATTGTATGAATCAACAAATTCCCACTTACCTAAGCTAGTTTAGGTTGCATACCTGTTCCTTGTCAGATTAAGTCTTGATTAATTCAGGCACAAATTTACCAGTAAAGAGGGGACAAGATTTATCAGTTTCCCCTCAGAAGTAAAGTGAACCTCATAACCCCAACCTCCATGATTGGTTGAAGCAGGTGCTTTGTGAATTCATAGCACTTAGTAGATAGAAAGGTAATTTTTAAATGACCATTTTTAAAGACTATGTAAAGTTGGGCACCTTCACAAGTTTGGAGATCTTATAATATAACCCAGATTGTCAAACAGTAACTATTCTCCGGATAGCAGTTCCTCTGTTTGGGCCTCCCTGTCTCTTCTGCTCTTGCCCCATCAGAAGTCTCCATTCTCTCTGCACTGACATTTGTATCATATTATTCTCAATAGGGTTTGGTGCTGTCTTGTGACTAGATTGAAAGCTCTTTGGGGACACAGTTGGAGCCCCTAAATACATAGCACACTGCCTAATGGGATTTTGCATAGAATTAGTTGATATTATATGATATGCCCCGACCAATAATGCTGAAGAAGCTGAAGTTGAATGGTTCTATGAAGACCTACAAGACCTCTGAGAACTAACACCCAAAAAAGATGTCCTTTTCATTATAGGGGACTGCAATGCAAATTAGGAAGTCAAGAAACACCTGGAGTAAAAGACAAATTTGGCCTTGGAGTACAGAATAAAGCAGGGCAAAGGCTAATAGAGTTTTGCCAAGAGAATGCACTGGTCATAGCAAACACCTTCTTCCAACGACAAGAGAGAAGACTCTCCACATGCACATCACCAGATGGACAACACCAAAATCAGACTGATTATATTCTTTGCAGCCAAAGATGGAGAAGCTCTATACAGTCAACAAAAACAAGACTGGGAGCTGACTGTGGCTCAGATCATGAGCTCCTTATTGCAAAATTCTGACTTAAATTGAAGAAAGTAGGGAAAACCACTAGACCATTCAGATATGACCTAAATCAAATCCCTTATGATTATACAGTGGAAGTGAGAAATAGATTTAAGGGACTAGATCTGATAGGCAGAGTGCCTGATGACCTATGGACAGAGGTTCATGACATTGTACCAGAGACAGGGAGCAAGACCCTCCCCAAGAAAAAGAAATGCAAAAAAGCAAAATGGCTGTCTGAGGACGCCTTACAAATAGCTGTGAAAAGAAGAGAAGCGAAAAGCAAAGGAGAAAAGGAAAGATATACCCATTTGAATGCAGATTTCCAAAGAATAGCAAGGAGAGATAAGAAAGCCTTCCTCAGTGATCAGTGCAAGGAAATAGAGGAAAACAACAGAATTGGAAAGACTAAAGATCTCTTCAAGAAAATTAGAGATACCAAGGGAACATTTCACGCAAAGATGGGCTCAATAAAGGACAGAAACGGTATGGACCTAACAGAAGCAGAAGATATTAAGAAGAGGTGGCAAGAATACACAGAAGAACTATACAAAAAAGATCTTCACAACCCAGATAATCACGATGGTGTGATAATTCACCTAGAGCCAGACATTCTGGAATGTGAAGTCAAGTGGGCCTTAGGAAGGAAGCATCACTACGAACAAAACTAGTGGAGGTGATGGAATTGCAGTTGAGCTGTTTCAAATCCTAAAAGATGATGCTGTGAAAGTGCTGCACTCAATATGCCAGCAAAGTTGGAAAACTCAGCAGTGGCCACAGGACTGGAAAAGGTCAATTTTCATTCCAATCCCAAAGAAAGGCAATGCCAAAGAATGCTCAAACCACTGCACAATTGCACTCATCTCACATGCTAGTAAAGTAATGCTCAAAATTCTCCAAGCCAGGCTTCAGCAATACGTGAACCGTGAACTTCGTGATGTTCAAGCTGGTTTTAGAAAAGGCAGAGGAACCAGAGATCAAATTGCCAACATCCACTGGATCATGGAAAAAGCAAGAGAGTTCCAGAAAAACATCTATTTCTGCTTTATTGACTATGCCAAAGCCTTTGACTGTGCGGATCACAAAAAACTGTGGAAAATTCTGAGAGAGATGGGAGTACCAGACCACCTGGCCTGCCTCTTCAGAAATCTGTATGCAGGCCAGGAAGCAACAGTTAGAACTGGACATGGAACAACAGACTGGTTCCAAATAGGAAAAGGAGTATGTCAAGGCTGTATATTGTGACCCTGCTTATTTAACTTATATGCAGAGTACATCATGAGAAACTCTGGACTGGATGAAGCACAAGCTGGAATCAAGATTGCTGGGAGAAATATCAATAACCTCAGACATGCAGATGATACCACCCTTATGGCAGAAAGTGAAGAACCAAAGAGCCTCTTGAAAGTGAAAGAGGAGAGTGAAAAAGTTGGCTTAAAGCTCAACATTCAGAAAACGAAGATCATGGCATCTGGTCCCATCACTTCATGGCAAACAGATAGGGAAACAGCAGCTGATTTTATTTTGGGGGGCTCCAAAATCACTGCAGATGGTGACTGCAGCCATAAAATAAAAAGATGCTTGCTCCTTGGAAGGAAAGTTATGACCCATCTAGACAGCATATTCAAAAGCAGAGACATTACTTTGCCAACAAAGGTCCGTCTAGTCAAGGCTATGGTTTTTCCAGTGGTCATGTATGGATGTGAGAGTTGGACTGTGAAGAAGGCTGAGCACCGAAGAATTGATGCTTTTGAACTGTGGTGTTGGAGAAGACTCTTGAGGGTCCCTTGGACTGCAAGGAGATTCAACCAGTCCAACCTAAAGGAGATCAGTCCTGGGTGTTCATTAGAAGGACTGATGTTGAAGCTGAAACTCCAATACTTTGGCCACCTGCTGCGAAGAGCTGACTCATTTGAAAAGACCCTGATGCTGGGAAAAATTGAAGGCAGGAGGAGAAGGGGACAACAGAGGATGAGATGGTTAGATGGCATCACTGACTCAATGGAGATAAGTTTGGGTGAACTCTGGGAGTTGGTGATGGACAGGGAGGCCTGACGTGCTGCAGTCCACGGGGTCGCAAAGATTCAGACATGACTGAATGAACTGAACTGAACTGAAGTTGATATTGGCTGTTACCTCCTGCTCACTAGGTTTAACGGAAAGTTAAGGCACAAAAGAATGACTTGTTTATTCTGAGATCAACCTGATTAGTTAGACCAGTCAAACTATTAAAGTGTAACTGGTGTGTGTGTGTGTGTGTAACTCATAGGCTTTTTGGTGACTTGATTTGGAATCTATGTATACAAGGGTACATGGTTATACCCTATGTCTCTGGTTCTAGATGGCTTGAGTTTGAATCCTGACACACACCTTTATTATTTGGGGCTAATTATGGCCCCTCTGTATCCCCCTCCTTGGGCTCCCCAGGTGGCTAGTGATAAAGAACACTCCTGCCAATGCAGGAGAGATAAGAGATGCAGGTTTGATCCTTGCGTTGGGAAGATCCCTTGGAGGAGGGCATGGAAACCCCCTCCAGTTTCCTTGCCTGGAGAATCTCATGGACAGAGGCGCCTGGAGGGCCACAGGCTCACAAAATGTCAGACACAACTGAAGTTACTTAGCTCACACGCGTCCCTCTCATCTGTAAAAATAGGCAAAAAATAAATCCACCTCATTATTGTGAGAATTAAATTGATTTGCACCAGTAACCTGGTCAGAACAGTGCCCAGGTCATAGTAAATAATTAATAACTGTAAGCTAGTATGAAGAGTGAAATCTGGCCTGTAATATTTATTCATTTGTGGGAGGGTATGTGGCTCAGACAGTAAAGCATCTGCCTACAATGCAGGAAACCCAGGTTCGATTCCTGGGTCAGGAGGATCCCCTGGAAAAGGCAATGGCAACCCCCTCCAGTACTCTTGCCTGGAAAATCCCATGGACGGAGGATCCTGGTAGGCTGCAGTCCATGGAGTCGCAAAGAGTTGGACAGGACTGAGCGACTTCATTTTCACTTTCACATGTGGATACAGAATCGATCAGTGCCTCGCTGCTACACAGAGGGCACTGAACAGCTCCTGTGACTGGCCGGTGAACTCAGGTGCTTGTTTCTCCACACTGAATCACTGTCCTCTGGGGTTCGGCAGCAGGTGGTATGCTTGACAACCTACAATGGTGTGTCACCACCACTGCGAGCCACAGATGGCGTCTGAGACACAGCCCTGGAAACCAGCAAAAGGAGACCCATCAGGTTTCAGTTAAGAATCACAGAGCTCTTCTCTCTGTGCTTGTCCATATTTTTCTGGCTTGTTACTGAAAGGTCAGGGCAAGGTCGGGCATGTTGAGGCATGCCTGGGCATGCCCGGGCATGTCGGGACATGTCCCGGCAGAGAGCCGCAGACAAGCCCCGGAGGCGGGCCGACAACCAAGCCGTCCAATCAGGAGCCGACATGGAGCCCTTGGACACCAATCACCGCTGAGCCCGCGTTTTCTTCCTTATATGGGAGCCCGGCCGGGGCTATAAAACCCTTCCCCACCCCTCATACCTCGCAGACTCCCTTTGCTTGCAGACCCCCTTCGCTTCCTTGCTCACCCGCCCCTGGGAGTTCTGCCCGAGAGCAACCGCCCAATAAAAGGCCCTGATCAACGGTCCATAGGGGTGGCTCTTTCTTCCCGAGGCGTTTCTTACATCTGGCACCCAACGTGGGGCTCGAGGTGAGGGCCTCCAGCACTCGACGTTGAGGCCCCCTCGAGCTCCACCGCCACGGTAGCCCCAGACCCAGGCGGCTGACCAACCCCCCGGACAGCAGGATACGGGGTAAGTCCCTTCGGCTTTGGGGCCCGCCCTCCCTGGCGACCACCTCCTAGGGCCCAGTAACGGGTGCGCACTTACTGGACCCTCCCGGTCACCAGCTCGTGGGGGAGACATCCCCAGCAGCTGCGTAGACCTCCGGCTTCAGCCTTCCCCGGTCCCCAGCTCGGGAGGAAGACATTCTGAACGGCTGCACGGACCTCCGGCTTCCCTTGGCACGTCCGAAGATGTTCGGGCAGCAGGGGTTGCCTCCACGCTCTGTGGTCGCCATGGGATCGACGGCCTCCAAACCCAATCCCCGATTCTCCACCCCCTTACAGTGCCTGCTGGCTAACCTGCGGACCCCAAGACTAAAGGGATATATCCTCCCCAAGCAGCTCACTTTTCTGTGTTCACAAGCCTGGCCTCAGTATCCCCTAGATAATGGCTCACAGTGGCCTGCCACAGGGACATTTAACTTTGACGTCCTCCGTGATTTAGATAATTACTGCCGGAGAATGGGGAAATGATCTGAGGTCCCCTGTGTTCAGGCCTTTTGGGCGTTGCGCTCTCGCCCCACCCTGTGCACCACGTGCACTCCCCGCCAAATCCTGCTTATCATAGCTCCCCTGATTCCACCCTCCCAGGCCAAACCAGCTCCTCCCGTCTCTGAGTCCTCTGCTTTCTCTGTTCCCCTGGAAGATCTGGTGGTCCCTCCTCCCTATACCTCTCCCACGGCCCCTACCCCTTCCACTCCGGTTCCTGCCCCCTCTCCCTCCACTCCGGACTCTCCTACCTCCGCTCCACCACCGGCCCCGGATCCTCCGGCCCTTAGCCCTATCTTGTATCCTCCTCTTCCCCCCGGCACTCCCTCCCCTTCTCCGGTTAGCTCCCACACTCGCTCCCACAGCAACCCTCCGGGAGCCTCCCTTCCCCCTCCCCCAGCCACGCTATTCCCTCTCCGACAAGTAGCCGACAAGTAGCCGGAGCTGAGGGTCTAGCCCAAGTCCATGTCCATTTCTCCCTCCAAGACTTAGCACAAATTGAGGCCAAACTGGGTTCCTTCTCCTCCAACCCCACTCAGTACATTAAGCAGTTTACTGGTCTGACCCGTGCCTACGCCTTGACATGGCAGGACATATATGTCATCCTGGGGTCTACCACCACCCCCGAAGAGAGGCAGGCCATCTGGACGGCAGCCAAGGCTCAGGCCGACCAGTGGCACTATGCCAACCCTTCCCCCGAGCGCCCCCCCCCGGGGGGCTCAGGCGGTTCCTGACACTGACCCTGGTTGGAACTACCAGGAAAGGGGTGGTGACCAGCTGCGAGTACGCTATATGATAGAGTGCATCCTCGACGGGATGGAAACGTCCTCTCATAAGGTTGTAAACCTCCTCAAACTAGATGAGGTGACCCAGGGGCCAGACGAAAACCCAGCCATGTTCCTTAATCGTCTGACCAAGGCCCTCGTCCAATACACCAGGCTGTCCCCTGAGTCCCCCATCGGGGCGGCCACCTTGGCCAATCGTTTTATCTCCCAGTCTGCCCCCGATATCCGAAAAAAGTTGGCCAAGGCTGAGGACGGCCCTCAGACCCCTATCCGAGACCTGGTAAAAATGGCTTTTAAGGTCTACCGTGCCCGTGAGGAAACTGCTGAGGCCAGCCGAAAGGCAAGACTCAAGCAAAAGGCCGAATTTCAGGCAAGCCTCCTAAACCAGCAAACCCAGGCCTTGGTAGCGACCCTGTGGCCGGCGGCGGGCTCAGGGCCCCCAAACCCCCCTCCGGGGGCCTGCTTCAAGTGCGGCCAGGAAGGGCACTGGGCCAGGATGTGCCCCAATCCGCGGCCTCCTTCCAAGCCGTGCCCCTTGTGCAAACGACAAGGACACTGGGCTAGTGACTGTCCCCAGGCCTCTCGGGCCTCGACCTCTAGGGGCCGAGGACCAGAGCGCCCCAGGGAGACCTCCTGCCCTCCTCTGGCTTTGGAGCTGCTGAACTTCAACGGTGACTGATGCCGCCCAGACTCGGGGACCCCAATAACCCAAGCCGAGCTCAGGGTAACGCTCCAGGTATCGGGTAAGTCCATCAATTTTCTGGTTGATACGGGGGCTGCCTATTTGGTCCTTCCCTCTTTTGGAGGCACTTTACGTCCTTCCCAGGTTTCGGTTATGGGCATTGACGGCCAACCCTCGTGTCCGCTCCAAACCCAACCACTATCCTGTCAATTGGATTCCTGTCTATTTACCCACTCCTTTTTGGTCATCCCCTCCTGCCCTACTCCTCTCTTGGGAAGAGATATACTTGCTAAGCTGAAGGCCACTCTTCAGCTAGCTCCAGGGTCGGCTCCCACGTCAGAGGCCTTCCTAATGCTACTTGTTGACCCTCCAACCTTTTCTGTTAATCCTGAGGTCTGGGATACCCGAGTCCCGGTGGTGGCTCGGCACCACCCTCCGGTCCTCATCCAGCTAAGGGACCCCACCTGTTTCCCAGCCTGGTCCCAGTTTCCTTTGTTTACTCACAACCTCAGGGGGCTAAAGCCCATCATCGACCGTCTCATGGGACAGGGTCTCCTGATCCCCACGACCTCCCCCTGTAACATGCCCATCCTCCCTGTTCGGAAGGCTTCAGGAGACTACCGGCTAATGCAGGATCTCTGCCTGATCAGCGCGGCGGTGATTCTGGCCCATCCACTTGTCCCTAACCCCTACGCCCTCCTTTCTTCCATACCGCCTCAGACCTCCCATTTCACTGTTATTGACCTCAAGGATGCCTTTTTTACCATCCCACTCCACCCTGACTGCCAATTCCTCTTTGCTTTCACCTGGACTGACCCCAACACCCAGCTGACCACACAACTCACATGGACCGTACTCCCTCAGGGGTTCAGAGACAGTCCCCACTACTTTGGGCAAGCTCTGTCCCGGGACCTGGCCAGGTGCTCGCTTCGCCCTAGCACCCTCCTCCAATACGTTGATGACTTGCTCCTCTGCAGCCCCTCAGAAGAGACCTCCCGACAACGTACTACAACTCTCCTCAATTTCCTTGGTTCCCAGGGTTACAGAGCCTCACAATCCAAAGCCCAGCTGACTCGGACTTCTGTCGTCTATCTGGGTCTCCAAATCACTCCGACCACTAAAGCCCTAACAGCAGACTGGTTTAGCCTCCTCCGGTCCATTTGCCCTCCAGCCGATGGAGACCAGATATTGTCCTTCTTGGGACTGACGGGATTCTTCCGACACTGGGTCCCAAATTATGCTACCCTGGCCAAACCTCTATATTCGGCAGCTAAAGAGACTCCCACAGGGCCGCTGTCTTCCCCCACCGAAGTGACTCAGGCCTTCCACGCTTTACGCTCAACCCTGTTGGCTGCACCCCCTCTCTTTCTCCCAAATCCCAACTATCCACACCATCTATACTCTGATGAAAAGGGAGGGATAGCCTTTGGAGCCTTGGTGCAACCGATTGGCCCCGAATTGCTGCCTATTGCTTACATATCCAAACAACTCGACCCCACAGCCAGGGGATGGTTCCCCTGCCTGCGGGCACTAGCGGCGGCGACAACGTTGTACGCCGATGCAAAAAAGCTGATTCATGGCCAACCCCTGACCATCTTCTCGCCTCACCGTCTTGGTGACCTTTTGGCCTCTAGGTTTCTTTCTAAACTCAGCGAGTCCAGGCTCCAACAATTTCACCTGGTATTCCTGGACAATCCTCAGGTTTCCATGGGCCGCTCCCCACAATTAAACCTGCTTTCCTCACTACCCTCACTCTCTCTCTCCTCAGAACCCCCAGCCCACTCATGCTCGGAGGTCCTTGAGTCCCTTATGCAACCACCCCATAACCTGTTCTCCAAACCTCTACCAAATCCAGAGCTAACTTTGTTCGTCGATGGGAGCTCAAAGCGAGATCCCAATGGAAACCGAAGGGCGGCCTATGCTGTCGTAACCACCCGGGAAGTCCTAGAAGCTCAGCCCTTGCCACCCGGGACGACTTCTCAGAAGGCTGAACTAACAGCCCTAACTAGAGCCTTACACCTAGCAGAAGGAAAAAGTGCCAATATTTACACAGACTCCAAGTATGCCTTCTTGATTGCCCATTCTCACGAGGCAATCTGGAAAGAACGGGGCTTCCTGACCACTAAAGGATCCCCCATCTGCAATGCCCCCCACATTACTTGACTGTTGGATGCCTTATCCCTGCCCAAAGAGGTCGCTATCATACACTGCAAGGGACACCAGAATACCCATGACACTGTCGCTCTGGGCAATAATATGGCAGATCAAGTGGCTTGACAAATTACCTTACAACAAGCCCCCTAGCCCCTGCTGACTTTGAGATCCACCCTCAACCCAGAGTATTCAAGCAAGGAAGCCAGAGCCTTGCTGGCGCAAGAGGGGGCTCGGAGGCACCCGTCGGGATGGATACTACTCCATAATAAACCAGTGCTTCCTGAGCGCCAGGCTAAGGCCATAATATACCAAATCCACAATACCCTCCACATCGGACCAAGAGCTCTCTTTTCCTTTCTTAGCCCTGTCTTTTCTCCCCTACATCTCAGACAGACCATATATGCTGTCCACCGCTCCTGCCTAACATGCGCCTCCACCTCTCCTCAGGGAGGACTCCGACCCCCACAGGAGACTCACCAGTTGAGGGGACATATGCCCGGGCAGGATTGGCAGATAGACTTCACCCACATGCCCAGACATCGAGCCTACCGCTATCTGCTGGTCTTGGTAGACACCTTTTCAGGATGGGTCGAGGCCTTCCCCACAGCCCGGGAGACGGACGGCCCATCTCATTCCCAGATTTGGGTTGCCAAACTCTCTCCAGTCTGACAATGGGCCTGCATTTATCTCGAAGATCTCTCAGCAGGTGGCTGCGGCCCTGGGTATCGACTGGCATCTCCACATCCCTTATCGGCCCCAATCGTCAGGCAAGGTAGAGCGGGTGAACGGCATCATCAAGACACATCTGACCAAGCTTGCCTCAGAACTGCGGCTGTCTTGGGTCGACCTCCTTCCTCTGGCGCTCACTCGCATTCGCACCACACCACACTCCAAAACAGGTTTGACCCCTTTTGAATTGCTCTACGGCAGGCCCTATCTCCTGACTCACCTCCCCGAGGGAGAGGCTCCCCCACTCGCGGGGTACCTCCCCCTCTTCTCCCTCCTACGATCCTTGCTGCGGGAACACGCAGACCAGGTCCTGCCGCAACCAACAGACAACGAGGGGCCCACCGGGCCTCTAGCACCAGGAGATCAGGTACTGCTAAAAACCCTGAGTCCCCGCCCACTACAGCCTCGCTGGACGGGACCCCATACTGTAATCCTCACCACTCCTACAGGACCCAAACTCCTGGGACACGAGCCCTGGTACCACCTGACCCAACTCAAACGGGCTCCCCCGGGTCTCCCGGAGACAGGGGTGGCCCTGGCCCCGACCCCTCCTCCTGATCACTCCTACCGCTCCACCCTCACGGGGCCGACCAAACTGACCATTACCCGAATCCCTCTGTCGCCGATTCCTGAATAACTGAGAGACCACCGTCCAAATCGATCTGATGCTGGCCTGGTATCACCCGCTGTGGCTGCTGACAATTGCGGCTCTGGCCATACTTTTGGCCATTGGATTAGCGGCCGCTGCCCCCGGCGATTGGTCCCCCACTCACCGACTGTCCCTGGCCTTCACATACCTAGCCATCTGCTTCCTACTCCTGGGGTGCTATTCCCTTGGGATGCCCTGACCCGGTTACCAGCTCCATCCTTACGGGACCCCCAAGGCTGGTTATCCGCCGCACCCCTTTTCACCCCAACTTCGGAACAATGCGGGGCTCTCTGCTCTGGGTTGCTCTGGGGATACTGGGGGCCCTGGGGAAAGGGGGACACACCAACCAGAACCCCCACCAGTCCTTTCAGATCACTTGGACGCTCCGGAATGGACTGACTCGCGAGGTACTCAATTTGACCACCGGAATTCACCCCCCTAATACGTGGTGGCCAGATCTGTATTTCAACCTCAAAGACCTTATACAGACTACTTGGACAGTGGCCCAGACCAGGAACTTTGGATTCTGGGCATGTCCTGGACACCTAAAGACACATAATTGGGAGATTTGTGGGGGGCTGCAACATTATTTCTGTTGGTCCTGGAGCTGTGTGACCTCCAATGATGGGAGATGGAAATGGGAGGTCGGGAACCGGGACCTAGTCAATTTCTCGTTTGTCCAGCCCTATCGCGGGCCCTGGGACCAAGATTACCAAAATCTGTTTGGAGGTTATGTCGGGCCGCTTTGGAAGCAGCATTGGAGCCTAATTACTCAGGTGAAAGTAATGTTCAACCAGAAAGCGGCTAAACTGGAGAGGTCTTGGGTATCCGGGCTATCATGGGGCTTCCAACTCTATGCTGAGTGGTTTGAAGCAAAGCCAGGGGGAATTCTGGTTGTTAGTCAGACAATAGAACCTGTTCAGGCCCATGCTGTGGGGCCCAACCAGGTTATTGCACCTCCCCGCCCCTCACCACGGGGGACAAACGCCACAAGTGTTGTGACCTCGCCTACCCTTACACCCTCCCTTCAGCTGACCCAACTGACCCACTAGAGACCCAGGAACCCCTGTGGGCCTTGGTCAAAGAAACTTACGAGGCCCTCAACCACTCCAATCCTAACGTGACCCAATCCTGCTGGCTGTGCTACACCCTACATCCCCCTTACTACGAGGCCGTGGGCTAAAATGCTACCTACAACTTATCCATTCTCTCCAACCCACCGCAGTGCCCTTGGGGAGACTGCAAGGTGGGCCTTACCATGAAAGAAGTATGGGGTTCAGGGACCTGCTTAGGCACGGTCCCTACCGATAAATAAACCTTGTGGGCCCAGACTGGCAATAATACCAACTTAGCCAATAAGACCTATGTCATACCCGACACCGGGGGATGGTGGGTGTGCTCACAGACTGGGTTAACGCCCTGTCTCCACTTGGCTGTCTTCAACCAGAGCAGGAAATTCTGTGTCATGGTAGCGGTAGTGCCCAAGATTACATACCATCCAGAAGAGGTCCTCTACAACTTTTGGGACCGAAATACCCCAGCTCCTAGGCATAAGAGGGAGCCCGTTACAACTATTACTCTGGCAACGCTGTTCGCCCTGGGAGCAGCTGGGATGGGCATGGGCATTGCTTCTCTGACCACAACATCAGGGCTTCATCACCCTGAGGGCTGCAATTGACAAAGACATCGCCCACATAGAGAAGTCCATGGCAGCCCTAGAAAAGTCCCTGACTTCCCTTTCCGAAGTGATATTACAAAACCGCAGGGGACTAGACCTGGTCTTTTTGCAGCAGGGGGGCCTCTGTGCAGCCCTCAAAGAGGAATGCTGTTTCTACGCTGATCATACTGGGGTGGTTCGAGAGTCCATGGCTAAAGTAAGAGAGGGATTAGAGCGCAGGAGGAGAGAGAGGGAGGCTCAGCAGGGCTGGTTCGAGTCCTGGTTCCAGAGCTCCCCTTGGCTGACAATTTTGCTACCCTCCCTGATGGGACCACTCATCATTCTTCTGCTGCTCCTGACTTTCGGGCCTTGTATCCTAAATAAGCTTTTGGCCTTCATCAAACAATGGCTCAACACGGTCCAGCTGATGGTGCTGCGACAGCAGTACCAAGGGCTCCCAACAAGCACTCCGTGGCAAGATAAACGGCAGACGCCCCCTGTCATCCCGGCCATACCCTACCCCTCGTCGCCCCTGTTCAGCAGAAAGTAGCCAGAGAGAGTCGGCGCCCCTTGTCCTATATCAAAAAAGCCGGGATGAAAGGTCAGGGCAAGGTCGGGCGTGTTGAGGCATGCCTGGGCATGCTGAGGCATGCCTGGGCGTGCCCGGGCATGTCGGGACATGTCCCGGCAGAGAGTCGCAGACAAGCCCCGGAGGCGGGCCGACACGGAGCCCTTGGACACCAATCACTGCTGAGCCCGCATTTTCTTCCTTATATGGGAGCCCGGCCCGGGCTATAAAACCCTTCCCCACCCTTCATACCTCGAAGACTCCCTTTGCTTCGCAGACCCCCTTCACTTCCTTGCTCACCCGCCCCCAGGAGTTCTGCCCGAGAGCGACCGCCCAATAAAAGGCCCTGATCAACGGTCCATAGGGGTGGCTCTTTCTTCCCACGGCGTTTCTTACAGTTACCTTCACAAACATTTCTTTTTCTCCGTCATGTCCCAATGGTAAGTTTTCGCTCTATTTTTGGACACATGCTTTTATTTCTTCGCCAATTTCCCTCCCCAATAGCACTAATCTGATCTTCATTTGCATCCCCTTGCTTTCGTGACAGACATAGCTGTGCACGAGTGTCAAGCAGACAAAACGATTCATAGGGAAAGTTTATGTGTCTTTAGAGGCCTCCTGCAAGGCAACTGTTGACCCCCATGCACCCCATTCATAGCGCTTCGAAATTTGTTCAGCTTGCTAACAAGTCACAGAGTGTTTAGAGAGGAGGGATGAGTCAAATGGGGACCATGAACAGATGGAAAAGAGCCAGTTGTTATGCTCCAAGTACATTTCCCACATTGGAACACCCGCATCAAAGCCTGGAGGTATATACTGCATGCAAGGCACCCACGTAGGATAAAACTGGGTTAATTTACTACCAAACGCTTTGTTTCTGCATTGCATAATCACAAATGTGCCCCCAAAGAGGCAGTGTTGGAATGTAAGCCAGGGCAAGGAGCCAGCCAGACAGGAGATCCTGTCCTCATCAGACAGCTTCTTCCGCTTTCCTGCCAGTCCTCCGGGGCCATTCTGGTCTATGACAGGGACGCACCTGGATGCTGCTCATGTCTGTTGACTTGTCTTCTGTGTACCAGGCTAGTGATGTGTGTGTGTGTTGCCAACCAGATCCCAGAGCAAGCTGGTGACCTATAAAGTGTAAGTGACCTGGTGCCTTCGAGTGTGGAAGCTCCCCCACCCTGTTGCTGCCTCTTGTCTTGTGAAAATTACTGCTCTGAAAACAGAACTCACTGTCCCTTGAGAAGGGCCTAGAAAGGACAGCCCTCAGCACATTTGCCTCCAAGGCCTTACCATTGAATCTCCCGCAAGCTTGAGGAACAGATTGTCAGAGACCCACTTAGCAGGCCCCAAACACCTCAGTTGCCTCTACTGGGTGAGGAAATTGCATTCAGGGAAAGATGCGTCTCAAGAAAGTTGGCTACAGAATGGGTTTCTATAAAGAGAATTCCATTTTCTTCTGGCTTCCATTACAAAATTGGAAAATTTGTCACACTGGGGGAAAAAGTCTCTCAGGAGACTAAAATGAACATTTGGGGTGAAAAAAAAATGACTGTAAACCCACAGCAATGGCACGTCTCTCATTGCAATGAACCAGGAACTGCTGAGAACTACCTAATGGTTCACTTTTCCTTTGAATCATTTCCAGCATTTTGTTGGCACTCATGAACCTCACCCACACACACTGTCGATCCTTTTCCCTCCCCGCCCAAATATATGAGAACTGTCCCCATGACTGAAGGTCCCATTTCTGTGTTCTTGCACCTCTCAAAACTTGGACTGTTCGTTCATGTTAGTCTGAATCTGGCATTAGGCTGCAGCATAAGATTTTATTCATTCATTCACTTGTTTATACCCTGCTTCATTCCTGTAAATAATTTGATGTAGCTTACAGGGATAAAGATGATGATATGGTATGTTTGCATTTCAGACTTACTTCTACTAGTTTGCCCTAATTATGTCAGTTTTGACATTTATAATGTCACAAGTTACAGCATTAAATAATAAATATTAACCTATTTGCGTTGAAAGAGTTTGAGGGAGTATGTAGCCCTACCTCTCTCCCAACATAGCTTCTGCCACATCCTAACCAAGTAAATGGGGAGATATTTCTACCTCCTCTCTGTAAGAGATGACTGTCATGTGTCGCTGTAAGGCTTCCATGGGAAGTCCTCACTTAGGACATGAAGCTTGGTGGGCTTCCCAGCGAGTGAAGAAGCTTGAGTCTATCTGGAAAACTCTTGCACAAATAACCTTTCCCACTGCCACCACCAGATGAGGGCATTTATTTTTCTCTCAGTAGTGACACTTGAGGCATTTCTAGCTCCAGTTTCTCTTTCTTTTTAATAGAGACTCCTGGAAAAGCAAGTCTTTGCTCTCCGAACCCAAGCTCCAACCCCCTCCCACCACCACCTGACAAAAACTGTTTATCTCATTGTCATCCACTCTCTGACTCAGTGGAATTTCCTGAACTTTGTCCACAGAAACCCCCTTCCCCAAACTTCCCCTTTTCTGGATCAGTTCCCCCAGTTATTTCTGCTTTAAAGACTTTGTAATCATGAATAAGACACTGGGGTCCTTCTCTTTGCCCCACGAGGAGTGACCACAGGTCCCCTTTGGGGAGGGGATAGGAACATTGATCTGACAGCTGAGCTGTTGGGCTGGTAGCCAGACACATCTCCTGATCTCCCCACCCATGTTGTGGGGTCAGGCCACCTCCTTCTGCAAGGACACATTCTCCCTCAGAACTGTAGTAAAGCCCCTTCCTACACAGTTTCGGGATCACAGGGCATATCCTCACGAGGTCCAGTGGATTTACAGAATCTGTGTTCACCAGATTCTGCTGTTGCAACCCCAAGATCTCCATGACTTAGAGGGCAAAGGTTTGTGTCCCACTCAGAGCACATGTCAGCACCAGTCATCTGTGGCTCAGCTCTGCTTCTGTGCCCTCTTCATGCTGGGATCCAGGCTTATTGGCAGCCCTTGGCGGGCACATGCCCTTCTTGCTCATGGCAGAGGCAAAGGGCAGTGGCCAAAGCTGACACTGGCTCTCCAAGTGACTGCTTGCAGGTGACACAGGTCACTTCCCCTTGCTTCTCAGCAGCCAAAGCACATTCCTGGCTGAGTCTGGGATGGAGTCATGTCAAAGGGGTGGAGGTGCAACCACACGGGTGAGAAGGCACTGCACACCACAGACAGAAGAGGGATGTGTAACACTTCTGCTGCAAATGAGGTGAATAACTGGGACAACCATACAATCCATCATGGTGCCATTGAAGTTTGGGGCAGGCTCCCACAGAGGAGCTAACGTGTTCATTCCAACGAAAAAGTATCATGGAGTTTCACTCTACAGCTTTTGGAGGCAATAGCTCATTATGTCTTCAAGCAGTCTTGAGTGTCCTCCACAGACTCTCTTGTCCCTTCTTTACATCACACTCTTCACTCCTTCCCTTCTCACCACACACACACACATACACACACACGCACGTTTGGGTCTTCTTGACTCACTCCAGTTCCCTCCCTCCCCTTCACTCCCAGGCTACAGTCCCTCCCAAAGCTGCCTCCTGTGCCTGGAAAATTTTTAGGGGTACAAAGTACAGATGCTCTTGCCTTGGTCCCGTTTCTCTGTTGGCTGAGGTAAGAAAGCCTCAGGTCCTTCTGCTGAAAGAAGGAAGGAAGGACCTACTATGGGCTAGCCTCTAGGAAATAGCTTGCTGTTCTTTGCACCCCCTCTGAGTGTTTTAGTTATGGTCCTTTCAATAAATCAGGTATCTCCTCTTTCAATAAATCAGGTATGTCCAGCTGCAAGCGTTCATCTTCTGCCAATGGGTTTCCCTGAGTTTATACATGAGACTCATATTCTTCCTGCTAGTAAAGCTTTTGTACCTTTTTAGACTAAAAGGATATCTGTCTCCTTCACAACTTTGGTTACATATAAATTATGTTAACTTGAGAGTTGTGCCCAGCACTTTTAAGATTTCTCAGCGTGTCAGTGCATGTATGTGCAAGGGCTCCTTTTTGTTGTTGCTGTTCATTTGTTTTCAGCAGTAAGTGAAATCCCTTCTGCCACTTGATCAACTGGAGCCCAATGCTGGGAACCATCCATACCTGCCTCACCCCTATGCCACCGTCATGCTTTCTCCTCTCTGCCAAGAGTGCCACTATTTTCTTATACTCTTCTGGACCTCACTCCTACCCAGAAGTTGCCAGGTACAGTTGAGCATCTTCAGATTCCTGAGCCACAGGAGCTTCTCTCAGCATTGCACCATTCCTTGTCATTCACCCAGGACCTCATATCACTGGTTCCTGCTGCTGCTGCTGAGTCACTTCAGTTGTGTCCGACTCTGTGCGACCCCATAGATGGCAGCCCACTAGGCTCCTCTGTCCCTAGGATTCTCCAGGCAAGAATACTGGAGTGGGTTGTCATTTCCTTCTCCAATGCATGAAAGTGAAAAGTGAAAGGGAAGTCGCTCAGTCCTGCCTGACTCTTAGTGACCCCATGGACTGTAGCCCACTAGGCTCCTCTGTCCCTGGGATTTTCCAAGCAAGAGTACTGGAGTGGGGTGCCATTGCCTTCTCCCACATCACTGGTTAAGTCCCCACATATTTTAGGCAAATAGCCTGGGATTGTAACCACCCTCTCACACTTCTAAATCATCTCCCAAACAGTGCATACCTCCACTAGGACTTTCATTTTTCTGTTTGCCAAATTTCCTTTCTAAAGTCTTGTAGAGAACTCTAGCCTGAATACTGCTTACATCACCCAGTCTCCCCTGAGGCAGAGTCCCCCTTACCCAGAGTAGAAAGCAGCCTTGAGACTGGCCCAGATCAAGACCCCAGCTCCACTCAGGTAGACAGTTGTCTTGATTTCCATCCAGAAAGGTCATGACCTTTGATCTTCATGATGTTTGCATCCCTGCCCCAATGCCTAATCCTGCTGCTTTGGGACAAAAAGTGCTTACCTATAAATTGCCAGACTTATAAAGGACAGATGACCATTTAATATCATGTAAAGCCAACTGCTTCGTGAAAGAATGTGCGTGGAGAAAGGGTTGTTGATACAAATGTCCAGTGAGCGAAGGCTTCATGGACTCAGGGAGGAGAAGGAAGGCAAATCTTTGAGGGAGACCAATCTATTCCAATCCCCCTATTTTCCAGAGGAAGATGAAAATACCCAAAGCACCGAGTAAAACTGCATGCAAGGCTGATAAATGATAGAAAGTAGACTATTTATCCTTTAAAGCAGCACTTTCTGTTTTACCATGCCCCCTCCTTGAGCTAATTTTTTTCAGTGATTTCTTTTCAGCCACAACAAAAAGGTATTTGAGGTATTTCTATTTTTGAGAATGTTACATGGGCTGTATATTGTCACCCTGCTTATTTAACTTGTATGCAGAGTACATCATGTGAAACGACAGACTGGATGAAGCACAAGCTGGAATCAAGATTGCAGGGAGAAATATCAATAATCTCAGATATGCAGATGACACCACCCTTATGACAGAAAGTGAAGAGGAACTAAAGAGCCTCTTGATGAAAGTAAAAGAGGAGAGTGAAAAAGCTGGATTAAAACTCAACATTCAAAAAGCTAAGATTGTGGCATCTGGTCCCATCACTTCATGGCAAATAGATGGGGAAACAAAGGAAAAAGTGAGAGACTTTATTTTGGGGGGAGCTCCAAAGTCACTGCAGATGGTGACCGCAGCCTTGAAATTAAAAGACACTTACTCCTTGGAAGAAAAGCTGGCAAACTCAGGTAGCATATTAAAAAGCAGAAAGATCACTTTGCCAACAAAAGTCCATATAGTCAAAAGTATGGTTTTTCCAGTAGTCATGTATGGGTGTGAGAGTTGAACCATAAGGAAAGCTGAGCACAATAATTCTTCAATTAATGCTTTTAAACTGTGGTGTTGAAGAAGACTCTTGAGAGTCTCTTGGACTGCAAGGAGATCTAACCAATCCATCCTCAAGGAAATCAGTCCTGAATATTCACTGGAAGGACTGATGCTGAAGCTGAAGCTCCAACACTTTGGCCACCTGATGCAAAGAACTGATTCATTGGAAAAGGCGCTGATGCTGGGAAAGACTGAAGGCAGGAGGAGAAGGGGATGACAGAGGATGAGATGGTTGGATGGCACCACCGACTTGATGGACATGAATCTGAGCAAGCTCCAAGAGTTGGTGATGGACAGCTAAGCCTGACATGCTATAGTCCATGGGGTCACAAAAAGCTAGACATGACTGAGCGACTGAACTGAACTGAACGTGATGAATAGTGGCAACTTGTTCCCATTTAGACAGGTGTCGGTTTATTTAACCTAGTTTCCATCAGAACTAGTAGAAAAAAATGTAGTGGTTCTTTTCACCCAAGCACACCTGTCTGCTTGTTCCTGGAGCGATCTATCACACCAACAAGAGAAAAGTTATCATTCAGTGGGCATGTGTGTCTTACTACCCGTGACTACCAGGTCTGGATCTTTCCTTGTCTTGCTCAAATCTAACTCTGTGTCATATATAGACTGAAGGACAAGTCGTCTCTTCTCATGACCCCAACTAGAGAGCAATTAGCTGCATTCATTTCCGTTCAGTCACTCAATCATGTCCAGTTCTTTGTGACCCCATGGACTGCAGCACGCCAGGCTTCTCTGTCCATCACCAACTCCTGGAGCATGCACAAACTCATGTCCATTGAATCAGTGATGCCATCCAACCATCTCATCCTCTGTTGTCCCTTTCTCCTCCTGCCTTCAATCTTTCTCAGCATTAGGGTCTTTTCCAATGAGTCAGTTCTTTGCATCAAGTGGCCAAAGTATTAGAGCTTCAGCTTCAACATCAGTCCTTCCAGTGAATATTCAGGACTGATTTCCTTTAGGATGGACTGGTTTGATCTTGCAATCCAAGGGACTCTCAAGAGTCTTCTCCAACACCACAGTTCAAAAGCATTAATTCTTCAGTGCTCAGCTTTCCTTATGGTTCAACTCTCACATCCATACATGATTACTAGAAAAACCATAGCTTTGACTATACGGACCTTTGTTGACGAAGTGATCTCTCTATGCTGTCCAGGTTTGTCGTAGCTTTTCTTCCAAGGAGTAAGTGTCTTTTAATTTCAAGACTGCAGTCACCATCTGCAGTGATTTTGGGGCCCCAAAAATAAAGTCTGTCACTTTTTCCATTGTCTCCCCATCTATTTGCCATGAAGTAATGGGACCGGATGCCATGACCTTTGTTTTCTGAATGTTGAGTTTTAATCCAGCTTTTTCACTCTCCTCTTTTACTTTCATCAAGAGGCTCTTTAGTTCCTCTTCACTTCATCCAGCCCTGCATTTCGCATGATGTACTCTGCATGTAAGGAGAAGGTGATGGCACCCCACTCCAGAACTCTTGCCTGGAAAATCCCATGGACAGAGGTGCCTAGTAGGCTGAAGTCCATGGGGTCGCTAAGAGTCAGACACAACTGAGCGACTTCACTTTCACTTTTCACTTTCATGCATTGGAGAAGGAAATGGCAACCCACTCCAGTGTTCTTGCCTGGAGAATCCCAGGGATTGACGGGAGCCTGGTGGGCTGCTGTCTATGGGGTCGCACAGAGTCAGACACGACTGAAGCGACTTAGCAGCAGCAGCAGCAACTCTGCATGTAAGTTAAATAAGCAAGGTGACAATATACAGCCTTGATGTATACCAATTAGATGCATTGGTGCTTAGTAAATGCTATTACATGGTGACATATTTTTACTACAGTGGTGGTAATTGTTTTGTTTTTTTAAAAAATCAACATCCTGGTGACAGACCCCAGTTTGGCCAGCTGATGCTGATTTGTGGTATGTTGCAAGATTTCTTTTGGAATCTATTCCCAAGCTCTTCTATAGACATGTGAATAAACAGACCATGTGGAGAGAGATGGGAAGGGCTGGCACTTGGACTCTTGAGTGTTGCCCTGTGGTGAAAGTACAGAGCTTGGTGTCAGAAGTTTAGAGTTTAATTTCCTGCTCAGCCAACAAGTCTTTGTGTGATAAATAGACTGGTATGCTATACCCGTAGGCAGAAAGACTGTCTACACAGCTTTGGTGCAGGGGGATCTGTTTATTTTGCAATTAGCAAAAAGGTAAAGGGTCTTGTCTGAAATGTTTAGGAAGGATCCCAGACAGTCCTTGACAGTCCTTCCACCGACTGTTACTGTTGTCTTCCTCTTTAAACAACCCTCCTGCTACCACATTTTAAGAGAGTTTGAGAATTTTTTTTCTTATCAACTCTAACAAATATCACAGAAGCATTTGCTCACATTAATTTTTTTAAATTGTTTTCCTTGAATCTGGGATTCCTCTGAATATATTCCCCTTGAACAAAAAGGATCAAAATACAGAAGCGATGGTAACAGTATTTCTCATGAAATCGCCCGGGTGAGTATTTTAAAAATAGCAGCAGAAGAGGCTTTGATTTCTTCCCATCATAATGTTGCAAAAGAGTCTAAATACAGCTTTGCATTTGTTTAACTGAAAGCTGCCATTTCTCCATGTCGGTTGGGTGTTACATCTCAAAATGATGAGCACAGTTAACTTCAGCTACTGTCATTCCTAAAATGATTCTATGAAAGATTCTACAAAGAGAAACTCTGTAAAAACTGGAATTACATAGAGAAATATTTGGGATGGGTTTGCATTTGATATGACTTACATTTGGCAAAAACAAGAAATGTGAATATATTGAATTTTCCCAACCTGGGAAAATTTGTCATTAATTGCTGTTGTTCAGTAGCTGTCATATCCAACTCTTTGTGACCCCATGGACTGCAGCATGCCAGGCTTTCCTGTCCTCACTATTTCCTGGAGTTTGTTCAAACTCATGTCCATTGAGTCAGTGATGCCATCCAACCATCTCGTCCCCTTCTCCTCCTGCATTCAATATTTTCCAGCATCAGGGTCTTTTCTAATGAGTCGGCTCTTCCCATCAGGTGGCCAAAATATTGAAGATTCAGCAGCAGTCACTGCAGTGAATATTCAGGGTTGATTTCTTTTAGGATTGACTGGTCTAAACTCCTTGTTGTCCAAGGGACTCTCAAGAGTCTTCTCCAGCACCAGTTTGAAAGCATCAATTCTTTTGCACTCAGCCTTCTTTATGGTCCAGCTCTCACATCCATGTGTTGGCAAAGTGACGTCTCCGCTTTTTAATATACTGTCGAGGTTTGTCATAGCTTTTCTTCCAAAGAGTAAGTGTCTTTTAATTTTGTGGCTGCAGTAACCATCTACAGTGATTTTGGAACCCAAGAAAATAAAGTCTGTCACTGTTTCCACTTTTTTAAATTTTTCATTAATCTATTTGTCATTAATAAATTTGTCTCATTAATAATGAGAGTAATAGCAACAACAATAACAATACAAATAAAGATTACCATAACATGATACAAAAGCTTTTCATGATTTTTACACATTTTGATCTAAACAGTAGTAGTTTCAGAACCTATTCCAAACAAATAGTTCCAGGTCAATCTACACTTACTGGGTTGGTCAACACTGGGACTCTTATTCACTTAAAAAATATAGACTTCCTTCAATTTAGTGTCTTCTTTTAGATTGTTCATAATATACTTTGATTCACAAAAATGTGATTTCCTACAAGCTAGCTCAAGAGCACATTTTTGCATGAGTCAAGTTGCCCCAGGATAGGAACACAGCTCCATGGCCATCGTGTAGACCTGCACTGGGTAAGCAGCTGCAGTGTGACTGGGATGCCTGGATGCCGGTGTTTCTTCTTGGTACATGTGTGTCTGCTCTGCTTCAGGAAGGCAGTGGGGGATGGATACAGAATATTGAGTGTAGAAATCCTAAACTCTGAGTCAATTTGCCTAGCCACAGATTTTCAGGCAATTAGGTAAATAAACTTGAAAATTAACTCTTGGGCATGTGCAATGGGCCCTAAGCAGGTCTGTTGGTGCTTTCCTCTGTTAAGGATGATGTATCATTGATTCCTCAATGGGATCTCCTCGGTCTGGTTCTCCCATCCCAAAGGATGTCAACTAAGGTCCTAGGCGAGGAAGGATGGAAGAAGTGGGTCATCAATTTCTAATCAAATGCATAATCTTAAAAATTATTCTGAGACAGAAAATCGTACTACTGAAGCCACAACTAAGGGCCGGTGGGGGCGGGGGAATGTGTGTTAAAGTAAGTTTACTGCTGCTTTGAAAAAGGTGACGTAAATGAAGACTCGCAAGACTAGTTTTAGGAAGGCAGAATTATCTGAATCCCCAGGGACAAAAAAATAGAAAAACTTTCTCACTAATTCTTTTCTTTCTTTAAACATTCTAAAGGTTTATTGAATTACAGTTTTAAGTAAGAAGGCAGTTTGCCCTACTTGGGAGAAGAACTTGTTAAGCTCTTTAAAAAAAAAAAATGTAACAGTTTCTGAGAATTCCAAAAGAAGGCAATTTCTAGCACCATAAGCAGAGAAGGCAATGGCACCCCACTCCAGTACTCTTGCCTGGAAAATCCCATAGACAGAGGAGCCTGGTAGGCTGAAGTCCATGGGGTCGCTAAGAGTCAGACACGACTGAGCGACTTCACTTTCACTTTTCACTTTCATGCACTGGAGAAGGAAATGGCAACCCACTCCAGTGTTCATGCCTGGAGAATCCCAGGGATGGGAGAGCCTGATGGGCTGCCATCTATGGGGTCGCACAGAGTCGGACACAACTGAAGTGACTTAACAGCAGCAGCAGCAGCAGCAGCAGCACCATAAGAGCAATGTAATTTTGAATTTGGTTCACAAGGTTGGCATTTTGAAAAAATATAATACATTATATTGATACTTTGGTAAGTTATTTGGTAATTCGTGCTGCTGTTTTTAAGACCCAGTGCATAAATATCACATTTCCATTAATTCAAAAAGCATTTATCTAGTACCATTTATATGCCCGAAACTGGGTTAAACACTGGGATTCTCTGATGAACAATATTACTATTTATTCAACAAGTAAAATTAAGCAAGAACTCTGTTCCATTGGAGGCTTGCTATAAAAATTAAACAGAATCACAGAATTTGAGAGCTTGAAAATATGTTAGAGATCACCTAATCCACTGAAACCCACAGAAAGTAATATATTTTTACATGTGACCCAGAACACGTGTGTGTTTATATGTGTAAGAAATATATACATAAGTGGAAACAACTGTTTCATGAAACAATATACACTCTTATTTTATTCTGATCTATTGCATTTTTAAAATGTTGATCACAAATTTCTAAGTTGATTTCAAAATCCACTAACGGATCTCAACCTGGACTTTGAAACGCACCAGTGTAGCAAAACTCCTTATCTTAAAGATGAGCAATTAAGCCTGAGTTAGGTTATTAGCCAACGATAGTATTGGTTAATGGAAAGACTAACTTAGATTCCCTGTCCGATGTTTACTAGTCTCTATCACATTATCTTATTTTGTTTTTCTCTTAGAACTCCCTATCATCACTTGAAATGACCTCGCTCCTTGTTGACTTGGGTTTTATCTGTCTCCCCTACTAGGAAGTAAAGCACCTGAGAGTAGTTGCCTTAACTGATGTAGTCACCATTATTCCAACCATGCAGGGCTCAGCATATAGTACCTGTTCAATAAATATACTTTGACTCCATGAAGCCTCTAAACTGGACCCTGCTTTAGATTCACCTGAATATTTGGTAAAGTCATTATTTTGGAATAATAACATGTTCTAATAAGTGAGGAAACAGAATCACAGAGAAATGAAATGATTTGACATAAAGCATCCACATGGCATCAACAAGAAAGCAAGAACAAGAAACTAGGTCTCCTGACCCACTTCAGAGCCCTTAGTTTCCTCTGACATGTCTGTCAACCTACATTGCTAATCCAATTATTAAGTTTATTAGACTGACTTGCCCTCGAATACTCCTCACCCCCAAAGTGCAACTTTTCCATTTTCCAAGGGCTAAGGGAGCTCAGTGTTGGAGAAGATGAGGTCTGTGAAAATAATGTCAGTCGGGTATAGCAACAGGAAAACATGCTTCCAAATGTGTTGAAAGGTCAAAAATTACATTTCCTTCTTCTAAATTATGATCAAATCAAATGGGAAATCAAATGCAAAGTGTTTTTACATCCTAGATCCTAGCCAAATTCTAACAAAGAGACAAACTTGCTTTGTCATTTAACTTTGGGGGGTGCTTGTGTAAAGGGAAGCAAATTGCTTCTGGTCAGAGAGGTTTTTATTTGGCAAAGTTTCCAGTATGACTTTTCAAACTTGTCAGAAACTTAACTCCAGGACTCCATGTCAAAGAAAAACAGAATGAGAGAGAGAGAAAGAGAGAGGGCTGAAGAGAGCTTCTGACTTTAGGCTACAGATGAAAGCCCAACAACCACTGCAAAACAACCACTTTTGAAATGATCATTTTGCAACTCACTCCAACACATCAAACTCCGTTGCCCACTTGACTCAGCCCAGCTTCATCTGGCATAGGGTTAAGGAGCTCGCCATGGCAAGTGCATGCCAGGCTTTCTCAGAATTACCCCAGCAATCCCCAAGTGTCCCCTGTCCATGCTGGGTCTTCGGTAAATCCAAGAGTCTAACATCAGAGGTGAGTGATTGAGAACAAGTGCCTTTCATCCTAAAAGGAAAGTTTCCACTGGATTTTAATGAGTGACATTGGGTGTAGAGTTTGGGACAGCCTGGGAATACTTTGTCTTCTGAATCAGACTCAGCAAATAAATACAGGATGCCAGGCACTCCATGCTTTATCCAGTGACCCTAGACCAGGGTTTTGATGTTTTTATTGCCTATCTTAATGTTGGGGAGGGGAAGTTTGGAAATTAAATGAAAAGTGATCAAATTTATTGTGCTCTAGAATCAACTTTCCATTTCATATTATCCTAGCATAAATTTTGCCCCTGCATTCCAATCACAATGAAAAACATCAGGGTACAGAACTCCCAAGAGGGCTGGTTTCTGCTTAATGTACCTAGAGGGAAGAGCCTAGAAAACATTAAAAGCAGTAGCTAGGAGCTTTAATGAAGTTAACCTGCTGAAACCAGGGGAAGTTTGCCTTAACTACACCTGAAAGCACTTTGATTATGGCATTGGCTTCAAAAGAAACGTGGTCCCTCATTTCTGAGCTCTGTTGCATTGAGAAATAGAATGGCACCTTTACATTCAGGCTAATTTCGCTGCCTCGCTGAGAGCTGAAAGCATGCTGAAGATGGAACGGATGCGGGATGGCCCTCCCACCCCCATCCCCCACATCACAAGTCCAAATGGACAAGGGGTGGAGCTCTGTACCCTTAATTGTGGAACAGGTCGTAAGAATGGAAAGTCCCGCATGAAAAATGCCTTCCGGTTCAGATAAAGATAACCTTCCACTTTCTGCTCAAGTTGAGCTAATCAGGTTCTACAGGTTGGCTTAAAAGAAATTTTTTTTTTTTTTTTTCAAATAATCCCTAGCCTTTATAAATTTCGCCTCTCTCAACATATAAACTCCCTTTAGCTTTTTAATATTACAACTCCTTTTTATTTTTTTGATGTTTTGAATTTGTTAATTTCAGCTTTCTTTTTCATTTTTCTCTTCTGCTGATCTCTCTCCTAAATTCCTTTCCTTCCACATATTTTCCTCTTGGATTTTAGCTCTGCATTTTCTCCTATTGTTTCCTTTTCTGGTCACAGCTGCCCCCTAATGGTTTTCAAGATCATTACTGCTTAGGCTAGGAGAGACAGACAGGGAAGGGAAAAGGGCTGGAAAAAAGGAGCTGAAGAAAAATATAAAATATGTTTTTGCTTTAAACTTGAAACATAGTCTCAGTATCTCTGGAAGGATACCCAAAACCCATATCAATGGGGAGATGAATTGGAAAGGTGAACTGCAAAACTGGGAGACATTCAATGAAACAAGTTTTCATTGAACACTTTTGCTTGGAATTTTTAAAATGATGTCCATTTATTACCTACTCTTTTTTTTAAATTTAGAAAATAAATAGAATTCAAGTCTGCAGATAGAAAAGGAGACAGCCTGTACAATTTATCTTGGTGCCTGCAGAAAGCAAGCATCAATCCAAGGTCCTCCCCATCCAGAAACTCAGTTGATTGGCAGCTCAGTAAACTGCGTAGGAGTAAATATGAAGGAAGAGAGTGGGAACAAATGACTCTGGTGGGTGTGAATTAACCCACTCCGGAGTATCCTCCATAGCCAAAGGTCAGCTCCCTGACTCTTGCCTTTCCATCAGGGCTTTCACCGTCAAATTAGCAACTATTGCCATCATAATGTAACAAGCACTTGACAGTGTAGATGTCTAATTAAGGCACTGTAAGTCACAGGTTGGGCTTCCAGGGTGACTCAGCAATAAAGAATCCACCTGCCCGTGCAGGAGCTTTGGGTTCAATCCCCGTGTCAGGAAGATCCCCAGGAGAAGGAAATGGCTACCCACTCCAGTATTCTTGCCTGGAAAATTCCATGGACAGAGGAGCCTGGCAGTCACTAAAAGAGCTGAACAGGACTCAGCAAGCAAACAATAACAAAGTTACAGGTTACAAATCTGAAAACAGCAATAAATAACAACAAATCCCCTTACAAATCAGTGGGGGTTTGAGAGGCTATATACACATGTGAAGGAAGGAAAAGGAATGCATCTCATGGATGGAAGAAACACATTTCCAGGAATTTTAGTCTATGAGTTTAGTGAGAGAATGGGAATCTTCAGCTTAAAATAAGATTTTCCTGAATGGTAGAAATTTCATCTCATAATCCCCAAATTACCCATCACATCACCTAAAAATGCCATGAAGTTATAAATAAGTTCTTGGCCTAATCATCAAGTGGAATCTTTAATTTTTTTTTTTTTTTTTTAGGAACTAGGAAAGGTCTTTGTCCAAAAATCCAAAAATATCTCTTCTGAAAGCCCTACCAAGATGCCTAACATACTTACTATTACTTATGCCTTGGGAAAAGGTAACAAATGAAATGGGCTTCCCAGGTGGCTTAGTGGGAAAAAATTCCCTGCCAGCAGAGGAGACATAAGAGACACCGGTTCAATTCCTGGGTCGGTCAGGAAGATACCCTGGAGAAGGGCATGGCAACCCACTTCAGTATTCTGGCCTGGAGAATCCTGTGGACAGAGGAGCCTGGCAGGATACGGTCCATAGAATTGCAAAGAGTCAGACACGACTGAAGCAACTTAGCATGCACGCACCCAATGAAATGTTGGGTAAATATTTCATATAACATCTTGTAGGAAAACCCAAATGAACTTTTTGGCCCATCTCAATGCTATGAAAATGGAATATCCAGTTAAGCCTCATCCATGCATTTTTATTTTCTTGGGGGATAAAGGATTATCAATTTTAATAACTGATCATGGCTATGAAATTAAGACTAAAACTAGCTTTTAATTCACAAATGTGGATGGAGTCCTGGAAGATCCCAAGCCAAATTAAAAAAACTGAAAAAGGGTGGATGTCATGGAAGAATATAGATTTGAATGACTTTCCCTCCTACATGTGAGGAAATTGGTTCCAAATTTGTTATCCGACTTTTCAAGGACACCAAAGAGCAGTGGAGAACGAAAGTCCATCTGCCCTAACCTCAGGTTTCTGCTGCCCTAACCTGCTTCTTTCCACTGAGGGCTTGAGTTGAGGCCAAGAGCCCAGAGCACTGTGAAAGGATTCCTGGTCACTGCTCTGGAAAAACTGTCCAAGAAAGCAGAGAAGGGGCACAGGGTGATAGACAGTAATATAAGCCAGCCCTTTTCTTCCTCAACAGGTAGAAACCAAACATTTTCAAATGTTTCCTATGCTGATACTGGGATTCCCTTTTGGATGAACAAGTCGAGGGAGCCTCAGAGACTAACAAGGGGGTGAATTTCTAGGGCTTCTATGGGAAATGTTCAGCTCTGGTCTTTTGATTATCTAAACCTGAGTGGTTGTATTTGTTTAATAGCCTTAACATTATGCAGAATCTCTTTATTTTTTTTTTTGAGGGACTAGGAAATTATAATTTTTTAATAAAATTAAATACAACTTAAAATTCTATTATCAGTCACACTAGGCATATTTTAAATGCCTCATGTTGTTGTTCAGTCATTCAGTCATGTCTGATTCTTTGTGACCCTGTGAACTGCAGCATGCCAGGCTTCCCTGTCCTTCACCATCTCATGTAGCTTGCTCAAACACGTCTGTTGAGTAGGTGATACCATCCACCCATTTCATCCTCTGTCATCCCCTTCTCCTCCTGCCTTCAAACTTTCCTAGTATCAGGGTCTTTTCCAGTGAGTCAGTTTTTCGCATCAGGTGGCCAAAGTATTGGAGCTTCAGCTTCAGCATCAGTCCTTTCAATGAATATTCAGGACTGATTTTCCTTAGGATTAACTGGTTTGATCTCCTTGCAGGCAAAGGACTCTCGAGAGCCTTCTCCAACACCACAGTTCAAAAGCATCATTTCTTGGCACTCAGGCTTCTTTATGCTCCAGCTCTCACATCCATATATGACTATGGAAAAAAACGTAGCTTTGACTAGACGGACCTTTGTCAGCAATATCTCTGCATTTTAATAAGCTGTCTGGGTTGGTGATAGCTTTTCTTCCAAGGAGCAAGCATCTTTTAATTTCAAGGCTGCAGTCACCATCTGCAGTAATTTTGGAGCCCAAGAAAATAAAGTCTGTCACTGTTTCTATTGTTTCCCCATCTATGCCATGAAGTGCCTAAAAGCTACGTGTAAAACATTGTTACCTTTTTCATTGCAGAAGGTTGTACTGGAGAACATGGCTTTTATAAAAATATTTGGCTGTGCCAGGTCTTAGTTGTAGCATGCTGGATCCTGGATCTTCACTGTGGCGTCTGGGACCTTTAGTTGAGGAATGTGGAATCTAGTTCCCAGACCAGGGATTGAACTCATGCCCCCTGCACTGGGAGCCGCAGCGTCCTAGTCACTGGACTGCCAAGGAAGTGCCTGGAGAATGCTGCTTTAAAGTGAAGGATTGATGGAGTCCTTTTTGAGAGTGATGCCTCCAATGGACAAAAATGAGTGTATCAGAGGAGGAGTAGACCCATGTTTAAACCACAGAGTAGCGAGAGCAATACAACTTCTTTAGTTTTCTTTGCCAAAGATTCTGGAGATGTTTGAATGAATTTTGCACATTTCACTTGGGTTTTTTTTTCTTCTTCTTCTTTTCATTCATAAGTCTCCCTTCTACCTGATCTAGTGTCTGTGTCTGAGAAAGAGATGAGAGACCCATACAGTAGAGTGAAGGAGATCTCAATGCTTTATGGAAATCTGTGAGGATTCTGGAAACGCACCAAAATAATATCAAATAGTAACTCCACGGTAGTGTTCAAATGTATTAACTAAAGAAGAATGTTGATTGTTTAAAGAGTGAATAGTAAAAAAAAAAAAAAAAAAAACTTATTGACCAGAAACCCAGACTTCAGCTTCGAACAAAAGAGAGAATAAAAAATGAAGACCTATTACATTTTAACTGAAGCTTTGCCTCTGAGACAGATGCAGCTAAACATTAACTAGGGCAGTGTGGTGAATTACAGATTAAGACTCAATTATGTCTCCCATCTCCGCCTTCTGGGGTGAGAGCTTGTCGATGTCAGGGCTCAGATAACGGGAAGCACCGTGTGACAGGTGGCATCTACTGTGGAAGCTTGAAACTTCTGGAACTCTTAGATCCTGTGTTCCCAGGAGACAAGACCCCAATGTCTTACTTGCTTGCACACCTCCTGCAGAGTCATGCTTCCACGAGCATTTAATAAGCACAATACAATGAACACAGATGGAAAACTATACCTGAAACAAACCTCTAGTAACTACCAATGGTTCAGTGGGTGGGTGGTGAAAGGGCTGGATCCAGCTCCATAAACCCCACCAGCTGGCACTTTAAACATGTTGCAAATCCCTTGCACCCATGAGGTGAGGTTTGGTGTTTTCAAAAGGCTCTTTGCTATTGCTACTAAATGTCATAAGGCAAAGCTGGAAATACCACCACTCTGGCATTTTTAAGGAATATGTTCTTGGGGACTTTCCCCAGAAATTTGAATCACCTGCTTCCTATCTGAAAACTGCCTGGAGAGGAAATGTGAAGAAATAAATACCTGGCCAGGTCCTTCGATGGAAGTGCATATAACTAAGATAAGTGCAAACACAGTGTCTCAGAACAGAGCTCCTCAATTCTGATCTGATGAATATTTATGTAGAATCACCTAAAACATGGGTTAAAAAAGCAGATTCCCAGGTGTAAGGAATCTGATCTGCAGGAATATGGTGCCCAGGGATCTGAATTTTTTAACACTCACCCTAGGTGATTCGGATGTAACCTTGGGTTGGGACTATCGAACAGGAAACACCCATCTCTCCTTAGGGGTGTGGCTGCTACAGCTTTCTCTTCCAACCTTTTACAAACCTGTTTTTTGTTCCCCACATCCCTTCCTGTTAAAGGAATGGAATGTGGGATGGGATTATCTATTATTATTCCACGATTAAGGATAAGGATGTAAAAGGTCCTAGGTGAGTCACTGATTCTACCAAGAATCTCGACTTCACTAGTTAGCTGTTTTCTAGTCAGTTTACTGTTTCTGTTAACTAGTGCATTGTTTCTGTAAATGCCACTAGTCTTTAGTAGACAAGTTTCTCTATGACGGGGGTCCCCAACCTCCGGGATCTAATGCCTGATGATCTGAGGTGGAGCTGATGTAATAATAATAGCAACAGTGTACAATAAAGGTAACGCACTTGAATCATCCTGGAACCAACCCCTCTCAGTCCATGGAAAAACTGTCTTCCATGAAACCAGTCCCTAGTGCCAAAAAAGTTGGAGACTGATGCTCTATGGGACTCATAAGAGTGAAAGATGCGGACTCACAAAATAAAAGCATGGTGCCTGGCTCACCCCTGCACCTCTGGTCAAAACCAAACCAACTGCAGCCAAACCCCTGAGATTCCAGTCCAGACAAAAACTGGGGCTGGCAGGTCTGAGCCAGTCCTGGTCTGGAGAATTTCCCTAAAGACTGGATTTCAGAGGGCACTGGTAGGATTTGTTTTTTGTTCCCAAGAGTCCTAGGAAGTCTTGAATCAAAACAATTCTGAGTCCTCCCTGAGTCCATGGGCTCTTGTTCACAATGGACTGGTGAGGTCTGGTCTCATCCTGAATCTCCCCTGGTCTGATAAAGGGCTGTGGGCTCCTGGAAGTCTCATAAAAGCACCACCAGAAGAGCTACTGCAGGTACTGTTACAATTATTTATTGAGTGCTGCCCCCTAGAGGATTAAAAATGGCCTGGCTGTGCTGGGAGTCCCCAGGGCTCTGAACCAAAGACTCACCCTCTCTACCCAGCAGAAGGAAGTCAAGACTTGACTCAAGTGGACTGATTAGAAGTCCTGGAACACTTTCTGAGGACTCCCAGAAAGTGAGTTAGCTCCTTCTTAATGATACCTCTGTAAAATTAAAATCCATGACTGGAAATCAAGTCCAGGAACAGAACACTGAGACTGACCCTTCTCCCTGCCACACCGGACCCTCAAAGCGGCCTCATGGGGACCTTCAGCCCTGAGACCCAAACAGCAGAAGTCCAGAATTTCACTCTTACGGTTTCCCAATGGGCTTCAGTTTACTTTTACTTTCTGTCTCCCCTTCATCTGAACTCTGGCTATAATGTTCTCAGAATTCTTCCCTGTTGAGCACTTGCTAGGTTGGTTGGTAGGGGGACATGATTCTAAGTGACTTTCGTTATTGGGCCTCCGCCACTGTAGATAATGTCCCTAAGTTAGTAACTTGGCAATGACAGAAGCTGAGATCTCAAATTGAGGTTCAAACTCCAGACTGCCTCTTTACTCCATTAAACACTGGGGGAGCAGTGGTCTTTCTTTACAATTGACATTTAAACAGGAAAAAATAGTAAATTTGGAGTTTTCAGGAATATGGATGTGCTCTCAAGGCCAGGAAGAAAGGAGGGAAAGAAGGAAGGGGAGAGAAGGGGAAAAAAAGGAAAGGAATGAGAGGTAGACTTTGGGCCAGTCTGGGGATATGCACATTGGAAGAACTCACCAGGCCTCGCTTAAATGCCCTTTCACGCCAGGCGTCTGAGATTAACAGTGTGATAGGCAGCCTGTGCGTTTACACAGCACGGTAAGTCCTTGCACGGCCTGGCGCAACTATTTGCAAATGACTTCTGATTCAATTTTGTTTTGGTTATCTCAGTGTAAATAACAGTTAAGTGGGAGCTACAGATTTTTCAGACACTAAAAGTGATAAACAAAGCTAATGGCAAGTCCAGATAAGGAGGAAAACCACCCAGAAGAATCCACCAGCACAGGCAAAGAAATAAATGGAATAGTCAGATGTGTGTGTGTTTCTTGTCACCAAAACTTTATTTTTCTTAATCTGTGGAGTGGCAGAAAAGGTATACGCAGAGTGTTTAGACTGTTTCTGTTGGAGTCTTTATGATACTGTAGTAATAGGTGCCTAGTGAAGCAAGACAGTTTGGAACCCACAAAGACATCCTTCGAAACAAAAACGCAAGTGTTTTCCCAACTGTTAGCTCGAGGCTCCCTCTAAACAGTTTTCACGCCTCCATTTAAAAAATAGTTGGCATAATGCTGTTTTCTTTCCTCGGCGGTGTGACCACATTACCACCGGGAAAATGTGAAAAGAAGTAGTTTCTGTAGCATTTTGAGAAGTCTTCCTACCTGGACATTTTTGGAAGGTTGGCGGAATCCATTACCTGAAAAATTGCTTTGAAGAACGTCTTTCCTCTTCTGATAGTTACAAGTTAGGGACGCAGGAAAAACTAAACCCTCACGCAGAGAAGAGAGGAGTATGTTTGGGACACAACAAAGGATCTGAGTAGTAAACGCAAGGAGTGTTTGGGGTTTTATTCAGACAGGGCTGAGCGTGTGTGTCGCCGCCACGCACTGCTGCCGGCGCGAACGCATGGCTGAGCTGCTGCCGGGTTCCCTGCTCCAAACACTGTACGCCACCCAACTCCTCTTGTAACGCCATTGCGCGTGGCATTGTGCTGGGCTCTACGTGTGTGGCACCGGAGTCGGGGAATCGGGGGCGGGGGGACAAGAATTTCCTCCGTTTCCCGCGGAGTCTCCCTCGAACGGGGGCCAAGTGGCCAAGGGCAGCGCGCCCGGGAGGTGCCCGGGGGCGCTCCTTCTGCAGGGCATTACGCACGGGCGGCCCGGCGAAACCCGGCCGCGGAGGTGCCAGGGTGGCGGGAGGTGCTGGGGGGAGATGGGTGGCTTGAGGGGGGAGCTGCCTTAACTTTGATCCGGCCGCTGCCGGGGGAAAACCGCCGCCGCCCCGCCCGAGCTGGGTGCCGCGGCACTCGCCTCTGCGCCGCGCGTCTCCGCGGCTGCCTCTTTAATCAGGAACACAGAAGGGGCGGGCCCTGAGCCGGCGCGTAATCGGATAGCTCTGCCGCGGCTCTGACATCCACATGCTGCTCGGCCTGAAAAGGCAGCGGGGGGAGCCGGAGGGGAAGCAGAGAACGCGAGCTAGGCACCAGCCCGCAGCCGCCCCCAGCACATCCTCAGACGCGCAGACACTCTGCCGGGCGCTGGGCGAGGTGGAGGTGAGGGCGGGCGCGGGCGAACTCGGAGAGGGGCTCGCTCACTCCCAGGCGATCCCAGCCGCCGCCGCCGCCGCACCACCACCACCAGCAGCCACAGCAGCCGCAGCCGCAGCAGCAGCAGCTTCCTTCCTCAGACTCCCCTCGCGAGGCTGGCCAAGCGGGTGTAGCCGTTAGGGGAGGCTCCCGCTAGGGGAACCCGGCGAGGGCAAGAGCTTGGGCGGCCGCCTCGCGCTCGGGCCGTCCGGCGGTCTGTGCCTCCGCCCGCGTGCCGGTCCCCAGTGCCGAGGGATGTCTGTCAGTGTACGCCTCTGAGATCACACAGCTGCCTGGGGGCCGTGTGATGCCCAAGGCAAGTCTTGGCTTGTATTTTTATTCTTTTTTTTTTTACGCTTGGCTAACGGGAAATACTCGGGATGTTGTAGGATAAAGGAAATGATACTTTGAGGAACTGGAGAGGACATAGATGCGTTTTGTTTTTAAGAGAGGAAATCCATCCTCTCTTCCCGGCTTGCTCCCTCTTTGCTGATTTCAAGAGCTACCCTCCTCTGGTGAGGTGGGGACCCAGCAAGAAGAAAGGTGACGACAGGCCGCCAGGACTCAGAAGGGAAACACTGACCGGTAGGAACCTTTGCAGAGGACACTAAGGAAGAACACAAGGGAGCGAAAAACACAAAGACTTACCATTAAACAAGAAATCTATAAAAACAGCTCTGGAGAAAACCTTCTCCAACATGGATATGTTTCCTCTCACCTGGATTTTCCTAGCTCTCTACTTTTCAGGACATGAAGTGAGAGGCCAAGCAGGTAAGCCCCCGAAAGTTTGTTGTTTTTTTTTTTAAATTCATTTCAGCGTGCCTTTACCTTTAAAAACAACTGCTAACGCAGGGGGCCACACGCAATGGCAAGAGAAGGAGAATCGCTCAATACTGAATAATTCAGAGAGAGATCCCAGTCGGCCCTCCCTATACCACCACCGCTGCTAAAACCCAACTTTTCTTTCCTGCTAGGAGTATGTGACTATGTGTGTGTTTTGAAACATAGACAGAATTTGGCGGTGTTCAGATGTCACATATGGACTGAATCAAAGGTTTAAAAATACTACAAAGCCTTTGCATTACAGTTTTGGGGAATTTTTTTCCCCTGTCTTGAAGCAGAACACATCTCCCATGAGTTTCTTCAACCTAGCCAGCGAAATATAAATCATTTGCATTCCCTCCACTTAGCTACACTGAGCAATGTTAACTGAAGGGCTTGGGAAATACAAGAATCTAGTTTGGGTTTTCCAATGCTGTGGCTTCTTTGCAGAATGTGTGGATGAGCCTCCGAATCATTGGGCTCAGGCTGATGGAGCAAGTTGTCTCGTGGCTCGGCTCCGGGCTGGGCGCTGCTGCCAACGGAGGCGGTTGGTCACCCAGTTCTCTTTCCTGCCTCCATATATTTTCTGGGGGAAGTAAATCATGTTCTTTTTAAAACTAGTATTAGATAAAACAAACTGCGTGGCCCTCAAAGGTCTCTCACTCTTGTGAAGTGGTTAGAAACTTTTGGGTAGAATTTGTTCTCAACCACTGCCAAAAACGGTGTGTGGACAGACTGCAGAGATAAGCACTGCAAGGCCCAGAATGGTCTGGGGCAAGTATTTGGGGGGTGGGGAGAATGGAGGCTGGCCAGGGGCACTGCTGTTTCAGAGAAGGGCTCTCTGGTTCCAGAAAATCTAGTGGGGCACGGTCTTGCTTCCCCACACCACTCTCTCCGGGCTGAGCCTCTCTCCCCTCTGACAAGAGTCTCTGGAATCTGACAAAACTCTTAAAAGCTGCTACAGGTGACTGAGAGTGGGGAAAGCATCCCTGGAGGAAATGGAGAAAAGAGAGAGGAGAAAAACGCTTCCTGGAGTGCCCTTACCCGGAGGCACGTCTAAGGCTGCCACCGCAGCGGTAGCACAAACCCCTGGCAGCCTCCCGGGTCTTCCCATCACAGCGGGTTAGTGGATCCTGCGGGAGCTGGGAACTCTGATTCTCACTCGCCAACACAGGCACGCGCCCCACTTGAAGCTTGGGTGTTTATTTGAGGGAAAGAAAGACGTGAACGCCCTTACTCTCCAGACACACACGTTTGCTGCTTTTTTCTCTTCCATAACTGGTCTTCAGAGCAGCTGCAAATCGTATGAAAGAGATGGGTGCAGGTCCCACTTGGGGAAATTTCCTGTGGCTTCCAGTTCCCTGTTCTCTTAATTCTAAATTCCCAGCTTGAGGCGAAATTAAATTACCTCCCACAGACCTGAAAGCGGCATAAATTATGGATGTTGTGTGATTCGCTGTATGTGTGTGTGTGTGTGTGTGTGTCTGTCCGCGTGCGCGCGCGGCGAGGATGCCCACGGTATATTATGTATTCAGGCACGGACTCCTGTAGGCCTGGGTGCGCGAGTGCGCGCACACTGGCGTACACATCGACACGCGCGCGCGCACACACACACACACACACACACACACAACTTCAGGTTCTGTGTGCTGTGCGGAGTGGGAGGGGTCGTAAAGACTCAGGGGCCATCTCGTACCCCAGATGTTCTCACATCTGTCCCCGAGCGCTGCGCGGAGTGTGTACGTGTGTGCGCGACACCCGCTCAAACCCACTCCGGCTCTGCCACCTGCCTCCCGCGCTCTCCGCAGAGCCCCCTCCCACCCCAGCCCCGGGCCGCGCTGCGTCACTTCTAGAGAAGCCCAGAGGCGGGAGCGCGGGCCGGTCACCCTCTCTGAGGCCTCAGGCAGCCTCGGACCCAGGGTGGGACCTCCCTACGGGACGCGGAGCTGGGACCCGCCCGGGATGGATATTCTCCAGCCCCCGGAAAAGGCGATCGCGAACCGCGGGCTGCTAGGGCTTTTGGTCGGAATAGCCGACTGGCACCGGGGGAGCTGGCAGCGAGCAGCAAAGGGCGAGGCCGAGCTAGACCTCTGACTCACCCGGTGCGCGCCGGCCGAGAGGGGGCCGGGCCCAGCCTGCAGCGACGGCTGAAACCCACTCCGACGAGTTGGGTTGGGTTAGGGTGGGGTGGGGGGGAAGGGCGGAAGGAGCAAGCGAGGGAGCCATTGAGCAAATAACCTCTTGGCCACGGCGCGTGGCCTCTCGCACTGGCTGGCGGCTGGGAGCTGAGTGGGCGTCGCGCACTAGGCTGCCCCAGTCCTTGCCACGCCGGCCGCCTTGCCGGATCACAGCGCCGCTGCCCTCCTACCCCTGCTCGGGGATTCGGGGGACGCTCCGAAGGCCCTGCGGGGAGCGCCCCCTCCTGCACTCCACTCTGCGCTGCAGTTCCCGCGCCGCCCCAAGAAAGCCGGCTCAGAGGGGTTGGGGGCCCGAGCGCTGGCGGAGCTGGTGGAGGAAAGCCGGGGTGGGATTGGGACCTGAGGTTGGAGGCAGAAGGGAGGCAGTTTGAGCCGCGGGAATGCGCACAACTTTAGTAGCGCTGCGCGCCGGGCGCCCGCCAGTGCGCGCGAACAGGTGAAGAGCACGCGGCGCGCGGGCATTCCACGTGGTGGAGACGTGGGGGCCCCCCTGCCGGCCCTCCCCACCCCCACCCGCGCTGTCTCTAACGCCGCATCGATTTGTTTGGGCTACGCAGCAGAAACAGAGCCGAGCGATCCATAAACATTCTATTAGGCAAAAATATTCCCAGAGAAAGCAAAACCCAAGCTCCAGCCCGGTTTAAGTGGGCCGCCTCCAACTCCTCTAGCTTTGTCCCCTCCTCCTCCACACTAAGGACACCCCCAGGGAGAAGCCTGCGGCATTTCCTCAGCACTGCCCATTGCCAGAAAGTTAAGTCTCCGCTGCGGTCTTCGGCCTGGGAGAATCCTCTGCAGTCGCCGGCGAGTTCCGCCTCCCCTCCGCCGCCGCCTCGCTCTTTGCTTTTCCACTGGAGAAAAAGAAATATTCACGGCCAAGGCTCCATTTTCACTGATTGATTTCTTTTTAATATCAACAGAAGTTAATGGAGGCGAGACGAGCTGTGATTAACTGGCTGCCCCCGTCCTTCGCCTGGGGCTAGCGCACCGCCGTTTTTCCCACCAGGTCCCACCCGGGCGCCCAGCGAGGGTGGGGGGCATCCCCGGAGCTAAAGTCCCGGCGGCTGGGTGGGGGGCATCTGCCGAGCTGAGGTCCAGGACTGCCGGGATCGGGGCTGGTGGAAGGAACCGCACGCCCCTCCGGGGACCGTGGCGTTATGGAGATGGTAATCAGCTTTCCCAGCCAAGCTTAGGGGATCCAGCTCCACCGAGTCACCGCTTCTGCGGCTCCGGCTGAATTTCTCTGGAAGAGGAAGGAGATCCGAGCTCGGGTTGATTGGCCGGTGCTCACCGCTCGCCTCCCTCCCACTACCTCCCCTCCTTTCGGTTTCAGACAGCGAGGAGAGCCCCCTGGTGCTGGCCATTCACGGTCAGCGCCTGGCCACGAAACTCCCCTTTGCTAGACTTAATCTCGTGGTCTGCGGGGAACTGGGTTTTGCTCAGGAAATCAACCCCTGACAATGGGCTCCTTCAGATGATGGTAACTCCCAGCCCTGACGTTTCCCAGCCCACGGGTCTCACCGCTTGGGGCCAAAAGAACCCGGACCCTGTAACCATCAACCGCCCCCCCCCCCAAAAAAAAAAACCTCACTCCCACCCCCGCCTCCTACCCGTACCAGCCCCTTGCCTGGAGAGCTTTGATCTGTGGTTGAGTTTTAACACCATTGCCATGGCCCCTGGCAGAAGCGGTCAATTCAGCCTTCCGTCTGGAGAGCATGATGAGATAAGAGGTGTAAATTGACTGTGGGAGACAGAAATCCTGAAAGAGGCAACCACGGTCTCGGCTCCGGAGGAGAGGAGTCTGAAGAGGGTTTTCATCTTTGTCTTCTGCTGTCTCCCTACGTTGCTGGATGACTGTGGGCAGGCATAAACATTTGCAAGTAGAACTATAAACTCTTGGATTTGGCACAGACGGCCTGCTCTAGACTTTGAGGGACTAGGCTCTTGCTGGCTTTCAGTGAGTAACAACTCCACTTTACCCCATAAACAGCCACTGGAGGTAGTGAAGCTAGTGCTAGTTGCCAGCAGAGTGCAAAACTGTGGAAAACAGTGCAAAACAGTGGAAAGAGAAACGATCCCCACGCGGGTTCCAGGGCAAGCCCCTTCTTGTCCAAGTTGTGCCTGGTACAATTAATCGTGACTGCCCAGGCAGCCCCGCAGGTCTGGGCTTTTATATCATGCTGAGGAGACCTCAGATTAAGCCACAGAGCACCCAATTGGCAAAATGAAATGTTGGAAGGCTGCAGTGACTAGAACCCTGGGCTATCCAGACGGGACTCCTGCTGTCTACCAAATGGCTCGCATCTCCTACTGGATAGATCAGGTTCTGCACCTGAAAGGCCAGTTCCTGCTTTCACAGTGTAGAGGAGACTAGGAGTTCAAATGCCAATTCATAAGCAATGAGGCATGAAAGTGAATGACAGCTGAGGAGAGGCCCGTGGGGGGTCAGTTGGGAGAGACACTAGGGGCTGCATGGCCCTGAGGATCCTGCCTGGTGTCCGTCATTTCCCTCAATGCTTATTAAAGCAGTCAAGAGAATGAGCTGTTTTTGGGTGACCCTAGTGTGAGACACTTCTGAGCTGACAGAAGTCAGAACCAGGTTCTTTGGTAAAGGGTTTTCAGAATATACTCCCCAAAAGTCCTGTTGGGAGAGACTTTAGGAAAGTAGAGACAAGACTTTCTTTTTTTCAAAAATGGAGCAGAAGCATAATACCTTTTTAATTTCTTGCACTGACGAGAAAAGACTTGAAAAGTGATGTCTGGGCAGTAGTTTATAGTATCATTAACATATTTGAGGTATTTTATCATCTGACCATCATTTGCCACTGGATAATCTTTGAGACACTCTCCTTGTGTGTCATACTTGTGTTTGATCCCTGAAAGTTTTTGTATGATTCCTTCCAAGTAAGGCATTAACTTTTTTTTTTTTTAAATTAACTCATTCCTGGAAGGTATTGTGAACGTTTGTCCTGGAGAACCTACAGCCTTTTCCAAAGCTTTAGCTGCCTTTATGAGAAACGGTTGAAGGGCTTAATGGGCTCATTACCTAATAGGAATCAGTAGGGTTGGATTCCAGGACACAGTGGCCTTGTAGTGTGGCTGGCCCTCCAGGAGAGAGCATCTTCTAAAGGTTTAGGAAGCTGTCAAGTTTAGATAAGGCTGAGCTCCGATCCTATGGGACCTTGGTTGTATTAATAAGGAGAAATTAATTTTTAACCACTGGGAACATTGCCAAATTATGTGACCTTTGGCAGACCAGCTGTGCTATAAAAATAAATCCCCCATCTCTGAAAATGCTGCTCCTCTCCAGTAGAACAATAACAACCGTGGCATTTAGGATGGAGAAGACTGGGGTTGAGGAGACAGGAGAGAAATGGAAACTGCTAGGGAAAAAAAAAACCTCTGATATTGTGACACATACTTTCAGACTTGAGTGATCTACTCACACCCCCGCCACACCCTCCCCCCCAAACACACACCCTGGTTTCCAGGAAGCAGGAAAGAGGGCCAGGATGACAAGGAACAGAGTGCCTGTGTGTTGGGAGTGAAGAAGGTGTTAAGTGCCTCCAGCCCACTCACACCCCAGCCTCAAACACATCTCTCATTGTTCACACACAGATTCCTGGCACTGGGAGAGAAAAAGGAGTTTTCAAACAGGCAAAACATTTGTCTGTCTCTAAATGCTATTGAATAAGTTTGTCACTGAAAGGTTCGGGGAGGCCTTCATCAGACATCCTAGCTTCTGAAGCGTTAGAGCCAGACCTGTCAGTCACCTGATGGCTCAGTGATCCTGAATCCCTAATTTCTCTCTCCCTCAGTGTCTCTATCTGTAAGTGTGTTTGATCCCAATAGCTGACTGATTTCTAGGGTGTTCGGCTATTTCAGATTACATAGAGTACTGTTGAGTACATATTAAGCTGCCTGTTCGGAAGTCATTTAATCTTCAAAACAGCTTCAGTAGGGTTAATAGTATCTAGTGATCATAAAAAGACAGAAAGCACACTAACACCCTTGCGGTAAGTTTATGTTACTTTTATGAGTTTGTTCTTTTTTAAAAAAATCAGTAAATAATTACTTATTCTCAGCTCTTACCCCACTAGACCTTTGTCTGGTTTTATAAGCGTCAGATTAATCTCTCGGCACCCTGTTCTTCAGAGGTGCATGTTCTCTGCTGGATTCTCATCTTAGATTTACATCAGTTCTTTATACTTTTTTTTTCGCCTTGGTTTTCTACTTTCAGAGTTCTCACCTCTACTGATTTTTTAAATCTCTCTCCTTTCCTTTCCTCCTCTTCCATCCTTCATCCCTGAAAGTGTGCTCAGCAGGAATCACCGCATGGAAGGGGCTCCCCAAATGTGTAATAACTTCTACTCTGGCAGAAAGGCCCCTCAGCAGCTGAACTCAAAAAAGTCGTCGTAAAGACAAAATAGCTTTTACCCAGCAAGACCCTTAATAATCCCATTTCCCTCTGGGTCTTCATAAAAGAGTCATGATCTAATCCAGAAAAAAAAAAAAAGGAGTGGGGTGGGAATAACAAAAGGAAAGCATGCCTTGGATGGGGCTGCTGGCCAGTCTAATGCACATAGCCAGTGATACCCTATTCACCGCCTCTCAAGATCCTGTGATAGACAGGGATCTGGGTTCTGGCCAGTCTTTCAGTGAAGAAGATAAAGGGAATTGCAAATGACTGGACCAAGCGGCAAAAATAATTTATTTTGATAAAGGGGAAAAATAAAACAGATGTGCCTAAAAGGCATATTGGGGGCCAGGGGAAGGGAGCTGATGGAGGAGGATGGGTAGAAAGGAGTGAACTGAAACCCAGCAAGAGTTAGGGATAAAGTAGGACTTTGAAGCTTCTTGGTGCTACTGAAAACAAGTATCTAGAACTTCCCCTTGGGAGGATGGCAGGATGGAATGAGGGGGTAAGAAAGCCCTCAGATAAAATTAATTTTACCATTGTTAGAATTAAAGCGTAATTTCCTTTGAACTTCGTCATCATTATCTGAGGTTACTGTGTCCTATGAGTTCACACTAACTCTACCTTGATCTATGACTAGGTATTATTATCCCAGACAAGTCCTCTAAACTCCTGGTTCACCAATAAAAAATATTTGCATTTAATAGCAGCTGTGAGTTGGGAAGGAAGGGTGGAGGCTGGACATGCAGAATACTTTGTGATAAGGCTTTCTTAGAATTTGTGATACCTACTGATACTTAGGGTATTACCCTGCTGAGGCAGCGTGCATGGGTGGGCAGTCGTGTCTAATTCTTTGCTTCCCCATGGACTGTAGCCTGCCAGACTCCTCTGTCCATGGGATTTTCTAGGCAAGAATACTGGATTGAGTTGTCATTTCCTTCTCCAGGGAATCTTCCTGACCCAGGGACTGAACCCACATCTCCTGCATTGGCAAGTGGATTCTTTACCACTGAACCACCTGATGTTACCTAGTCAATTATTAACTCATTAATTCATCAAGCCTCATTGAGTGTGATATTTGGCAAAGACTCTGGGTTTGATGCCGTAAGGTTTGCCAAAGATGAACACGTGGTCCAGCAGCATGGATAAGATTCTCTCAAACTTTAGAAGATGCTAAAGAGCTTCAGCCTCAGAAGTTGGAAGAGGTTACTCCTGGGAGATCAGGGAGGGTGGAGGTGGCATGTGAGCCTGGATTGGGAGTTTAGATGGGTTTAGAGCTGGGAAAAGCATAGGAGGGGAAGGGCAAAAGGGAGCAGAGAAGGAACACTGAGTGTTTGGGGAACACTAAGAAATGGCCATTTAGACAGTATGGAAGCAAATAGTTGCAAATAAGTTTGGAAATAATAGCTTGGGCCAAATGCAAGGTCCAAATTGCTGGGCCAAGGGGTTTGGATTTCATTTACTAACCAATGGGGAGCCATGAATGTTTCAACAGAAGCCTTCTGTTAATCAAAATTAATGAAAACAATCATATTACCTTTTGGAGAGACCCTAAAATTATTCTTCTTCTATTTCCTTCCCCAAATGTCTGTTGAAATGGTCAGCAATTGTAATCCCAGATCTCTCATCAATGGCATCAAAATTGCATTTGCAATGCGGTCTGGGAAAGAATGGACATAAATATCAACTAATGATATTATATTGGCTGCCCTATTGGAATTGCATTTGTTTATGATATAAGATGACAAATAACAAGGTTACCACAGGTGGCATGATTCGAGGTCAGGGGAGGTAATCACATCAAACTTACATTTTAACGATTAAATGAAGGTTCATTTTTAGCATCCAGATTGAGGAGAGACGTTCCAAAGGCCCTGTTTCCAGACCCAGTTTCCAGTTCTGTCCTTGGTGAATTCATCAGAGGTGTTTCAGAAGAGGAAGTTTGCCTCATTCCTCACTCCTTCTTCCATGCTCAAGTGCTGCCTTCCTTTCCCACTCTCCCGTTCCCTCCTTCCTGCCCTGCCAGACAGTTCTTTTATTCAGATTTTGAACTTTCTCATTGCAGAAGTTCACAAGAATTTTCATTTGCTGTGCCTTCAGGAGTGGATCACTCACTGCCACCCAGCCCCATAAATTGAATAGATTGCATCCCTTCCCAGTTGCCTTAGGAAGTGGTCAAACAGCCGCATTCCTGGGCTGATGGATTGGCTCATTTCTTCCAAGCTTAAGCCAAGATACAGATTTTTATGAGACTGTCTTGTGACAGGCTGAAGTCGCTTTGAATAAAACAAAATCCAGCCCCAGCCCACAGAGATCACTTTAAAAGAAGCTTATTCAAGGTTAGTGAGCAAAATTTGGTTCAAACCCTGAGCACAGGACTTAGAAGATCTGTGTGAGAGATTGGGAAAAACTCCTCCTCTGTTTTCTTTTCATGCATCATTGTTGAGAAGCTCACACACAGAACTGTGTATGCCTTATATGTATAAATATACAGCCACAGACTTAGTTAAGAAAAGAAACTCACGTCAGTAGAGCTAATGTGATAGAAAGAGACATTTAAACTCTCCATAATGCAAGACAGATGCATTCACTGAAGAATCCTAGAGTTTTGTTTCAGGCTTACCAAGCAGATGAAATAAAATCAACACCTTGCATAAATACCTTGTTGTCTAGGAGGGTAGAGAATCTTTTTAATTAGAGGTTCATCTGTGGGTTATAGGATTTTCCCCTTCCATAGTTATACAGGCTATGAAATTTAGAACTGGAACTGACCTGTAGCACCACTCCCCTCATTATAGATGGGAAAATAAAGGCTCAGAATGGTTTACTAACTACCCAAGGTCACACAGCTTTCCAGTGGCGAGATCATACTTGCATACAAGGCTCCTGACTAGTTAACACAGTGACAGCCTTCTCTCTTTTGAAGTCGTAGAAAGGGCTTCTTCTTTTCTTTCCTGCTAATAAATAAAAACAATGCTATGGTCATAGGATGAGACTATGGTGTGAATGTGTTATTTGGGGATGAAATTAGACTGTTTTTCTCCATCAAGTGCCCTCAGGTATATATATAGGGTCTTCTAATCCTTGTACTTGTTCTCTTTTCTGTGGCATTTGAAAGTAACAAGGGAACTGAGATCTAATGGGTTTCAAACCCAGTTCCAGAAAGCCCTGAAATCCTTATGGAGAAGCTCCGTCAGAAAGACAGGGAGGGGCTTCAAGGCAGGCATACTGCACTGTTTCTGCTACCCTCTGTGCCCACACCCAAGAAGAGCTGCACTTTTAGTGGCTTTGCACTTTGGAGTTCTGGGTCCAGTTTTGATCGAGGGTAAAACAAACACTTCCAAAAAGAACTTTGAAAATGACACACTTAATTCCAACCACTCACAGAATTACAGTTTAGGAAACTGAGACACAGGAAGGTTACAGGGAGTTAAGAATCCAGATGCTTGCATCCCCTCTTTTGCTAATGCCAGCCCCGCCCCCTCCTGGTAGTCTGGTCCCCTTACCCCAGGCCCACCTTTGACAACAACCTGATGCTCCAGTCCCGTATCCAGCCAGCCTAAGTTCCCTGTTTGTGATAAGGACTTTTACCTTCAGTTCAGTTACACCGAGTGATCTGATTGTTCTGTGCAGAACAGCCCGAGGTTTGTAGCTGGTGTCACCTGGCCATCGTGAAGTAAACCACCGTAATCCGATTATTTTCAAGTTCTGGCCATACAGTGTTCCTTTAAAAGCAACTCCAGCTGAATTTCCTTAGGAGGCAGACCAGATTTTTTTTAAAGGATCTGCTACTCCTTTTTAATAAATACTTCCTAAAAATTGTATTACCAAGGAATCAGTGCTTTGTCTTAAATTGGGTCCTATAAGAGGGTGAGTTCCTTTTCCAACTGGCAGAGTGCCTTAGAATTGTAAGTGGACGGGTCCAGAGTCCCTTTACCTGATCCAGGAACAGGTACCCGTAGGCAGCATCAGATGGTACTTAGCTCACCAGCAAACAAGTCTCTTCAGTCGTGTCTGACTCTTTGCGACCCTGTGGACTGGAGGAGCCTGCCAGGCACCTCTGTCCCTGGAATTCTCCAGACAAGAATACTGGAGTGGGCTGCCATGCTCTCCTCCAGGGGATCTTCCCAGCCCAGGGATCGAACCCCTCATCTCTTATGTCTCCTGCATTGGCAGGTGGGTATTTCACCACTAGTGCCACCTGGCAAGCCTCAAACAAAAGCGCATGAGAAAAACAACCAAGGAAACAAAGATACGAAGGTCAGAAATAATCTGACCTCTTATATGTCAAATTAAAACACCTAAGTATTCATTATGGGGGTAAATCAGACCTTTGTGACTTTAGAACTTAGTAGTCCCTTGATTTTAATCATGTCTAGAGGTGTCACTTGAATCCTTTCATCCATGGTCCAAAGACCTCCGAGGTCTTTATCTGACCTGACCTGGCCCATCCCTTAGACTTCCCTCTCAGATGTAGGAGAAAACCTGCTCTGAACAGTCCAGGCTTGGGTTCGCCTGCTTCTCTTTGGGAATGAATTTGCCCCAGGTGTAAGGTATTCACCAAATACAGAAAGAAGTCACTTGTCAACTTGCCAGACAGGCAAGTAGCTAAAATTCAATGGGGTCAACCTCGCCTCTCTGTGTGGAGATTGGCCTAAAGGCGTTTGCCCTTGAGTTCAACTCCCTCTTGGCTGGGCTGGACTCCTCTGAAACACATAGAGAACATTTATGCTGTTCCTTTTGGCACGTGACACAGACCTCCTGAGCCCTGGGTGGTGCAGCTCTTTGGAAGAAAGTCTAGCTCATTTCTCTTGGAGACGTGTTTGTATTTCAGACAGACCCTTCTGTATTTCAGAAGGGTCCCCAAACCTGGAAATGAAAGATCAGTTATCAAGAGGAGGTGGAGAAGGATTAAGTGTGTTTTCTTTACAGTTTTTACTGATGATAGATTTCAAGAATTCAGATCTCTCCAAGAAAAATAGAGACGGAGATTCTAGTATTTATCTTGGTGGATATATGTCTGTGCAAATGATGTGTGATATTTTATGAGAGGGTGTGAATGTGTGTATAGGACTGAAGTGTGAATTTCTAATAATTATGTGTCCCGGATGTATGTTCAATATCTATGTGTATGTGCGTGTGTTTCTGAGTGCCATCCAAACAAGAATGTGAGTTTATAAATGTTTGGATATTGAAAAGGTTAACTCCATGCAAGCAAAGCAGATGTTTTAATGAGTTCTTAAATATTTTAATAAATGCCTTGGTGTTCTTCAGATAAAGAAAGGACAAAAGAAATGAGTTACTCCTATTTCCTCTGGTTAAGTGAGTTTTAATAGCAAAAAATGTAGACTGTCCACTATGGGATATATATAGCTTAATTTTTTTTAAAGTGAGAAATGATTACTCCTGATGTGAGTGAGAAACGAAACCTTCTTATGAAGAAGTTTCCTGTCTTTATTGCTGATTATGTGTGCCTTGTCTTAGTACTAAAAGCTTAAACTTGGGAGGCAGGGAGTTGAAGAAAAATTCCTCTTTCAGGAGTAATGGGAGGGGAGGGAACAGGGAAGGGATGCTGAAAGGAGGGAGGGAGTTTGGATGACCAAACAGGAGCTCAGCTCAGATGCCCTGTGATGAGTTCTGCGTTAAAAGGTGTGGTTTGGGGTGAGCCAGGAGCAGGCCTGTAGTTTCAGCACAACAGCTGGCAGAGGAGCTGCACCCTGTAGAAAATTTCCTCTCCTGCCAATTTAGTCCAGGCAGCTGGTGATCTAAATCCAGACAGCTCCACTTCCTCAGAGGGCCACTTTCAGCCCTATTTCCCACCCATGAGCAAAGACCAGCGGGCCACAGTTTGACCTTGTTGGGAGATGCTGGGTGCCCAGCATGGCTGAGTGGTGTGGACCCCTGGAAAGCCTGCAAGATTGGCTGCAGGGGGGACGAGTGGCACCCAGCTCCACCACTGGCCTCGTCTCCGTCTGGGCAGGAAGGCTGGGCCCATTGTCCTGCTGGCCTGGGGAGGGCGCGGGGTCATTAGTTAGAGGATGATGTGGTCTCTGCTAACCAGAGGAAATGGCCTGCTTTTGTTTTTCACCCAGTAGGAAATGGAACCTGAATCCATTAGATTCTGGGCAGCTCGACTGCGGCACAGTTTGAGCTTGAGGCGCGATGCCTAAAAGGCTACTTGCGTGGATTTGTGTGTCCCAACCACCATTGTGCGGCATGCCCATCTTTTATGCATTTAAAGCCTGTCAGGCTGGTAATCTAAAGCAGAGGTCTGGAAGACAGTAATACCAACTGACACGGGGAAGAGGAGAGTGCACCTGTAGAGTTAAAAAATGCATGACCCTTTCCTCAAAGAGGGAACACAGGAGAAAGCCCCCATCCTGTCGGGTAGCTGCTGAGCTGGAATGCATAATTGACGGGCCCGTGCTGCTCCATGCAGATGGCGATATTAAATCGTGATTGATGCTAAGAGAGGCACACATCTTAGGAAGGTCTCCGAGAGGCTTCTGAATATTTCTAGGTCTCTTGTGCCTTCCAGTCTTCTGTTCTACTGTGGGATTAAGCACCCCCTTTCTCATTTCCCAAGAACCCCTCCTGGGGATGACAGAACTTCACTCCCAAATATAAGATGCATCAAATGTCACCACCCACCTTTTCTGCCTTTGAAGATTGCCCGCTTCCCTCCTGGCCCCCACAAAGCTGTTTACCTCCAGCCGGGCACTGCTGGCAGGGGGAGGTTGGCAGTTACTCCCCTGCAGCTGCCTCTCCAATGGCTGGTCACCCCTGGACAAAGCAGCAGCACACTCTGCTGGTGGTGACCAGGCAGGAAGGACGTGGATAGAAAGCTCAGAGAAAACACAGGCGTCCACTCAGCACAAAGCACCTTTGTAAAAACTGAGATCAGAGCCAGTGGATTCCCTAACGCAGATTTTTCCACTCGGTGTGTAATGAAATAATAAATCAAATTTGTGGTGCATGTGGAATTAAGTGTTTGGGGGTTTTGCTTTTTTTTTTCTTTAAAAAAAAATGCTGAAATCACCCTCCAGGGCCTATTCTGGCCCAAAACTGAATATCCTTTCTCCGTATCACAAGTAATTGTTACCAGGCTCACTTGTGGGTCGGCACCACAAAACCACTATTGTCGGTTCCCGGAGTCTTTACTTCTGGCTGCTGGGCTGGGCTGGGCTGGGCTAGGAGACACCATCAAATTACATGAAGGATTTATGAGATAAAGATAGAGATGCAAGGTTTGAAGGAGAAAAAGATGAGCCAAGCAGGAGAGACAGGAACAGGAAGGGAATCGTGTTAAGTTTACAGTTTTTTTTTGGTTTTGTGTTTTTTTTAAATATCAGCCCATGTAATTGGAAATATTTATGACTTCTGGAATATTTTCATTTTGGAGAGAGTGTGTGTGTTGTATGTGTGTGTGGCTGGGTGAGCTGGGGGGAGAATGAGCTGAAATAATCTCTTCCACTGAATGAGTAAGTAGGTTAGTCTTTTGGACTGCCATAAAAGGTCTGTAAAGCAGTGTTAATCAGCCACTGGTAGAGAAGAGAAACAAGGAGAGGAACAAAACAGACTGTAATGTATTTGAAGTTCTTGTCTGCCTTCTCTTCCAGACCAACCCTGTGGAGGTCGTTTGAATTCCAAAGACGCTGGCTACATCACCTCCCCAGGTTACCCCCAGGATTATCCATCCCACCAGAACTGCGAGTGGATTGTTTACGCCCCCGAACCCAACCAGAAGATTGTCCTCAACTTCAACCCTCACTTCGAAATTGAGAAGCACGACTGCAAGTAAGCGTGGCCCTGTGCCCTGTACCTCCATGAGACACACCCTCCCATCGCCCTCCCCAGGTTCCTGCCATACCCGCCACCTCATGGCAGCACCCCCTGGCCCCAGGACCTGCAGAACAGTGGTATATCCTGGCCCCAGAGAGGAACCTCAAGAGCTTTATTTCTTTCAGGGGAAATCAAAGCCTAGTTGACCCCATAGAATGGAGGTAGGAGACTTATTGAGTGAAGAGTATAAAGAATACACCCTAAAGTCAGAGGCTTGCAGAGGAGGAGAATTCCACGTGGGAGCAGGGGGTGGACCACCTCATGCCAGCTCTTGACCTTAGGAGTGACTTTCCTCTCAGCAGACACTGAGTGTGCGCCCCGTCGTGTATGACTCTTTGCAAGGCCCACCAGACTCCTCTGTTCATGGGATTTCCCAGGCAAGAATATAGGAATAGGTTGCCATTTCCTTCTCCAGGGGATCTTCCTGACCCAGGGATTGAACCCACGTCTTCTGCATCCCCCCAGAGATCTCCCCGTTTCTACTGTTGCTCCCACATGAAGGAACCCCAGCAGCTTCCTTAATAAAACAGTAGCCAGATCCTCAAGTGGAGACTTCCTCTGCATCCAGTCATGGAGAGTCAGGCCGTTGTTTTATGAAGCAGCAGCTGGTCCTTGTAGAAAGAGAGTTAAAAATCTAAACCTATACTGGTAGGCCTGAGATGCACCTTGATTCTCAGGATTTGTGCTATACAGGTTAGAAGCTGGTGTTCTGGATTCATTTGACAAACAGTCTTCTAATTTCTTTGTAACTATCAATCCATTCAGTTCTCACAAGGGCCCTGAGAAGTTGGTATCATTATCATTATGACTTCCATTTTGCAGATTAGAAAACCAAAGCCCTGAGAAATTAAGTCAAGTCACCCCCGGTCACTCAGCTGGGCTCACAGCCTTGGTTCTACCATTTTAAAAGTGTGTGATTTTAGGAGACAGCAAGCAGACAGTGACGTCTATGAGTGGTTTAGAAATGCCGTCTTCCAAGCCTCTTCTAGGGAATCCATCACTTCTCCCACCTAGCCTTTCCATGTGAGCATCAAAGGGAATTTCTTTTTTTTTTTTTTTTAATTGAAGGATAACTGCTTTACAGTATTGTGTTAGTTCCTACCAAACACCCACATGAATCAGCCGTAGGTTTACCCATGTCCCCTCCCACTTGAACCTCCCTCCTACCTCCCTCCTCAACCCACCCCTCTAGTTATTACTGAGCCCCGGTTTCAGTTCCCTGAGTCATACAGCAAATTCATCAAAGGGAATTTGTTTTCACAAAGTTTCTAAGTTTTGTAATCTCTATCTCTTTATTGCTTTGGTCACAGGAAGGAAATGGCAACCCACTCCAGTGTTCTTGCCTGGAGGATCCCATTGACAGAGGAGCCTGGTGGGCTACAGTTCATGGGATCGCAAGAGTCAGGCACAACTTAGTACTATCTTTTTTTCTATGGATATGTGTAGCTACAGAAGCTTACATAATAAGATGTCCTACTTTCCATCAACTATTAAAATATAAAATATTTTACTGCTTTGGGAACTTCCTAGTTATACCCACATATAAATTCCTACTGACTGTGAACCAGTCTACATTTTCTATAAATTTTATAGCAGTAATCCCTCTAGTTTCCTATCAGGTAAAAATATATAAAACCTCATTCAGAGTGGTATTCCCTATTCAGTATATATGCCTATGATAAAAATCATATATAGAATAAAAATCTTGGATGGTTTCAAGAAAAAAAGCAAAAAAAAAAAAAAAGAATTGCTATGTTAACATCAAGGTCCCTATTAGTTAAAGTGAGGTAGGGAGCAACATTGTATTATAATGTGAAAGAGTGTGAATGCTCTTTGTTTTGTCTAGTGGGCTCCACCTTAAAGTCTTTCTTCACTGAAACAAAAATGAGAGTTTTCTCTGTAGGACAGAATGTGCCAACAATCATTTGTTGTTGTTAAGCTGCTAAGTCATGTCTGACTCTTTGCAACCCCATGGACTGTAAGCCCACCAGGCTACTTTGTTCTTGGGGTTATCCTGGCACAAGTACTGGAGGTGGCTTACCATTTCCTTCTCCAGGGGATCTTCCTGACCCAGGGATTGAACCTGCATTGCAAGTGAATTCTTTACCACTGAGCCCCCAGGGAAGCCCGCCGACGATCATGTCTTGCTCTAAATGAGTGCCTAGAACTTGCCATGGCTCTGAGGAGTTTTCGGTGGCCCCTTATGATTAATAAGTAGTCTGAGCATTCCTTGTGACCAAGGCACTGTGAATACTGATGAACTGACAGAGGACAGAGCTAACAGGAGGTATACCAAGGACAGGCCTCAGTCTGGGCCCTCACTTCCTTGTGGAGGAGACAAAGCCTCTCTATAACCAGAGCTAGATTGGGAGATTCAGTGAGTCAGTGTCATTGTTATCATCCTAGGACGTCTTTGCACCTTCATAACAGTTCTTTCCTAACAAGAGATAGTCTTTGTTGAAAACCGGAGGGTTTCCCAGATGGACGCCTCATGTGATGAAGAGTCATAAGATGGAGTTCTAATCCCAGAGCCACTCTTGACTCAGTGGATGACACCGGGGAACTTACTGGTTCCTCTTTGTCCAAGTTAAATGCACAGCCTATGTGTATTTGCACAGCGTCTCAGGGCTGCCAATTCCCTGCAAGTGAATGTTACCAAAAATTTCTGCTAGAAGAGTTTCTTTCTAAGGTATAAAGCTTCCAGTGCCTCTGGCTGGGATCCAGAAGGTTGGCACAAACTGAAGCATGCTGTACTCAGAGCTCGGGTCTGAGCTCAGAGAAATTTGACTAAGCACCTCTCTCAGATGAGGGCCAAAATCTGTTATGCTTATGCCAGCAAATCTCCCAGGGAAACTGCAGAGAGGTCATCTCATATATATTCATAGTGGCCGAGAGAGAAACCGTATTTTTGAAGGGAAAACTCAGGAGCTGGTGAGCATGACTTAAAACACGTTGGAAGCACGGAAAGCCAGGGAAACATGCTCCTGCCCTGTCTGGGGCTGTGGGGTACCATTTCCCCTCAGGACTCAGCCCCAGGGATGGGGCGAGCACAAGGTCTCTGAAGCTGCTGGTGGCAGAGGACCCAAGATGGTGTCTCTGACTGGAGCTGGAGTAGGGGAAGCAGGCAAGTTACAGGTTATTCTGAAGCTTCTGGTGCTTATCATCCATACCAAGTAGCTTCCTGTTCTTCTCCCCACTCCTCCCCTCCTTGCTTCCAGCTTGAACCAAAAAGTTCACGGAGGTCAGAAAAAGATCTTTCTAGAGTCTCTTTGCCCCAGTGCCAAAGTGTCAGCAAGACTCTGTTGGGGTCTTGCTGCTTCATCTGGTGCTTATCTCTCTCACTCCCTCCCCTGCTTTCTAACTGGATTTGGTTCTCAAGATCCTTTTGTTGTCGTTGTTCAGTTGCTCGGTTATGTCTGACTCTTTGCGACCCCATGGGCTGCAGCATGCCAGGCTTCCCTGCCCTTCACTATTTCCCTGAGTTTGCTCAAACTCATGTCCATCAAGTCAGTGATGCCATTCAACCACCTCATTCTCTGTCGCCCCCTCCTCCTCCCGCGTTCAATCTTTCGTAGCATCAGGGTCTTTTCCAGTGAGTTGGCTCTTCACATCAGGTAGCCAAAGTATTGGAGCTTCAGCTTCAGCATCAGTCCTTCCAATGAATATCGGGGTTCTTAGGGTGAATACTCACCAAGAGAAAACTTCCCAAAGATCTTCTGAGAAGAGCATAGAGCAGCAATCAGTTCATTTCAGTTCAGTCGCTCAGTCATGTCCGACTCTGCGACCCCCCCATCACCATCTCCCGGAGTTCACTCAGACTCACGTCCATCGAGCCCGTGATGCCATCCAGCCATCTCATCATACCCCTGCAAAACCTGAAAGTGAGCAAGAACATCAGAAAAAACAAAAAAAACAGCCTTCCTGTAGAAAAAGGGCAGGGGTCACATGCCCACCCTCTTCTGTTTTCCCTGTCTTCCTTTGTGCAGGATTAACTGCAAAGATGGCCCGTGACCTGGGAGTGGGCCCTGCTATGAGAGGATTAGCCTGGTCACTGGCCCCTAAGCATTTGGCTCTCTATCCCTTGAAATCCACAACCTAAAGGTGGAGGCCGTTGGTGAATAAACCCCAGACAGGCAGACCTTTTCCCCTAACCGTCACTTGCTAATTTTGTTCCATTTAAACTTGCCGTCTGCTTGGAAACTTTCACTCACCAGCCCCGGTTTTGCCTGAGTCAGTGCAATCCAAGGCCGCCGTCTGCAGTGAGCTCCCTCCTCCCTCTGGCCATCCTCAGGAATCCAAGCCCCCAGCACCCATAGGCCGTTCTGAGGCCTGGTTACCCACTACAACCAGAAACCAGAAACCCCTGTGGCCCCGCCAGGTCAGGGTGGCTGACAGACGGAAAGGCAGGACTCAGGGCTGACTGACCAAACAAGGCGAAGCCGCTTCATCCCCTGTGGTGGGGAAGAACGTCCTGCCACTGCCTTTCACTTGAGTCATCGGCCAAGTAGCTGGATGTTAGGGCTTTAGAAACACATGCACGCAAACTTGCATATTCTTTCCCTTTCTGAGATCTGAAATAGACATATTCTTGAAAACCCCCACCTGTGTGTGATACAAAGCTTATTCATGAGCACTCGCACAGGCCCAGATGAAGCCAGAACCAAGAGTCTAGGCCCATTTATGCTGTGCTTAGTCAGTCAGTCGTGTTCAACTCTTTGTGACCCTATGGACTGTACCCTGCCAGGCTCCTCTGTCCATGGGGATTCTTCAGGCAAGAATGCTAGAGTGGGTTCCCATGCCTCCCCCAGGGGATCTTCCCAACCCAGGGATCAAACCCAGGTCTCCCCCATTGCAGGCGGATTCTTTACCATCTGAGCCACCAGGGAAGCCCCAGGTCCTTTTAAGAACTGGTTATTTCCAGATGGTGCCTTGAAAAACACGCTTCAGAAAGTACAAAAACCACTAGGAAGACTTGAGAGAATACTTAGGCTGAAAAACCCAGACGCAAACCTACACTAATAATTGTATGTGTGTGCTCAGCAAAAGAGATCTCCTCTACCATGCCACACTGATATTTCCACATTCTAAAACATCCTGCTTTAAAGCTCCAAACGTTCCGCTTTAGAAAGATCTCTGATTAAAAACATTCTGTGTCATGTGCCACACTTCCTTGTCTTCTGAAACAGAACAAATAATAAGGTGAGTTAACTTTTTCTCAATGACTCAGGCTTTTAATTCTAAACTTGACTTATTGCAACAGAGGCTGGGTAATGTCATATTTAGATCAGATAGACTTATATATGAGTTTTTGTTGACCTTTTACACTTCCCAGGCCTTAGTGTCTTCATCTGCAAAACTGTGTCAGTGATGACTGCTTTGCAAGATTTCGGTCTCCTGTTTATGTCGATACACAATACTTTATCGACCATGTCAGCATCTTTGTACTTTGGGGAAGTGTGTGACATTTTTGCTATCTATACACTTGCTGTCATAGTGCTTCTAAGTGCGCTCCTCTGATCTGTTTTCACCCTTTTATTTTAGGTAGGATTTTGCCTCGAGAGGTTTTGGTGTCCGCTTGGACCTCTTTAGTCCTGGGGTCTAGCTTTTGTCCCAAGCCAGTACAGTCCAGGGCCAGCATTCTAGCTTGCCTTAGTCAGCCTCACTCGTAGCTGGGAAAGGACTGGGGTGCTCTCCTGGGGACAAAGTGCAAGAGCACCAGTGCATGGGGTCCTCAGCAGTAGTTGAGCTGCTCACCATCTTTTCTTTTGAAACCATCCCCTGTCCCCATACTGGATATTTGAGGTTTGGGGATATTTGGCCTCTAGCTAAGTGTGCTGGGTAAACAAAGTGTTCTTGTGTTTATCTGTGGCCAGAGGAGCCCTCTAAATCTTAGATGTGTCTGTTTTCCCCCAAAATAGGGGATGCTGTGTTAGAGCGTTCTCCTAGGTTGACAAGTTGACTACAGAAAACAGAGGGAACATACCAGACTTCAGTTATCTGGCCCCACCCCACCCAGCCAACAATTACATGCACTCAGTTAGCATCCTCCACGTACAACCACATCCAGCCTTACTTCCGCAGACCCTGTGAGGGCAGAGGCTCACCTCCCTCTCCCCTCCAGCACCCCCTGCTGTGTAACACCCTCCCCTCCCACTAAGAGTCCGAGATTCCTCCAGCTCTTCTAGGGCCTCCTGTTCAGAACTCCCTAATCGTGCAAAGTGCCTTGATCTGCTTGCGTTTTGTTCATGTGTGGCCATCCTGTGTTCTGAGCATGTAAGTTCTCCAAGGGCATGGACCACATGTATCTTGTCTCTACCCTTTATGGCCACAAAAACCAGTAAAGCCATTGTTACTCTTCCCATTTGACAAATGAAGAAACTTGGGCTCAAAGAAGTAAGCAGCTGGCCCAAGGTCACACTCTTTGAAAGTGGCAGAGAAGGGATTTGAAGCCGGAACACCCTGCTTTTTTGCAGCCTGAGCTGTTTACTCTCATGCTTTATTGTCTTCACCAACACCATGCATTCTGATTGGGGGCATGATATGAGCCCTGGGATCCAGTTGGCTGAGGAGATCAGGGAAGGCTGCTTGGAGGAGGTGATGGCTATACTGATCCTGAAGAAGTTAAGCAGGTAAAGGAGGGGCATGGGTATGGCCGGTGGCCTGGGCAGAGAGCATCGTGTCCCAGACAAGAAGGGAACCACAGTAATGAAAGGCCACCTTTGTCTCTTGTTGATACAAACCCCCTTCCCAGTGAAGAGATTCCTGGGCAGTGCTACTTAATTTTATTTCCTGGCCACATGACTTCCAGTATCTCAGAGAGGGGTTGAGGTCAGGAAAGACAGAGATGATGGGAACTCTCTGCTATCCCACTCTCCCGGGTCAGAGCTTCTACAGTCTCATACCCTCTATCCAGGGACCCTTGCCCCCAATTTAATGCCTGAAAGTGAGATTTGGCCTGAGGAAGTCCAGGTAACACTCTGGATTAAGCTCCGTGCATCAGAGTACTCCTACACAAGACTCCCTCTGAACATACTTCTCTTTCCTGTGAATAGAGGGCACAAGGGCCCAATGCCCAGTTAGAAGTGTGGCTTCAGCTGGTTTCTGCCTGAGCCTCTGGAAATCCAAGCAGAGAGTGGGTTCTCTGTGGTTGAACAGGGTGTCTTATACTCAGGAGAGCCCCTCAGGTTGATTACTCATGACATTCTTACAGATTTACTGCCTGTCCAACCTCAGAAATATTCTGATTCCCCCAAGGAGCCCATGAGCAGCAATACTTGTCTGTATTGCAACCACCCTGCTAATGACAGAAACAGATCCCCCTCCAGGTACGTGGTGCCATAAATGGGAGCAGTCTGCTGACTGGAGCTCAGCTGGCAGCCGACCCCGCACTCACCAACCTTGACCAACGACTCCACCCAGCAACTGAGGTTGCTGAAGAAGTGGGAAAACACACCGCAGATTGTTCTCCTCCGCCTACCAAGGTTAAAGAGCAGTTGGGACAGCAGTTATTTTTGGCAGTTTGTTTTTAAATATGCGATGTTGCAATCTCAGCTCTCAAAATGCAAGCTTCACTGTGGATGTCCTCCCTAACAATGCGTTTTTATCTTCTGATTGAGAAAATCACTTGAGATTTTCTAGTACACAATCCCACTTGTTCTGCCTCTCAACCCTGGCACATTCTCTGAACCCCAGAGGTCCCAGAGGGCCAGGATCTCATCCCATGTAACTCTGTGTAATTCTCCCATCTGATTACACTGGGTGAGAGTCTGTCTTAAGAAATTCAGTGGGAACTCTGGGTGTGGAGGGGATAAAGAGGAGAAGGAAATAGACCAAGCAGAGAAATTAGAATTTTGTAAAAGCGGATTCATATGTTCTCTGGTAGTCATGAATCCTTTAAAAAAAAATGTATTCCCTTTGTTTTGTCCTTTTTCATGGCAGGGCGATTGAAACCTTTGGATTAAGAGAAACTCAGCTGATAATGTAATTCCATTCTTCTACTTCTGCCTGGATAAATCATCCAGGAAAAAATATGTATATATTAGCTGCCCTTGTCTTTCCTTCTAGAAAAGAGCTTCCATAATCGTCCTTCATTATAAGACCTATGCCTCACAACTCATCTCAGTTGATTGCAGAGTAGATGGTTGTATTTCATTTACATAATAAAATTTTTTTTTTCCTAGAAAGAAAATCCCTGAAAATGTGAGCTGGTTCAAAATAAAACTTGACAAAGAAGAAGAAAGGAAAAGTGTGAGCTAGGCTTAGGTTTAGAAGGGCAGCAAAAAACTCTAACACGGTAAAGGAAAATTCACATGATTTTTATATGCTTTTTCCCCCGGCTTTGTAGCCAAGCGTCTCAGCAATCTCTATAAATTTTTTAGCTCTGCCCCATTAGGGACTCCGTTTTGTTTATAGGTAGTATGAAGGGATTGTCAGTTGGACAATAACAGCAAATATATATTGAGCTCTCGACAGGTCCCTGGTGCTACTACACCAAGAACTTGCCATATTTTACTCTCATAACAGCCCTCTGGGGCTGGGACTGCTGTTATTCCCATTTAACAGATGGCGTTACTGAGGCCCAGAGAGATCACACAGATAGTAAGGGTAGGGCTGGGATTTGAAGCCTGCTTTAGCTGCCTTAGGATACCTGTGTCCTTGTGCCCAGAGCTCTCATCTGCTTTCCCAAGGCTTAGGTACTTGGGGCCTCTCTGATTTCCTAGGATATCCTGGACATGGATTTTTTTTTTTTTTCCTCTCTCTTATACCTTTTCTTTGCCTCTTCCTGCCATCTGCTCACCTCCGGATGCCGACAGGGCAGTCAAGGAGAGAGAGTGCTCTTTCTGTGTCTTTAAATACAAGCTGAGAGGCCTCTCAGTCAATTGTTTCCTTCTGCTTCCTTGTCATCCACCTCCTCCCCTGTCCCCTCCAGCCCCGCCCCATCCTCTTCAAATTCCCTGCCATTCCCCAACACCTCACTCTTCATCTGGAATCCAAAGATGTGAGGGCTAGTAATAGAGTGTCAGCGGAAGTAATTGATTCCTCACACAGAGAGAATTCTCCTGCCTTTAGTGTCAATGGAGCTGAACCGGAGTCTTGGAGGGTGAGCGAGACATGTAAACAGTCCATGGCTGAGCTGTCAGGGCGAAGCCAGACACACCAGAGAGTGAGTGAGAGGGAAAACGGTGGAACAAATAATTGTTTTATTGGAAAGGAAAGGAGTAAATAATATTTCAGCCCAGGAATTGGCAGTTTGAAAGAGAGGGTTGAAAACTAGGAGCAGGAGGAATCCGTGATGTGGGTTTTAATGGTGGGGGGGGTTGGAGTTCCATTGTCTCAAGGTAGGAGGTTTCGTCCCACCCCTCCCCTTCCACCCATTATCATCATTATTATCATTAAAATAATTACCGTAACAATTACAGTTGATGAGACCTCGGGTTTATAGAGCACCTTTCATCTAAAAGTTCAAAGTGATTTATCTGTGCGTCATCCCTTTGAGAGCGGCAGGAGGGTAGGAAAGTATTATTTTTTTTTTTGGTCTTATCTGCTGGGAAAGCGAGGTCCAAGCAGATAGAGGATTTAGTCCTAGCCTCAGGGCAGGCTGCTGTTGGGGTACTGACTCTTCTTCTGGGCATCTCCATTGCCCTACTGCCCATAAAGGCCCTTATGCTTGTGTGGCCCCCACAGCTCATCCCTGACGCTGATGTTCCCTCCCACGATGTGAGGGTCCCGCCGGCCACTACAATGTGATGGCCGTCTCACCAGCCAGCCAACTGCTCCATGCACACAGCAAACAGCCTGCTCTGACTGTGGGATAAAGGTCCTTCAAGGTCTGACTCACACTGTTCCCATCCTGTGAGAAGACTTCCTGCAATCTGGTTCCCTTTCTTGTAGAAGCTGGTGTCCTTTCTAGCCATATTTCTTCCCGGTCTTACTGAGTCTTCAGCCAAGAGCACCCGTTATTCTGAACTTCATAGCTCCTACTCCCCCACAGATGGCAGCTGATTCTTTCAGGATAGAGGGATGTGCTTCTGTGATGCAGAGAGGCGAGCGCTGTAATGTGCCCTGAGTGGACAGGCCTGCTTTTGCTCCAGCAGCCACGGGGCCTTCAGAACACAGTTGTCGAAGAAAGCTGTTACCCAGTGGTGGTTTGAGAGGCGGAAGTGGTCCCAGCTGACTGGCCACCGAACGGTCTATTCAGAATCTCCACCCGGAGTGGCAGCTGTCCCTTCCTGCCTGGACATTAGTGCAGGTCCCTCATGTCCACACCCCAGTGCTTTTTGCACAGTAGTGACGAGTTTGCCCCTGGAGCCAGGAAGAAGCTCTGAGCTCTGTAACCTGAAGCTCCGAGTAAATGAAATGCAAAGACAGCACTCTCACACCTGCCCGGCCACACCTCCTCCTCAGACTGTCCCCTGCTTGGATTTCCGCATGGCACGTTTTTCAGGCAAGTTTTGTATTTCCTGACTTGTTATGGAGGCTGGAAGCCAGCAAAGGAAGACAGAAAAACCTTTGAGAACTCCCTTGATCCCTGGAAAAAACATAAAAGATTTTTTTGATGATGACAGATTCCCTGGAGCTTAGCACACCTCGTTCCCAGCAGGCTCCCATTTTTCGGACAGATGGAAAGGTTATGATTCACTCTCACAATTAGACCCTCTGGGAGCCAGGGTGAGTGAGCACCCATCCCAGAGGGAACCATTCACCCAGCCAAGTTCAGGGATGCTGCCTGCACACCAGGCCCAGAAATGGTGCACTCTGATTTCCTCTCAGAGGGTTCCAGTAACCTTCTGCCCCTACCTGTCAGCCCTGAGGGGCACAGAGACATCATCCCTATACCCAGTTATGAGAAGAGGCAAGCTGAAGCATGTGTAGTTGAGCCAGGCCAGCTTGAATAATTCAGGAAGTCTCTGGCCCTTGGGATTGGAAGGGGTTCACCTTCCCATCCAATCCCCAGTCTGCTGGTGAATGGAGACGAACTGTGGGCAACTCTTACCTACTTTCTACTCTGGTATTATTACACAATGCCAGCCTGGTGTCTTTTAAGCTGATGGCAGAGGATGAGGATTTTATAGACGCAAACAGAAACACTCAACAGTCATGCTGAAAACAGCCTGCCCCAAAACCTTAAACTTCACACTGGCACTGGTTGCCTCGAAAATCCTTCCTTACATAAACAAACAAGTCCTATCCAAGCCAGTCTCCAGGAACAGAGCAGATTTGTGGCCTTGGGGCCTGAGGAATGTGCTTGCTGGGAGTCGGTCAGTGGAGAGAGGGGTGCTAGGCCAGAGGGTCAGGGGAGAGACGCTGTGGGCTTTGTTGTGCGCCCTTGATCCTCTGAAAGTTCATCTGCAGTGAGACTTATCAGACACTGTCTGGAGCGGTCTCCTTCCTCACGTTGCAAGGCATTCTTGGCAGCCTGCTCTGCCAGAAACAATGAGGCCGGCGGGCCCTTTCCCTCATCCCGGGGCTTCTGCGGAAAAACAACCAGTAATTATAAATAGATGTTATTTGTAGTTTCCATTTTCTTGCCTTCAAGGTTTTTTGCAATAATTCCTCCAGTTTCTTTTGGGTTGTTCTCTTTGCATACTTCCTTTGCTGGGTGGTCAGATTTCCTCCCTTCTGAAGAGCCCTGGTGACCTGGGCCCTGAGCAGATTGTGAAAAAGCTCAAAATATCAGAGATTTGGGGTGGGAAGAAATAAAGGAAGAAAATGAAAGTGCCAACAACCGGTTTTAAAACGGCACTCGGCACCAAGGCAAATACCCAAAGCGATGCAGTGTGTGAGTCCATGGGGTTAGATAGCACATAATAGAGAAGTTAGATAAGACATAACAGGGGTATGAAGTTAGACAACAACAGATAATAATAATGACAGCAGCAGTAACAACTAACATTTGTTTATTGAGCATGTACTATGTGCCTGGCCCTGTGCTGAGCTGTTGACATGTATTAACTCACCAAATCTGCGGGTTCAGTGCCTAGTTGTTCAAGATCCAGCACGTGTGAGGGGCAGCGGTGCTGGTTTTTGAACCCAGCCAGGCTGGCTGGTTCCAGAGCCTGGGCTGGGAAACGAGACTGAAAAGAATTCTCACCAGCTCAAGTGATGAAGCACTGTGGATGGGTTTGTACAGGAGGAGGGTGTTTAGAAACCGCCCTCTATAGCATGGAGGTTGGGTGGCATAGACAGTCCCTAAAGTTAGGACTTTTCATTTCATTGTCACCTGTTCAGCTTCCAGAGCATCACGTGTGTGTAACTCTTCTCTCCCCCAAGTCTGCCACACGGTTTTGTAGAACCCAAGTAATAATAAAAATAGCCAGTGCCTCTCAGGTGGTTTTTAAGGCATCTGGTGCTATACTGGGCCTGTGTAGACCTTTATGAACCTTTCAGCAGTCCCACAAGGTGGGGAAATTATTATTTCCATTTTATAGATGAAAAAACTGAGACTTAGAGAAGATAAATGCCTGAAGTCATAACACTAGCATGTGCCAAAAACTAGCTGAATCTGTCCACAAAACAAGAGTATACATAGAGTATGCATTTCCCAGACTGTATACACCCTTGTACACGGATATGTTTCTATGCAGTTGAATTTTTTTTTTTTTTGTCACAGACCCCATCCCTAGGAAAATGTGTACATACACAAACTGACAAAATTTCTGCATATGATTGTAGGGGTTCCCCAATCTACTAAAATTCATCTGTGGACCCTACTGGAAATTCACGGGCTTAAAAATGTATGCTCTAGCTGGTACTTAAGAGCATGTAAGTACACAGGATACTGTTTTCTCACTCGGGCCATATGTTCACATATGGGTGTATATGTGCTTATAAAAATACTTCACTTACAAAAATTAATACATTATCCCATCTGAACACTTAGAAGCTGGATTTCTACTGATGAGACTCAAAACCACGAATTCCAAATCTACTCCCTGCTTCTATGGGTGACTTGTCTATTAAATTTGGCATTGTTAAACAAAACAGCTAAATTAAAAGACTGAGATTCTGTGAAGTTTCTAACTGAGATGCAAAGGGTGCTTTGCACCTGCACCTTCTAATGTTGTAGTGCTCTGGCAATCTGGCATGCCCATTGCTCTCTGATCTTTCCTCAGCACAGAGGACAAAGGATGGAGGCAATGTCAGTGTGCCCTGGAGTGAGACTGCGTGGGCCAAGCCTGCCTCTGACCTTTCCTCATCTTGAGACTTTGGGCAGGTCAGTTAGCCTCCCTTAGCTTCACCCTGTACATCTGTGAATGGACAGTTACCATTTCAGGGTCTGGTGTGTACTAAGTGAGGGTCAAAGGAAATAGTAAATAAATGGAGCGAGGATCTAGCCCATTAGGAATGCTCAGTAAGTGGGAGCTTTTCCCATTGATATGCCAGCTTCTTCTTAAATGTGTGTGTGGCACCAGTGAAAGGGAGAAATTCAAGGAAATGAAAAGACTTCTTAAAAAGCCCAACCTGACAGCTAGCTAATTTCTACAGAAAAGCTGAGTGTCCCAACTGAGCTGGAGACCAGGCGACCTGGCTTTGGACCTGAATTGACTAGAAACTTTAGCATCATGCAGACCTGCTCCACAGCCTCTTAGGAACTCAGGCAGCTTCTTTGTTGGGAAAGTTGTACATGACAGTGTTGTTTTTTCCTATTTTCCCTGCAGGTTTTAATGTAAGGATTAATAAGACAGTGTTTGTAGATGTCTTTGAGCTTCCTGGAAGAAAGGCACTCCAGGAGGTGATAAATTCTCTGGCCTGGATAATCTACTCATGAAATATGGAACTTTGAAAGTGTGAGAAAAATCTCAAATCACTTTGACAGCATTTTAATTATAGTTGATTTGTTTGCCGCTAATAGTGAAAATGCTGTCAGCATGATTTGAGATGTTTCTTCCACTCAAAATGTTATATTTCGTGTTTTCAAGTCACAAGGCAACATTTTGGTTTCCAGATACAACCAGAATAGCTCAGTGAGTGCGCTGGCGCACAAAGGCAGAGTAGAAAACAGACCAACATATCCAACCCCTCGGAAAGCAGAGTTTATCCTTTTTAACATATAACATCAACCTTAGGTTCCCTCATTCATTTATTCACTCAACACAAAGATAGTGAGCCCTCCTATGTGCCAGGGCACCATGCAAATATCAGGTTGGCCCAAAAGTTCATTTGGGTTTTCCCATTCATATGAAAAACCCAAATGAACTTTTGGCCAACCCAGTATTATAAATTCATCTGTGAAAAGGTAAATTTCTCACCCTCATGGTCCTGGTTGTCTAGTGCAGGCCCTATATTCTAAACAAATACAGTATATTGACAAGACCTTTCCAGATTATGGTAACAGCCATAAAGACAATGAGAGCAGGTGAGGTAGAGAATAAGGGCATGCCAGCTGAAATGGGACGGTCAGGGCAGGCTTCTCCAAGGAGGTGACATTTGCACTCGAAAGAATGAGAGGGTACTGGCCAGAGCAAAAGCTAACAAAGAGTATTGCAGACAGTGCAAAGAGCAAGTGCAAAGGCCCACCGGCTGGAAAGAACTTTCCATGTACAAAGCGTGATGGCTTAGACATTTCATGATGCAAGTAGCATGAGAGGAGGCACCGCCTGGCTGGCAAAGGTTATGGCTTCAGGACTTGGGCACATAGGTGCTCAGCCATATAGACAAATCCCATAGAATGGGCACAGCATTCTTCCTTGAAGCAGCTGAGGACTCTGCCCACAACATAGAAATCCCCTCACAAGCAGTTCTATGCGGCATCCACAAAGGTAGACTCTGGATGAAGCCACACGTCATCCAGCCCTGGGAGAAGGGCCTCCACGTGGTGAATTTTCTAGCACAGACTTGGTCGGCTGACCCAGCCTTTGGTGGCCTGCTGGGCAGCGTCACGCGTGGAGAGAGTTACGGAAAGTAAAAGTCTTTTCATGTTTGCCTAGTGATGAGAAGAAGAGATGAGACTGATGCTTTTTCATATCTTTCCTGTGGACCCTTAAAATTAATTCCGCCATCAACATTCCCACAGCCCAAATGTGGGTTTAGGGAGAGGAATGAAGACTTTGAAGTTGAGAGAGAAAGTACAGAAAGCGTTCTCTAGACAAATGCTCTACATGCGGATGTCGGGATCTGTGAAAACAAAAGTAAAATGGTACTTAGGGAAGCATTTTAGAGAGGAGGAGGAAAAAAAAAGAACTGGCACAGAGATGGCTACTTCAGCTTAGGAAAGTAAATAAATAAATAAAATTTGAAAAGGTAGTGTTAAAGCTTTGAAAAGAATTTTTTCATTTGAGGGAGACTAGGAATAATGAAATGCAAACACAATAGTTAATATGTCTGTGAGCTGGTGTCTGTTTCCTTCCAGAAAATGGATAAGAGGGATGGCTTTTCAGGTTATCCTACTTGACTACCATTGGGGTGAGCTCTGAGTTTGCAGCCCAGATTCATTTACCCAACAAATGCTGGGTATTACATGCCAGATGCAAAGTCATACTTATTCCAAGGCCACAACTTCCTAAGTCTCTGCTAGCTCTTCATAAAAAAAACCTGACATCACTGAAATTTCTAGAGAGATTTACTCCAGCTGTAGCAAATCCCTAATAATAAAAAATTTCCCCAAATGAGTCAGTCTCACCGGAGGTAAATGAGACATTCTGTGTGGAGTCAGCATGTCATTTGGAGTATGCCCTTTATACAAAAAGCCCAGCCAGAAGAGTTGGTGGTAAGCTGGAGTTGGTCCACAGGGCAGAACCCCAGACGCTGAAGGGAAGGGGAATATTAGCTGCCAGATTGTAACTCTGGGTCGTTTTCCCCCTCAAGTAAACCTGATAGGAAAATCCAGTTTTGCTAAGAAGTTCAAGTAAGGGCTGATTATTTGCTTCACAAAAGGATTTCCCAGAGGGTCCTTTAAATAACAGCCTCAGAGAGAAGCTGTATGATATGACTGATTTGTGTGAACCTTTTTCAAAAATGCCTCCCTTCACTAATGTGTATGTAGATATGTCAGGATGTATTTACAGCTAGCCAAAAGGATTTAGGTGATATATCTGTTGAGTAAATTGAGGCAAGTTTGCAGTTATGACATGTTTTGAGTACTGTTGCTTCATTGATGATTCTGTTAACCCCCTAAATGACCGCATGGGTGATTTGGTGACCGGATAAAACCCTCCGCTTCTAATGAACAAGCCAGGTGAATGTCAGGGCCTCTCTGTGTCCTGTATAGAAACTGGCAACACAACGACTGGATAGATGTGATGGTCTCTTTAAAATTGTTTTAAAATTTTAATTGAGTGTGGGCCATGTCCCTGGCACTATTCTAGGTGCTCCAACAAGCTATGTCTTATTTAGCTCTTACGGATGATGGTTGCCATCATGATGGTGGCATTTTTTGTCTGCAAAATTATGAGAGCTGGGTTATTTTTCTCAACTCTTCTACTTGGGAAAAAAATTCTTAATAGAAGGATCTTTATGTATTTTAAAGAAGTGAAGACTTATTATAAACAACTCAGATAATAGAAAAGACGAAAGCAAAAAATTACAAATTATCCCCCATCAATATATTTCTGCTGCTGCTGCTAAGTCGCTTCAGTCGTGTCTGACTCTGTGCGACCCCATAGACGGCCTCCTACCAGGCTCCCCCGTCCCTGGGATTCTCCAGGCAAGAACACTGGAGTGGGTTGCCATTTCCTTCTCCAATGCATGAAAGTGAAAAGTGAAAGTGAAGTCGCTCAGTCGTGTCCGACTCTTCGAGACCCCATGGACTGCAGCCCACCAGGCTCCTCCATCCGTGGGATTTTCCAGGCAAGAGTACTGGAGTGGGGTGCCATTGCCTTACCCACCATCAATTTATTTCATCACAGTTAATGTTTTAGTCTATAGTCTTTCAGGCTTTTTCTGTGTGTATATGCAAGGAAATTTATATACTTACATATATTTTAAAGCATACTTTTAAAACAATCTGCTGTTTTTCAGCTTAATAATATACCATGGACATTTTTCCTTAAAGGCCAAAAAAATAAAAATAAAAAACCACCTATACCTACAGCATTTCCACTATAGCAATGGAGCTTTCCACTTATAAATGTCCCAAATTGATTTGCCCACCATTGTTGTCAGACATTTAGACACACACTTTTTATAAACTAAGCATCTTTTCACTTTTCCCATGCTTTTTAAAATATGTACACACACACAAAGATACATATACATCTTTGCACAATTGTCTGATTATTTTGCTAGGAAAAATTCCTAGCAGTGGGATTGCTGGATTAAAGAATATGTATATATTAACTTTTGTCACATTTTTGCCAAAATGCCCTCCAGAATGTTTGAGCAGATGCACATTTCCCCTTAGGCAGAGCCTCATGCACTGGCTCGCTCTCTTCGGGAGAATCACTTCTGCTCTATATGGCTCAGCCTCTTCCCCTCTGAAATGGGCTTGGAAACACAACAAATCCCTGTGAACACTGACGAAGTCCACACTCACTGCCAGTCCATGTCCTAGACACTTTCTGTAGATTATGTGGGTCCTTTAAATTTCAGAAAAACTGCAAGGAAGGTTCTAGTATCCCTATCGTGCTCTGATTTTTCCCATTTCTGAGGCTCAGAGAGGTTGAGTAACTTGCCTGAGAGTAACTCAGCTAGTAAGGCTGAGCTGGGTTCTGCCTCCCTCCGGAACGAGGTGGGGGTGGGGGTGCTTGCCCCTCCAGGCGAGCTGGGTCCGTCTGCTCAGTGGGTACAGTTGTGCTCCAGCATTGCACACCCTGTGAAGGAAGGCATCGCCATTACTCAGCTGAGTGACCGTCCAGCGGTGCTTATCTTGGTATGGAAATAACAAGGAGGGATTTTCCAGAAGGTCTGGGGGGATTTCCTTTGAGAAGAAACTGTCTTTTCACTTATGTTTTGGAACTGAGGAAGCACACTTTCAGTGTCAGCCTCATCTCCCACTCTGAAAGCACAGACCTAAACAGATTCCCCCACCCTCGCTGCCTTTCCCAATCTGTGGCCATCTCTCTGGAGCTCCTAGGGGAAAACCCTGCCATCTCCCTTCTCCAGACTCTAACCAACTTCTGTGAGTCTTTTGACTGTAGAAGTCCAGTCCTCTGGGGTCTACAAATGAACTAAGCCTGGTCCACTCCATATATTCTCTTCGAAGGCCTATATATTTGGAAGTGGCTGAGCCATCTGAAGTATGGCTTCCGGGGTCTGCACGGAGGCCTCAGACCACTCCAGCTCAGACAGGCCACTTCTGCAGGCCTCCAGCCCCCGCAGACCCTGTGCGTGTTGTGTTAACAGCTTGATGCAAAATACATAAACAGGGTGGGAGAAGGAGATGGATGGCTTTCAGTAAATAATGGTACAGTGACCAGCAATTTGAGGGGGTTGGTAGGGAAGAAATTTTCCACATCAGCAGCTGTGACAGGGTGATCCCCAGGAGCCCAGATGAAGACCACAGACTTGGGACAGTGAGGCTTGCCTGACCACATGCTGAAGCTGAAAGCGTGCATCTGTGCAGATAAGATGGCACAGTACCTGTGCAGTCCTGTGAACCTAGTCAAGGATGTCTCTGAGGCGTCTCCCCCTACCTGGACCAATTTGATTCTGTTTGAAATGAGCTCAGGTCTTCAGGGTAAGGAAGGCAGCTGGCTCAGCCTCTTGCTGAGACTAATAGTTATGTGCTCAGAGAAGCTGGGTCCCCTGGGATTCACCCCCTGCTTTTGGAGAAAGGTTTTTATTGCCTTATCTAATATGGTGCTGATTCCTTTTAAAAAAAAACGTGTTGTTGACCAGATAGACACTGCTGATGTGAACTTCTCAGAGTTATCTCAGGGAGGGAGATGGCCCATGATTGGGGAGTCTTTATTACTAACAGTTAAAGAAAAGAAGGGTTGACCCCTTCAGTTCAGCAGAGAACTGAAACTTGGGAAAGAGGCCAAAAAAAAAAAAAAAATCTCTCTGAAACAACCTCCGTGTGCCTGACTCAGTGCCCAGCACCTTCCTTACATTTTTTCCATTCCATCTCTGTCCCAGCCCCCTGAAGTGGATATCTTTATCCGCATCTTATAGATGAAGTAATTGATGCTCGCAGGGGTTAAGTAACATGCAGAGACACAGAGCCAAGAAGAAAAGACTAAGATTCAGATGGATCATGATGAAAATAAAAATGGTGCTACCGAATGAAGAAAAAAAAAATGTTTGAGACATTTGATAGAATGATGCTACTGCTCTTATGTGAGCAAGAGATAAGGCCTTAAAGTTTAGCCATGCACAGAGGTGCTCTTTCTCTGTGGCTTTAGTAAAGCAACTTCCTATATCTGTGTTTGCCAGTCTCTACAAGTAAACCTAAGTGCCCTTTGTTTATCCATCCAAGACACCTTAATGTCTAGAAGTGGATGGAGAGCACCTGATCTGGAGGGAGACACTAGCCCATTTCAACTCCTAGCAGTGATCTTTTTTTTCATATGTGCCCCTTTATGCTGTCTGCACCCAGGTATGACTTCATTGAGATTCGAGATGGGGACAGCGAATCGGCAGATCTCTTGGGAAAGCACTGTGGAAACATCGCCCCACCCACCATCATCTCCTCGGGCTCCGTCCTCTACATCAAGTTCACCTCCGACTACGCCCGGCAGGGGGCAGGCTTCTCCCTGCGCTATGAGATCTTCAAGACAGGTCAGTGTGGTCGTGGGTGGGGAGAAGCAGGTACTCCGCCATCGCCAGCTGTGTCTGGCCGCAGTGCACTGTGTATCGGATTTGCCTAATAGTTTTGCGTTCATAGATGAAGCCCAGTGGGTTGACCTACGTGGTCAGGGTTCCAGTTTTATCCAGCCTGAGAGAGTTGATGGAGGAAAGAGTGTTCAAGGTGAGCCTGGAGACTCTAAGTTGAAAAGCCCATTTAAGTTTCCAGTCAGTTTAAGAGGGCAGACTGCAGGGTTAGTGTTTGGCTGTTTGCTACAACAAAAGCGTAGGGATATCTGTTATATAGAAAAACACATTTGGAAAAAAACCTGACGTGTGTGTGTGTGTGTGTGTGTGTGTGTGTGTGTGTGTGTCACCACAGTAATCTTCATGGTGAAAGCAAAACTTGGTTGAACTTCCTCCAAATTACTTCATAATTTAAATACCCTTTCTTTAGAACCACATGGGGAGGAAGGACATAATCTTTTCAGTGTTTGGAGTCTCTAAAAATCTTACTGTGACCCCACCACCAATGGGATCATGCAGTAATTTTAGATCCAAAGACCACTCCTAGAAATTCCCCCTGCTGATCCACTGTATCACGTCTCTCCATTGAACCCCCACTTCCTAAGTGCTGAAGAAACTGACTCCCTGAAAAAGATAGCAGAAGGAGAAGCAGAGAACTTTTAAGTTGACTGCTTGCTTTTCATTAGGTCCCCCTTAGATTACTTTTAGACCCTGAGAATATGGGCTAATGCTTACTCTCCCTAGAGTCGAGACAACTTTGATTCGCAAGACGCTAGTTCAGCATCTCCACGGAAGCGCTCAGAGCAGGTATCCTTCCCTCGGATGTGTGAGCTCATTAACTTGAGGCTAAGTGAAGCCTGTCCTCCAGTTCTCCCCTCCCCCCTGCCCATCCCCCCACCTCGGGGGCTGCTGCCCCATCCAGGACTGTGTTTCCCTCTCCAGCAGCCACGTTTTACAACTCGTGGGCAGAGTCTGCTGAAAGGAGAAGCTGTCAGCCCTGTCATCATGGAGCCCAAAGCCCGGCGCCTGTTGAGTTCAGTGCGAGGGGAACTATTCATATATATATATATATTTTTTTTTTTCACCAAACAATTCTTGAAAGGAAGTGGTAGCTGCTGAAAGCACTTTTTATATCCACTCTGTCTAAATATTTGCCCGATTTGTCTGCCTGAGAACAAGATCATAGGATCCAGTAAAGGGATGGGGCTGAAGGAGCCGTATAGAGCCAGAGTGGGAGCTGGACTGTCCCAGGGCGCGAGTCCTGAGAAGGTCTGTCTGCCATGGGTGGTCCTGCTCCCGCGTACTTGATGTCATGGGGACTGACCATCCATGTGTCGGGTGGCTCGGGACTGGCACGAGACTTGCAGATACGCTTATCCACATTCCGTTGAGTCCTCTGCGAGATTCAGATTAGGTAGTGCCCCCAGCAACGATGGACTGCTCATTATACCACATCTGCTGGGGAGATAGAAGAGAGAAGGAAGGAAATGGGTGTTGGTGCTCTTCTGCTGGGGGAGATAGCCCATAACAGGCACACAGTTGATGTTATTGAGTGACTATGTGTAAATAGATACGTAACTTAAAAGGTATAAACTGTAATATGAGGCAAAGTATCAAGGTGTGAGTAACATGCTATGGACGCTTCCTAGGTGGCGCTAGTGGTCAGGAACCCGCCTGCCAATGCAGGAGACACGGGTTCCATCCCTGGTGGGAAAGATCCCCTGGAGGAGGGCATGGCAACCCGCTCCAGTATTCTTGCCTGGAGAATCCCATGAACAGAGAAGCCTGGCGCGCTACAGTCCGTGGGGTCGTACAGAGTCGCACACAACTGAAGTGACTTAGCACACATATATAGCATGCTATGGATTTATACTTAATGCACTGTGGTGACCTGAATGGGATGGCAGTCCAAAACAGAGGGGATATAGGTATATGTATGGCTGATTCATTTTGCTGTACAATAGAAACTAACACACATTGTAAAGCAACTATGCTCCAATAACAATTAATTTCAAAGAAGAGCATGCTCTGGATATGAAAATGAGGAAGCCATCTAGTGGCTTGGACAGCGGGGGATCTGGGGATTCCTTTAGATAGCTAGGTCCCCAGTGCTAAAGCGGCCACTCAGCCCTACTGGGTTGACCATGAAAGCTGCTCCAAGCAAAGGCTTCCAGAGAGCTGGCCACCGAAAGTCAGAACAAGAATGGGGAGGACCATTGCAGCTCAAATCTGTTTCATACTTCCCAGCTTAGTATTTCACAAAGGACGGTACCACATCCTCCAGAAATCAACATAAAAATGTGAATGTTAGCTCTATGCCTGCCTGCCTGCTAAGTTATTCAGTTGGGTCCAATTCTTTGTGACCCTATGGACTATAGACCTCCAGGCTCCTCTGTCCATGGGATTCTCCAGGCAAGGATACTGGAGTGGGTTGCCATGCCCTCCTCCAGGAGATCTTCCTGATCCAGGGATCAAACCTATTTTCTGCGTTACAGGCAGATTCTTTACCACAGAGCCACCAGGGAAGCCCCTGTTAGCTCTATCCATCATGCAAATTTGAAGGGTTGGTATTAAAAGACAAAATACACAGAGATCATCATAACTCAGCATTGCTGTTTTGAGGGTAGGCTGATGTATTGAATCAAGCAGCAAGTCTGTGGACTGCCTAAAAACAAAAAAGGCAGCCAAGAAGGGCATGGGGAATTGGGACAGTCTACTTTAAGAATGGGATTGCCTAGGAAGGAAGAAAGAGATTACTGCAACAACAGAAGATAACAGCCCTGCCAATAGCAATCATTCTTCTGGGGATTGTAAGAAAAGAAGGTGAGAGCCCAGCGGCCCCCGAGCCATTCACACGTGCTATCATGCCCATTGGAAAGAGCAACTTATCCTCAATAAGGCAGACAGAGGTGCAGGGGTGGGGGGCAGCTGTGCCAAACTCAAAACTGAGGAGTTTAGGAAGATGAGCGTTCTTCCAGGTCCCTCACCCAGATCTCCACTGTTGGAGCCCTGAGAGAAAATACACAAAGTTACGTCATCCACAGAACATGAAAGAAACGCATGAACATGCTGAAGAAATCCAAACAAACACAGTTGTGTTTGCTAGTCAGATTCATAAAGAGAGAGAAGGGGGAAGTATAAACACAGATACACAACTGTGCCGAGGACTCAGGAAGCCTTCGACCGCACATCACCCAGGCAGGGCTCTGCTGCTGTTATACCGTCAGAAATAAACCCACGATTCGGTACAGAGGGGACCAAGAGGGGAAGTTCACGTCTGCCCTGAATGAAGTGGTTTATGAAAGAGTCTACGTATGTCCACGTACAAAAGGGTTAAGCAAACAACTTGCTGACTTAAGTGATCCCAAATCACTAAATCATAAGCATAACAGAGAAAGGAATTTTAAAATAATTTAAAAAGTAACATTGGAAACGGAATCACTGGAAAACGTGGGTTTTTGTATGTTTGTTTCCTGATTGTCTTCTGACCAAAGTGCAAGATCAAGTTTTCTTTCCTGGGGCCCAGTGAAATTTTAGAAACTGAAATCTCACTTTATCCACAAACGGAGAAAACCTGGGGTACCCCCTACTCTTCTTCAATTGAAGAACTGGATTTACCTTTTGTGGTTAGACCCAGCTCAATTTTGGATAAATGCACCATGTTTTCAAGAGCCTTGTGCTTGCAGATTCTTCTTCCGCTTGCAGAGTTATTATACAATTTACAGTGAAAAACCACAGGATGGGCATTTTTCATACCAGAGTCCTTTGGTATGATATCATTCACGGCAGCAAAATTCCCTAGCTACTATGGATAATCTTACCATTGCATGAACTTGAGTATCTATTGACTGAGCTATTTTCTTAATTTTTAATTCATTTAGTACATTGCGGAAAAGCATCTTGGTTTAGGTAGGTATCTGCAAGACTCAACTCTTGCCCCAGGGATAATCACCTTTCCTGAGATCTCTTCTCCACATTCGATATTCGGCTGCCTACTTTCTGACAATGATCATAGTCCAAACAGCAAGATGGCGCCGTTATAAATGGATGAACGATTATAATGGACAGGCTTGATTTTTCTGCATAAAGAGGATAAAACTATTTTTCTTCCTCATTCAAAATAAGCCACGGGATTTGTTGATGTTATTCAGTCGCTAAGTCATGTCTGACTCTTTGCAGCCTCATGGACTGCAGCACACCAGGCTTCCCCGTCCTTCACAATCTCCCGAGGTTTGCTCAGATTCATGTTTGTTGAGTTGGTGATGCTGTCTAACCATCTCATCCTCTGCCTCTCCCTTCTCCTTTTGCCTTCAATCTTTCCCAGCATCAGGGTCTTTTCCAATGAGTTGGCTCTTCGCATCAGGTAGTCAAAGTATTGGAGCTTCAGCCATAGGATACACCCATGCTTTCCAAGTTGCTCAGTGGTAAAGAATCTGCCTGCCAATGCAGAAGACACAAGAGACGTGGGTTTGACCCCTAAGATCCCCAGGAGGTGAAAATGGCAACCCACTCTAGTATTCTTGTCTAGAAAATTCCATGGACAGAGGAGCCTGTTGGGCTAGTCCATGGGGTCGCAGAGTCTAACACGACTCAGAACACACACCCACGTAGCCATATGTCAGAGATACGCACTGTTTTTTTCCTTTTTGCTTAAGGACTTCAAATTGAAAAGTTCTCTCCAGTCCATTACAGGACCACAGAACCTTGGATACTGTGGGTACTTTAGGATCTTATATTCTCCAGGCCTCCTGGGGCTTTCTAAGTGTCCTTTGTGTCCCTTATGGATGACAGGGACCAAAGAAAGATTCCACTATAAATTCCCATGCCTAGGGGGGTGGGGATTCCCCTTGCCTTGGAGAGGAATGACAATAGGGCAAACTCTAGGAGGGATTTTCAGGAGGCCTTTCCTAGTTCTGGAAGCAACTTGTGAATAGAGTTAATTTCCTCTGGCTAAGTGGCCCAGCAGCCATAAATGCTAACCTTTTGAAAATTCCTCTCGGCCCCCTGAAAGCCTGCCAGCTGGCTTGGCCTTCCTAAACTGCCTCATCCTGAACCACTGAGGAGGCCCTCAGAAGCTGGGGTCCTGATGGTAAACAAAGCTGGGAGTACCGTGGTAAACAAACTGGGGGAGAGGTCATCTCAGCTGCTGCCTCCTGGCCTTGCTGCCCCCTGGACCAGCTTGCCTCTGAATGATGCAGTGCAGAGCTTCTAGAATGCCACATTAGAGAGCCTCAGAAGAATCCTGAAAAGATTAACTCTCACCCCAGGTGTCCTGGGTTCCCACCCTGCCAAGGCACAGTGCTGGCTGGAAGAGCAGAGGTGATGGACAGGTGGGTAGGGATTTTGGAACTTCCTGTCTGATGCTAAAGAAAGTTCCCCTCCCCCTTCCCCCAATTATTTGCATGGCACCTTTTCCAAGTCAGACGTTTGCCGCTTTCCAGAAAGCCGTCATCAATAAAAAAACTCGCAGAGGGGCTGCAGCAGGAGCCACGGATAAAGACATCGCTGCGGGCTAGGATCAGCGTATTGACATCACACAGTTATATTTCAGTGGGATCCCCAGAGGACACTTCCTGCCAGTAAACACCTGGTTTATCTAGTATTTCTCTGTTTTTTTTCCTTCATGCTTAGAGTGCCTGTTATTCTCCTCGTAAATCCTGCTCCCTTTTTAAACTTTAAAATCAGAACATAATGAAATCAATTCTAATTGTGCAGCGTTTACATTCATCACGTTAATTTGCAGAACTTCTGGCTCCGAGCAGCTCCCTGGGCCCTGCTCCTGTCCTGGGACTGTCCCAGGCCCGCCCTGGCAAGTGGTGGCCCCATGAGGGCCCTTTTAATGTGACTCCACCTAGAGGCATTAGGGGAGAGGGGAGCTGTAATCCTTTTACGAGCTCCCATTGAGGTCCAGGCCGAATGTGTGTGGCATTTAAGAAGACGCCTCCATCAGTCCTGAGAAAGCAGACACAAGAGCTTGGGGGAGAAACAAGGCCATCCCCACCACAAAAGAGCCAAAAGCCGTCCAAATGCCAATGCATTGCCACATTTTTTCCAAACTTTCTGCAGGAGTGGCCTTTAACATCCCCAAACCCTGCTGTGATCCACCGGCTGCAAACCTCAATTGTTCATTGTCTGGCCACTACAGAGCCGCTCGTTTTAATATAGTCATGACATGAATGAGACCCGAGCTCCCCTTTGCCCCTCCCCTGAGGCACCTTGGATCTTGGAGGGAGACGGGGGCACCAAGTTGGCTCTGGTACAATAGGGGCTAGTGTTGAGGTCAGCAGTAAATAAGGGGTCACATTGTTTCCCCTGCTGGCAATCAGCAAGCCTTCCTTAAGGATTGAAATAACTTACATTTCTGGAGCAAGCAGCTGAGTAACTGAGAAAGAAGACTCTGTTCCTCTTTTCAAGGGAATCCATCTTTCTCTCTCCCTCTCTCTCTGTCTCTCACACATGCTTCTTTCTACACCACCCCTCCTCCCAAATCCTTAATTGCTGCTCTTACTCTAATATGTAGAGCAAGCCTGCTCGCCTCCCTAATTTCTCCCCTAAAGATGGTCTGGCTTAAGGGCTTGAAATGTGGATGTGAAAAGTATGTTGCTTCAAGGGCCACTCCAGTGGAAACAAAAACTTCTTGAGTAAGGAAATTTGGGCCCAAACATTTAAATAACCCGTGTGACAGACACAACAGAGAAAGGCATCCTCTTCCACTCTCTTAAGGCTCTGCTTCTCTTTCACCTACAGGATCCGAAGATTGTTCAAAGAACTTCACGAGCCCAAATGGGACCATTGAATCCCCCGGGTTTCCCGACAAGTACCCGCACAACTTGGACTGCACTTTCACCATCCTGGCCAAACCCAAGATGGAGATCATCCTGCAGTTCTTGACCTTTGACCTGGAGCATGACCCTTTGCAGGTGGGAGAGGGAGACTGCAAATACGATTGGCTGGACATCTGGGATGGCATCCCCCATGGTGAGTGATGGCGCCTCACCAGGCCCTTCCCAGTAGCTTCATTGCCTGTTAATTGCTTTAGTGGCAATAAAAAACAGAGAACAAAGATGTTAAAGCTCCTCAGAGTTTATCTGTGACCCATGATGACTTTCTCTTATCCTTCACCAAGGATGACTTCAGAAAAACTGTGGAAAGGCAGTTTCCTCACTTGGGGATACTTCTTTGCAGAAGGATAAGAGACTGGAGGAAGGCATGGCAACCCACTCCAGTATTCTTGCCTAGAGAATCCCCATCGACAGAGGAGCCTGGCGGGCTAGAGTCCATAGGGTTGCAAAGAGTCAGACACAACTGAGTGACTAAGCATAGGAGGAGACTGAGTAGATACTTGGATGCGGATGAGAAAACCTATAGGTCATATTTTCTTCTGCTCCATAGAAAGTGACTCAGTGACCACTCTCTATGTCCAAATAGGACTCGAGAGCCAGACTAAGTTTGAACTGTGGCTCTGATCTTAGCAGCTCTGCAACCTTGAGCAAGTTACTTAACCTTTCTGTGTCATATTAATATCTGTTTAGATTAGCTGCTATTAACATCATTATAATTACTATAATTTTATTACTATTTATATAGTCACAGGCTTCCCTGGTGGCTCAGACGATAAAGAATCTGCCTGCAATGTGGAAGCCCCAGGTTTGATCCCTGGGTCAGGAAGATCCCCTGAAGAAGGGAATGGCAACCCACTCCAGTATTCTTGCCTGGAGAATTCGATGGACAGAGAAGCCTGGCAGGCTACAGTCCATGGGGTCGCAAAGAGTCGGACCCAACTGAGCGACTCACACTAACTAACTAACTATGGTCATAGATGTTAAAAAAAAAACTTCATCCCCCAAAGCCAAGAGGCACCTGTGCTTCTCATGTAGAGACCAGCATGAGTCTTGGGTATATAGTATCGGTGAGGAAACTCATCTTTCACTTCTATCATCATTCTAAGTATTTTGCACTGTAAGGGATACTTGATGTCTAAGCAATTTCATTTCCTCAGACAAGCGTAAGATTTAGTCAGGAAATGTGTTGGAGTCCGCGCTCTGCTATTTCCTGGCGGTATGCACAATGAACAGTCATGTGCCCTCTCCAAACCTCAATTTCTTCCTCTGTGGAACAAGCATTATAATGATACCTTTCCAGCCCATCTCGCAGGGCTGTGAAAACAGAATGAAGCCAGGTCAGTGAAAATACTGCTTAATGTGCAGGAAAAAAATATTAGGCATTGTTCTGAAACTGTATCTCTGGTTGTTTTGTGCCAAGGCATCCCGAGTGATGCTCTGTTGAATGACTTGGAATTATGGGAAGGGAGAATGTATGGAGATTGAGGTCTGGCGTGTTCAAGTCTGTGACCTCTCTTTGTCCTTCCTGTCCAGTTGGACCCCTGATTGGCAAATACTGTGGGACCAAAACACCTTCTGAACTCCGTTCGGCCACGGGGATCCTCTCTCTGACCTTTCACACGGACATGGCGGTAGCCAAGGATGGCTTCTCTGCACGTTACTACCTGGTCCATCAAGAGCCGCTGGAGAGTGAGTTGGCTGGCTGGGAAACTCGGATCTGTCCTCCGATGTCTTTTGCCATGAGGGTGATCTCTGCAAAAGAAGGAGGGGGGAAGTCGGACCTCAAGGGAAGAGAGCTGTAGCTTCTTGCTGGGCAGAGATGAATGAAAATAGAATAAATGTCAGTCTGGGTGCTCATTTCTTTAAAGAAAAAGTATGTATACCAAGAATTAGTTATTCCCAGGGAAAGTCACAGGACCATCTTAAGTCTCAGAATGAAAGGGAGAGTACTTAAGATATCTATATTGAGTCCCCCATGTGCTATTTTTGGGGGTTTCGCAGGTGGTGCTAGTGGTAAAGAATCCACCTGCAGGATAGGCAAGAGATGTGCATTCGATCCCTGGGTCAGGAAGATTCCCCTGGAGAAGGGAATAGCACCCCACTTTAGTATTCTTGCCTGGAGAATCCCATGGACGGAGGAGCCTGGTGGGCTACAGTCCATGGGGTCGCAAAGAGTCAGACGCAACTGAAGCAACTTAACACATATGCATATGCTTTTCTTTCAGTCTGGGGTCATTTTCCTCACTCTCCAAGTCTCAGTGACCATTGTCAGAAAAATAGAACTTTTTTTTTTTTGGTCGCACTGTGCATGTGGGATCCTAGTTCCCCAGCCAAGGATTGAACCCACACCCCGTGCACTGGAAGCTCAGAGCCCTAACCACTGGACAGCCAGGGAAGTCTCAGAAATAGAGAAATTTTAAACCTCTCTCTATATACATATGTTTTAACATGAAATCTCTCTGGGCCTGACTAGAGTTTCTCTCACTAGGCTGGTACACTGCTGGATTTTCACTTTGTTCTGCCAATAAACAGTTTTTTGAGCTTCTACTGTGTAACGGGCACTGTGAAAAGCATAGAAAATCTAGTCCAGCCCCCAGCATTCATGGGCCTTGCCATCCAGACCATCAGTCTCTTGCTCTGAGCTGTATCTTTGAATCAGTTCCTCTTGGACGTGGACTTCAGATGTGCTGTCATTTTCCCGGAGAAACCTAAACAATCACGTGAATGACCAGAGGCACACTTTGAGGATGATTGGAGCTGGGCGAATCCTGCCATGGCTGATGACAGTTTACTACACGGCAGCCTGGCCAAGGGACGGGTTTCATTCTGGGTTTTGTTTTTTCTTCAAAGAGCTCATGAAGGCTGAGAGACAAGAAAACCGTCTTGTGAGTTAACCGAGTTCTGCAGGTGGTCAGTGTGGTCACTGAGCAGCAGAGGAGGTTTGATGCCTGAGAGAGGTTGCTGGTCCTTATCTGACATGCACACGCACGTATTGACCAGTGTCTGTGGGATCATGGGAAGGACAGCAATTAAACTGACAGCACAGGCCAGAGGAGGTGACTTCCGAGCCCAGCTGCCCAGACAGGTGGTACAGGCTAATATAGAACGACACGCGTGTACTCACAGAGAGAACTCCCAAAGACAGGTATTTATTGCTTTGCAGTGTCTGTCTTCGGTGCCAGAACTCATGAGACAGTTGAGTAAAAGAAAGAAGCAAAAGTGCCTCCTGGGTGTTTATTAATAAAGCAGGCTTCCCACGATGCATCAGCCCACCCAAGTCTATCACACATTTACCTGTTATTTCAATAATGGTGCATCTGGAGTTTGTGAGCATCCGTAGCCTGCAGCACTAACAGTTCTTGTGCTTTAGATTGTATTTTTAATTTCTATGATGATTCTTACTTATCCACAGCCCAATTTCTTTTAGGTCAAGTTTAGTTCCTTTCAGACCAAGAGGGGCTGTCAAGATCTGTGACTTGGCATCGTTGTTTGTAAAATGTTGAGTGTAGAATTAGGTCTTTAAGATGAAGGAATGCCTGAAAGGACTTACCGCTTGAAGGGAGCAGCATTTTGAGGGTCTTGGGGGTTTAAGGCTGAGAGACCTAACCTCTGCCCTTGACCATCTCTACCCGCCAGACTTTCAGTGCAATGTCCCTCTGGGAATGGAGTCTGGCCGAATTGCTAATGAACAGATCAGTGCCTCATCTACATATTCTGATGGGAGGTGGACACCTCAGCAAAGCCGGCTCCATGGCGATGACAATGGCTGGACACCCAACTTGGACTCCAGCAAGGAGTATCTCCAGGTACTGACTCAGAGGCTGTGCAGAGTGTGTGTGCTTCGGTGGGTGAGGCTTCTTCACTGGAGTCCACCAAGGACATGAAGAAATTAATCATAACATAACTGAGAACTCCTCTCATCCATCCATCCTAAGAAATCCATATTCTAGGCACAAACACAGCGCCAGGCACTGTGCTAAGTGCCAGGATGAGATGGACACTGCCCTGCCCTTGTGAAGATTACCAGTCCCTGGTGGACTTGCTGGGCTGGGAGGGTGTTTGCCCTTTCACTGTAGATATCCAAGCAACTTCTATAAACAGTTCCAGAGCATCCTCATTCTTGGCAGAGGGAGGCATCAGGACGTAGGGGGCATTTTTCCTAAAGGCAGGCTGGCTGAGAAGCATGGCAACCTTTTGTGATCTCTGCTATTTGGAGGGAGCCCTGCCAGGAAGGTTTTGCCGATAGCCATCAGGAGACCACGTGGGAAATTATCACTACCAGGAATGAAATTCCAATCGCGTCGATGCCCTGCAGCATTTTTGCAGACTATTTTTTGCTTTCCTTCTGAATAAGACGTGCAGCTTTTGTGGAGTAATCCTTCCTTGCTCTACACACCAGTCCAGTGCTGGTCCCCAGGGGAGGGCAAGCCGCTGGTTCCATGCTAGAGCAAGGACTGCTTTCATGACACGTGGCAGGTAGCCTTGTGACCTGCTGACAAGCCTGTCCTAGCTCTGACGCTAGCCTGTCCTAGCAGCCTCTGCTCTGAGAAGGACGTAACTGAGCAGATGACAGGAAAGGGAGAAAGACCCCTTAGAAACTTCCAGAGCATTCCACAGAATGAGCTCTAACAGCCCAACCCTAAGGCCATCTGTCACTCTCTTCTCTTCCTCTCCAATAATCCTTCTCATCTAGCAAAGCTTCCAGAAAGTTCTTACTGACAGCCAGCATTCCGTTGACTGTAGTCCTCGTTTTGAGTCCTAATCATATACTTTCTCCTATTGCTCTCCACTTGTTTATCATACACATATACAACACAGTGTGCTTCTTTAGAACACTTAATCATGCTGAGCACATATTAAGTAGCTAATAAATGCTTACTGAATCAAATTTTACCAGGGCGTGCTGACTCAATTTTGATCACAGGGAGATTGCTGTTAAGAAACACTGTGGCCTGCAAAGGAATGACACCTAGCAATTTCCAAATGGGTTTGGTGTTGTGGAAGGGAAGGTGGCTCAAAATGTTGGCCATCCTCCTTGTCGGACAAAAGGTCAGCACTTGGTCCATAAGCCTAATTGCTTGGGCAGACTCTACATGCCTTTTGACCCCTAGGTGACCCAAGCGACTAAATACACAATGGAGTGAGGGACTGAGGGGAGGAGAAACAGCGCTGAGCTGAGACTTTGGCAGCTAGGCTGGATCAGAGTGGAGTGGATTGGATTTAGCCATTGTTCCTGTAAAACAGCATCCGCTTTCACTATCCAAGGCAGGTCATGGTTAAGTAAAAAGGGGTCATAGTTCTAGATGTTCAATGATTCCTTTAAGATAAACAGTCATCCTGTCTGTTCAAATTTGAAAAAAAAAGAAATAAAACTCAAGCTACAGTTTCAGAGGTGTCCAGTGTAGTTCGAATATGTCGAGTTTAACTCTCTAGTGGAGGCAGACAGATACTGACCACCAATACCTGTGAGTGAATCACAGACACGGGTTGGGAGTCAAGTACTGCAATGGTGTCCTGTGAAGATGCTGCCCTGTGTGGGAAGTCAAGACACCCATCCTTCTTCGCCTTTCTTCTCTAGGTGGACCTACGCTTTCTAACTGTGCTCACAGCCATTGCAACGCAGGGAGCGATTTCCAGAGAAACTCAGAATGGCTATTATGTCAAATCCTACAAGCTGGAAGTGAGCACTAATGGTGAGGACTGGATGGTGTACCGGCACGGCAAGAACCACAAGGTAAACCCATGGCCCCACCCCAGTGGCACGCAGGGCAGAGCAGGAGTGGTGGGTCAAGAGGGGCTGCAAACCCACCCCACACGGACAAGGCAGCCTTGTTCCCCAGGGCTCCAGTAATTGATGGAGGCACCGGAGACGCTGGCCCTGAAAATATTCTTTCTTATGCTAAAGTGATTGGAAGACACTGTTTTCTCCGACAGCCTGGCTGCTGTCGTGTCTTGTACAGCAGAGAGAGAAAGAGCTTGCAGAGTGCTCTCTGACTGCAAATGAAGGAGAGAATGTGTTCCTGGCCCGTGTCTCCCTGCGCAGGATCCACTGAGCATTGATGGCCTGAGTCCCTTCCACGTACTGCATTAACAGTCAAAAAACCTCAGGAAACTGCAGTTCGGGGAGTTACCAAGGTCTGGAAATAAAAGGGCACAGATCCCAAGAGGGAATCACAACGTCCCGAAGGAAAAAGAGGACAATAAATAATGAGGAGAAATTCGGTTTGTCAGGGGTGAGATCTGAACTGGCAGTCATGTTTGGCAGTAAGGCGTTGAATCTACAAGGCTGGTGCCTTCAGCGTCTGGGGCTCCCACAGGCATGTCCTCGTGGGTGATGTGAGGCTTTTGTTGTATATATGGATGAATGTCTGGTCTCAGCTTTCTTACAACACGTGGCTTTCTGGCAGTGATCAGGTCTGCAGCTGGCCCTGGCAATGTATATACTGGTTATGAGGTAGACTCAGTGCATGAAAAGGCTTATTGGAAAAGGCCAGTGGTCTCACCTGGGCAGGGCAGGAGCACTGTTCTTTGTGGGCTGACTCTTGGGTCTCAAAGGAGAATGCTCATCCTTCTCTGAATGGAACTGGGGAGTGAGGAAGAGTGTCTCTCTCCCTGTCTGTCAGGTTGTGAGTTATCAAAAGGGTGCACAGGTGGCCCAACCTTGAGAGGCCGAAGGTCTTTTGCAAAGGGCACCTTTGCACCTCTGAAGGTGCCCTCAGCCTGCGTCACTGCCCCAAGGCAGCTTGCTCTTGCTCTTGTAACAGGAAACCTTGGGCCCAGAAAATCCCAAACTATAATGTTGGCACTGCTTCACTCGGGAAATGTGAGTTTTTAAAGGAGTGGATTTTTAAAAATTAAGATCGCCATAGTAACATGGCACCATTCATCTGAAATCATGGCTTCTAGATATTACCAGGTCTCTTCTCTCTCACACACACACACTCCCCATTTCACAGATAAAGAAAGTGAGAGACTTAGCAATTGAAAGACTTCCGCATCTTAATGTGTCGAGCAGGTCTGGTTTCTCATTGCCTGCTTTTGTTTCAGGGAGAGTTAAATGTGACTTGGACACAGCAAGCCAGAGTTGGCATGGGGTGCTGGGAGCTCTGTGGACAAAGTCCTCATCCCAGCCCGCTCCTTCTCGTGCCCTCTCTCTCCACCCTCCCTTTTCCATAAGAAAGTGCTAGAACCCAGAAATTCAGCGAGGCAGGCGAGGGCCAGCAGCTGGCTTGGGGTGGGTACGGGGGAGGAGGAAGAGGTTCCCCTAACCACCTCCCTGTCCAGGCTCAATGACTAAGCAGCGCTGGCCAAAGGGATACTGTAGCATAAGCCGATTTTAAAAGCATGCAGATGGACTGGGATGCTATTTAAAACACCATTTGTAGGAAATCTGGTTTTGGAAATACCTTAGCACTGCACATTTTGATAGAATGCTGTCCTCCCTGGCTTTATCCCTGGTATTGGTTCTGCAGGGAAGATATTCCCAAGAATTAAATGTAGCTTTCTGGACTCCTTTAGAACCATTCTTCTCCACTTTTTCATACTGGATACGTTCTCATCTCTTTTATTTTCTCTCTCTCTCTCCCCTTTGCCTCCTCTTCTCACCCATGACTAAATTTCTTTCCCTAGAAACCACGGGGTAATTTCCTTCCTGGTACCTAGAAAGAGGCAGAAGAATGGAAAGGCTGCCAATCAAGCATTGCCCCCTCCCTGTGCTCCCTTGTCCCCCCTCGGGTGTGGTGGGCGAGGGAGGAGATCTCCGGGTCCTCGAGTCCATGGATGATCTCTGCTGCTCCTTCATTATCGGATCTGCTCCCAGACGCCTGTATTTAATGTGCAGATTCTGCACCGTTCATGGTGTGTCAGCGCAGCTCTCTGGCTGTTCGGGTTGAAATAGTTGAGTGAACCGTGCCAAATAGATTTGTCAAGTCTGCTGCAGTTTGATTTGATGCCATGAAGGGGAGGTGGGGTGAGGAGGGGACCAGGGGGCAGTGTGGGGAGAGGCTTCGTCGACCCAGGACACTACCACTGTTTCCTTTTGTAGCTGCTGGATGGTGGGCACCGTGCCAAGCACACTGGCGCTAAGTGGACTCAAAAGCAGAATTCAGCCAGCAGGACCTGTGAGCAAAGCCCAACAGAGGTGGAGGCAGCAGTGGACTCTGCTCTGTGGGCAGTTGGGAGGGGTTGCAAATGGGACCCAGTGCACGTGGTGTGCAAAGAAGTGACGGTGATGTTTGGGGCAGAAATGTGGGGACTTGATTTCAATTCCCTGGTCTCTGTCAACACCAGTGCGGTATACCAAAGGCCAGGGAATTGGGGAAGTTGGAGGAAAACAAGATTAATGAGCACTCAGGGTGGTGGGGGATGGCTGTGCTAGTCCCTTGCAAAACACTGTCTACAGTTTGAACCCAGACTGGGCTGAGGCAAGGCCTGAGCCTATGAGGGGAAGACTTCCTTGAGGCTAGGAAGTGAGGGGGACTAACTGAAGAGCTCTTTTCCAACCTCCCACAGCCTGGAAGCAGCCTCTTCTTAGGCCTTTCCATCCAATAGGTAACGGTGAGGCTACGGATAAGAAAGGCATTACCCTATTGCTGGGGATATTGCAAGGATCCTCCAGGCAAAATGCAGCCCGGTTACACAGACCATGTGTACAGCACATCCCCAAATCCTTATCCAACTCCACATGCCATAGAAAATGGAACCTATGATTTTCCTACGGGGGACCTTCTTATGCATATTTACTGCATAACCACAAGACAGAGAGCTCTTCCACCTGTTAGAGCCCATAGCCAGCCTGTGCACTCCCTTAGATTATACAAATTGCTTCACACATATTTCTTCAGAAACCACAAGCATAAAACTACTGCCTTTGGTTTCACCAGCTGTATTAATAACCCCAAACACAGACATAGCATTGTAAGTACAATAGTGGAGAATTGGTATGTATGTCTATAATTATAGGCACAATTATGTACACACAAACCAAGGGAGGGGCGTGGAGAAAGATGGAAGGAGCTGGAAGGCACGAGGCCTTGGCTAGGATCCTGCTCACCTCTGAGATGCTGGTTCTGCGAGTCTGCACTGGAAGCAGTGAGACAGAGGCTGCTGTCAGGCCAGGAGGACACAGGCCATGCCCTTACAGGTCTAAGCAAAAGCCTCTAATTTCACTGGTCCCTTATTTGGTACATGTGAGCATCTTTCTTGCTGATGTCACTCTGGTTACCTTGTTCTTAGTCACAGTGTTGCTGGGCTGTTCTGATGTGTTCGGAAGAAATTTGGACTAAAAGAAAAAGTCTATCGGGTGTTACCTGTATCCTGATGGCCAGATTGAGGATGGAAGGGTGAGGACAGGGATTGGGTAAGGTTTGGGTCCAAGAGTTTTCAAAATTACCCATAATGAGTGGCAGAAATGCACTAAGCTCAATCTTATTAATGTAATGATGACTTCCAAGGGGCTCGGAGAACCCTCATGCACTAGCTTATTTGCTTCAGAATTTAATAGTGTTTCAGACTGTGGAACTGAAGCTCTCGGGCAAAGTAATTTGCCCCAGGGACTTGGGGGAACTGTGGAGTCCCTGTGGAAGGCACCGGTCACCACGCTTTGAGTTCAGACCAGTCTTCTCATAATCTATGGCTCACCATCTTGCATTCAGAGGGAAATTGGCTTCCTCATTGTTCTATCCAGAGTTCAAGAGAGGCGCACATTCGTGGAGATATGAAGGCAAGTTGTGCTTTGAGGGCACTGGGCTCATCATTTTGGATTTGGGGCCCCACCATAAGAATCCTGAGCTGTAACTTGAATGAAGTCATTTTGGCCACATCCCTTCAAAACAAATAACCACTTTCCGATCACTTCAAAAATCCTCAGTTCTATATTTATTTTCCAAATTAAAACAAATCATTGTGAGAGCCATCTAAGAAATTTAAAACCCTTTGTGAAGCTTTCAGAAACTTAAGAGGAAAGACAAACCCCCTCAAATTAATTGGCTAAAGGTTAGAACCATGTGGTGTCTCTCTTCAGACCTTCTCAGATGATGCACTGCGTGACCTTGGAGATTTCTCTTTGCAGCTCCGTGCCTCACCTCAGTGTTTCTGCTGGCCCAAATGGAACGGTGCCTTTTTTGCTGTAGGCAGAGCACCTTGGGATCCATAGATGGAAGGCTCTCTACAGATATAATTAATGTATTAGACCCACAGAGCTCTTCTTGAGCAGAAGCAAGTTATCAATTTTAAAAGTAACAAGGCCCCATGGGATATTTATCTACCTCTCTTAAAACCATAGGTCTGGAAGGGACCTGATAAGTCATCCAGACCTCTCCGTGCATCTGATAGGGCCTGTACGTGAGCTGCCACAGATAAACCGCACCCCTCAGGCTTCAGTTAGGAATGCAATTTTCCTTCAGTGAAAATTTGGGTTTTTTAAAAAATACATATATACCTTTTTTTGAAGCCTCCTGGCGGATGACTGGCTTTCCCTTTCCCTTTTATTGTAGTAATTTTACTTATTGTGTATAATATTAAGACAATGACTCAAACCATCAGCTAGTAATGGACATCAGACTTTAGAAGTCATGGATATGATTATATCATCCAGGATCATGCATGTTCAGAAGAGGGCTAATGTCCTCTCCGAATTCAAGTCCCCCAGTTTATCTGCCCCTCTCAATTATAACCAAGAAGAATCGAGGGCCCATGGTAATTAAGTTTGTCCCTTATCCATTTGCCATGGGATGAGCTCAGACCTTTAGCCTCTCTACTTAGGAAGCTCCAGGGAAAATTTCATTATACATAAGCTTGGAACCTTTTCTCCATCAGGCCCCCATGGCTGGCTTCACCCAACTCCCATGGGTGCTGAATTGTCTCCGGGACTGGAGGCCAGCCTCCGTGGCGCTTACAGCCTTGATGCTAAATTCCTTGTGCTTTCCAGACCCACGGCCAGTGGGACGGAGCAGACAGCAGGAAATGTGAAATGGTGCTGTGATTTTGCTTGGGCAAAAGCCCAGGCATCTCCAGATGAGCAGTGGGGTGAGCACTTCGCCAGGTAGATTGTCAGGTTCTTTGCTGTCACCGGTTCCCTGCTCTGTGATTTCCTGAGATTTCTTCTGGAAAAGGAGTACAGTTCGCAGGTAGATTTAGCAACCTCATTCCCTGCACACTTTTTGCTCTCTTTTCCACACCTGGAGATTAAAAAGTGCCTCCTTCAATAATGTGGCAGTGTCCTTTCAGGAGGTATTCAGTTGGAGGCCCTTCCTACCCAGGTAGAATGTCTATTTCTGCCCCACCTTCATGGGAGTACACCCTCATGGCTCTGATATTCCACTCTTCTGCATCCCGTCTCTCCTCCAGCCCCCAATCCCTGAGCTGTCCTCTGCTCCTCTCCTCCCTCATGCTTTCCTGTCTCAAGTCCTGAAACCCTAATCCTGTTAGTATGCTGTGTTCCAGGGCTCGGCATCTCGATGGGGGTAACTTGATCCCTCAGTAAATCTAACGGGCCCCTCAAGGCACACACAGATGGGGATGTGTACATACTACCCACCTCCGCCCCCCACCCCCAGAAAAAAAAATCGGCTTTCCTTGCCCTACACCCCACAAGCTCTTGCTCGTCCGTCTTCTCCTGCACATCAGCAATACTGCCTGATGATAAAAACAGCCCTAAAGTAAAGGAGGAGGAGATAGGAGGGCATCATGGTGGTAAATGAGCATTTGGTGGTTAGGGAATTTCTTTGCCCTACCCCCATCCCTTCCTGCCCTTAAATTCTCTTTCTCAGTGTCTCTCATAGATATATATTTATACAGGAGAGAGACATCCCTTCTGATTCTGTATCTGGCTAAGTTCCCACATTCACTAGAATGAAAGCAGCTTAAAAAAAAAAATTTATAGTCTTTAAGGAAGAGATTTAAGAGAGAAATGTCAGGACCAAGATTTACAAACAGGAAAAAAATGTCCATTACCTTAACATCATTTTCCCCGAGTGCAGCAGGCCCCCCAACCCCACCCCTACGCTTGACTGTTTGGCGCAACAAATTAATTAAGCAGGATGGTATCCATTGATTAACCGTTTATTTCCCTGTATAGCCCCGCTGGCTGATTTGAGGGAAAATGCAAGGGAAAGCGGGTGGGAGAGGGAGGACCAGCATCTGGTCCTGAGTGAGGACGGGTCAGTATGGTGGTCCCTGAGAAGAATGTTTAAGATGTGCTCCTGCTTCCCCCATCTCTGCCCTCCATTCCTGCCACCTCGCTTCTCTGCTGGCTTTGTTCTGCTCCTTGAGAGTCTGTGCCAAGCAGATTGAAAAGAAGAACTTTGGATGCAATGAAACATTTATTAGTGAAGAGAAATATTTATTTTTTAAAAAGAAAGGGAGGAGAAAAAGATCTCCTGCACAGTTTCTACCTCAGGGCTCCAGCACTGTGTTGTCTTTGAAAAATTTTCTCTCTGTGCAGTTCCTGGAGCCAGTTGCGTTCACATGTTTACAGCAAAATAGAAGTAAACTGTAGGTCACACTAGAGGTAATGAAGGGACGGGCACGCGCAGACGGAGTGAATGAAGCCCAGTCAGGTGGGAGGCAGTGCACAGAATGAGAGTCTGTGTCTGTGGACCAAAGGGCCTGCCTGACGGAGGAAGGTTAGGCAGCCAGGAACACTGTGAGCCTGTGTGGGGTGTCTCCACCGAGAGGCTCAAAGCCTGTTGAGTGTCTACACTGGCCTGGGCACCCGGATGTTGATGGCAGAGATGAACAGCATATGGGGAGAGAGATTTAGGGCTGGCAGAGAATCCACCCTCAAAGAGCACTCCCAGGTAGGCAATGAAACAGTAACTGTTCTCAGTGGCGCCTGAGTCACTGCATGTTCTTCAAAGAGGTCTTTGGGAGGGGTCAGCAAGAAGTGGTGGCTGTGACTAGAAATGGGGGGAAAGACAAAGGACAGATGACCTCAGAAACCAAACATGCTGCTTTCTGGCTAGATGTTTCTTATTAGAGTATAAATATATATACATACATATGCATACATGTATACTTTTCTTTTTTGGTTTTCACATAGTCCATACCTTATGAGCTCACAGACATGGTTTGAAACATGTTGTTTCCTTTTTCTGGGTGGGGGAAGAGTGATTTGTAGATAATAACCAAACTGGGATATTGGATAGCAGCCAATTTAATTGGCAGATGCCCCCCTCTCCCAGAGGTGCAAATCAAAAAATCCATGAAGTGCTGCCGGTTTCAGATTCTGTCTTACTGAAAATAAACCAAAGGTCTCCAGAATCAATTGGCAAGTGTTGGATTATGTTCGGAATTCAGCAAGGCACCAAATGGATTATCTAAACCACTTCGTGCCCTGAATTGTTTTTCAAACTTGGTTTACAGAAGTGCACTTGAAGAACTTCATATTCAACATAGCTTTATATATTCAGATATATATATATATATATATATACACACACACATACATACACACGCACACACACACACATTAGTAATTACAACATAATCAATGCTATCCCACCTCTTTAGAAAGCTAGGATCACCTTGAACACACTTCTGGTTTTCCTTTGGGTGGGAAAGCAACCATATTAACTTTTTTTTTTTTTTTTTTTTTGGTTAACAAAAACATATACCATCTGTGACATCCAGCTTTTAAAGCAGATGTTAAAATGTGATCATCACATTTTATATACATCTATCTGGGTGTACCATACGCTGACAAGTCACTGAGTTTTCTCAGCAATGTGGACTCCTCACTGTGAAGTTATGGCCTGAAAATTCTTGGCCCCGAGGTGGGACTTGAGAGTTAATGGCTCTCAAGGCTTGAATTTTCCCAGTTAAACAGAGACCTATTTGTTACTCGTGCTCTAGCTTCCTGTCTAACATCTGTCCTGGCTGCAGTGCTGGCCCTAGAGCCAGCAGGGAGGGCTGGCTGGTAAAGTTCAGTGTCTATTTGCAAGCCTGCTATCTACTTTATTTTCCTGAAGGAGAAATCAAGGTATCTAAGGTTTATTGATTTGCCTATAGTGATTCAGTGAGTCGGCAGGGAATAGGGAGTGAAACCAATTTCCTGGCATCATTTCCCAAGCACGCCAACTCCTTACCTTGCAGTGCCTCGACTGGAAGCCAAGAATCCATCTCGGAGAATTTGATCAGAAAACATATGAAGGGTGATTCTGAAACCGCAGAAGCATTGAGAAAGTCATAAAGATGTATAATATATGATAGCATTTACCAGCTATAAATAGGGCCGTGCAGGGAGAAAAATAGAGTCCTTATAAATCCATTGGGTCTGGAGAAATAGAAACTGCTTAATGTTTCATTAAAAATGGATTTTCATAAATTGCACTTTGATATCTTTGGGCACAAGGCAATATGTGAGGACTAAGGTGTTGTTATTTATTATTCTTTGTTTATTAATAATTTGAAGTGTTATTGAACCAAAACATCAACAAGTTATATTCTCTCTTTGAGTGGAGCAGTCACCAGGTGTCCTGAGTCTGAGCACTATTTGAAATGTATGAAAATCCACAGCATTTGTCCACAAAAACACTTAGGCTACAAGGGACAGTGGTAACTAAAATGCCCTGTTAGAAAGTGGACACTGCTGGGGCAGTTATAAATGAGAAACTCTTGTGAAGCAAGCCTTAGAATCTAGGGGCCAGAAGGGACTGTACACATCAACCCATACAATCTCCTCATTTAATAGGGAAGGAAATTGAGGCCTGGGGGAGGTAGAGATATTTGCCCACAGTGAGGGCTTCCCTGGTGGCTCAGATGGTAAAGAATCTGCCTGCAATGCGGGAGACCTAGGTTCAATCTGGGGTTGGAAAGATCCCCTGGAGGAGGGCATGGCAACCCACTCCAGTGTTCTTGCCTAGAGAATCCCCATGGACAGAGGAGCCTGGCCGGCTACAGTCCTTAGGATTGCAAAGAGCTGGACACAACTGAATGAGTAAGCACAGCAGGAGATAATTAACAACAGAGTCTGGCTCCTGGTTCAAGCCTTAGTGTTTGAACTTTTTGCTACTACGCCCACCTCAGAGTAAGAGGTATATAAAAAGTTTATTAAAATAAGCTGGTATTGGGAACTTCCCTGGAGGTCCAAGGAGGAGGAAATGGCAACCCACTTCAGTATCCTTGCCTGGATCACCCCAGGGACAGAGGAGACTGGGGAGCTACAGTCCGTGGGGTCACAGGGTCAGACCCCACTGAGCGACGGGGCAGAAGCACACGTTGGAGATCCAGTGGTTAAGACTTCTCCTTCCAGTGCGGGGCTGCAAGTTCGATCCCTGGTTGGGGAGCTAGGATCCCACATGCCTCATGGCCAAAATACCGAAACGTAAAACAGAAGCAGTATTGTAGCAAATTCAATAAAGACTTTAAAAATGGTCCACATTCCAAAAAAGGACGGTATTCCATCAGCCAAGGGTCCCAAGAATAGAGGGTAGTTAAAAGCACAAGCTCAGGGGCACACGAGACACTGAGAAGAAACTGGGCTCAGAAACAGGAATGGTTACTTGGGGTCACATTGTAAGAGCCTTCATTTGGTTCAGGGGTGGGAGAAGAGTGAGCAGTAGTGGAAGGAAGGTCAGTTAGAGAACCAAGTAGGTGTCCTCAGGTAGATAACCCACGTGCCTGCCTCCCTCACTGACTGATGCCACTGTGAGCAGAGATCCAGGAGGCTTACCCAAGCCTGTGGCCACACACATCCATGGGAAGAGCAGCCCCCTCCTTAAGCACGTACCCACGCGCGTGTGTTCCCCGTGCCCACACACAGCCAGCCTCCCTAAGACAGTCCAAAGACACAGTCATTTCCTTACTGAGGAAGGAAAGAAATGGTTTCCTGGTGTTGTCTGCCCAGGCTGAGAAATGAAGGGGTCAGATAAGATAAAATTGGATATTAAAAACACATAAGACGTGCTGTGTTTCTAAACGGTACCAGCATGGTGTGTACGCTGTGGATTAGCAGCTGTGTTAAGGTTCAAATCCACTCAACACTCCAATTATATATTCACGTGGCAAATCAAACCCCCTACCAAGCCCCCCGCCTTGGAACTTCTTAGCATCTCCTGATGGAGGCCACACACAGCCGCCACCACCATCCTCAGGGAGCAGGTCAGTAGTGGGCCCCCCCGCCACTGCTCACAGCACCCGTCCGAAATAAGCAGAGGGCTTGTCTTTGCTTCTGCCCTGCCAAAACAAAACAAAAAAAAACAAACAAAGAGCCTCTGCCTCATGCTGAATTCTAGGAGAACTGATTCATCTTTTTCCCTTGGATTCGGTTGCTCCATCTCTTTCCCCAGAGCGGCAAGGAAGCCAAGGAACGGGCATGGCGAGGCCTGAACTGTCTGCCCTCCTGCCCCTCCTCCTGGTGGTTCCTCCCCAAGATTAGATCACAGAGGTTCAGGCACCTCCTTCTTCCTGTCGGCCTTCTCCCAAGTGTCTGGCTCCAGCTTCTTTCCTTCTGCTTTTGTGGCCCGTTTTCTTCGTCTTCTCGCTCTTCTTTGTCCTCAATCACCGTGCGGGAAGCAGCCGAACTGAAGCTGGGAGGAATGCGTGCGGCAGGCAGTCCTGCTTTGGTGCTCCCAGCAGTCAGCGAAGCAGCAGAGGAGGAAACTGGCGGCCTGGGGACCTGAGCGGAGGCTCCCCAGGGGAGCAGAGCAAACAGCAAGGCTGGAGGGGGGTGCTCCCCTGGAATAGAGGCGCTCAGTACCAGGAACAAGGGGTTTCGGCTGAATACAGTGGTCCTCTGAATACTGTTTTGTCCTCTCTTTCCCTCCGTTTCTCTTCAACAGACCACATCCCCTTATTTGGTTGCAAAAGGTATGATGGCTCTTAGCCTTCACTGCCACCATTGATGGGAGCTAGTAATGGCTCTGACGTTTGACCTTTAGCAAATGGGAAATACAGAAAGTTCAAGGTTGCCAAATGGCAGAGTTCCTAGTTACAGTTCCTAAGGAAGCAAAGACCACGTTGTTTATTAGCTCTAAGCCTTGGTGCTGCTCTTTCACTGTTTCCCAGAGCCTTGGGATTAGAAACAGTGGGAGCACACCACTCAATAGCAGCTCTCCCTCCATTCCACCCGTGCTTGGGGATCTCAAGGCTCCTAACACCAACATAAACACTGCACATGTAAGAGAGACAAGAATCGAGGGAGAAAACCACAAGCCTACAGTCTAAAAATGTGGCAAGGACTTGAGATCCAGACAGACATCTCTGAGCCTCAGTTTTTTCATCAGCAAAGTGGAAATAATAGCACTTACTTCCTGCAATGTTTTTTAGGCCTGATTGTGTTTAAATAGCATCTGGCTCAGTGGCATTCCAACATACTAGTTTCCCTATTCCCCTTGTCCAAAGCCTGTCCATGCCCAGACAGCTCATGTGTTATAGGTGTCATGAGCTGAAGGATCTGGCCCCCCTACCCAAGAGGAATGGCTAGTTGTTGCAGAGTTGGCTGTGAATGGATTTACAGTCACTTGGTTGTTAGAGCTGTGACAGGTGTGATCTAGGAGTGGTGGTTAGCAGTCCTTTCCTCCACTCTTATCAAGGGAAACCGGGAGAAACTCATGTCCACTTGCTCCAGCTCCTCTTTGTTTCTTTTTTGTAATGGAGAGCACAAAAAAGCATAAGGTCCATATGGTAGTTATTGATTTGGGCCATCTGGTAAGCTCGGACTTGCTCCTACCATGTTGGATCAGAAGCTACTCGGGACAGCCATTCCTCCCATAAGAGATGCATCAGTCAGATGGGAATGGGGCGGATTTCATTACAGGGCAGAGACTGCAATGAGAGGAAGCCAGAGCAGGACTCTGAGGGTTTGACTGCAACCCTGACCCTAGGACAAAGACCAGAAAGAGCCAAGAAAGTGTTGATTGACACAGGGGCACCAGGGTAGACAGTGCTTTCTCACCCATCCGTGGAGCAGGGAGACCTCTAAGTAACTAACAAAAATAATCGTGATGCACTTTCTGATGATAAAATACCCTGCAAATATTTCTGTATGCTGAAACCTAAGGAAGAGAGAAAGTCAAGTTCACACTAGTGAGAGAGGTCCACAAGCCCTAAAAGATGACATTGTCATTCCATTTTTAAAGGATATTCTGCTGCTTATTCCCCCTCTCGCTTGGCTTCTGAAAGTGTTTTCCTTTTCATGGTGCCTTCCTCTGCTTGCTCTCAGGCCCAGAGGCAAAATTTTTTCTTCCCTCCAAAAGTTTTTGTGAAGACCATGTATTGTTTTCAAGTTAGAGCAGTGTGAGAAATTATTGTGTTTTTTTTTTCCATGGTATTTCAAAAACAGCCCCAGACTACAAACTCACTGATTATTTTTAAGCTTAAGGGAACTAGCATTGAACAGAGCTTCCCCCACTCCGTCAAAGACTGCCTGGCTCAACTACACACAGGGATTTCAATAACATAGACTGGCGTGTGATGTTACAGGTCTTCCAAGCCAACAACGATGCCACGGAGGTGGTTCTGAACAAGCTGCACTCGCCGCTGCTGACACGGTTTGTCAGGGTCCGCCCGCAGACCTGGCACACGGGAATCGCCCTCCGCCTGGAACTCTTCGGCTGCCGCGTCACAGGTAAAGTGGCGTCGCTGTGAGGTTGGAGAGCGAACCGAGTCCTGGGCTCTGCTTCTGCTTCCAGCCCTATGCCAACAGCACGATTGCAGCACGTGGCCTTCATAGAAGGCTCGATTTTACCTGTGTGGGTCTTGAATGCACATGAAGTCTGGACCCTGCCTTGCTGGGTACCATGTCTTCAGGCAACCTCCACTCTCTCAGTGGCTGCATGAATACTTATAGAAGGCCCCCTGTGTGCCGGACCCCACGCTGGGAGCTGGAGATGAAAAAGAGAAGGGAATGAGCAGATAGGATTCCTGACAGGGCAGGGGGGCAAGGTGGTACCCTATGGTGGTCCCCCCAGTTCAGGCTGGGGGGCAAGACAGATACTAAACCAATGTAAGTATGGGGATAACTATGTGAAGGAAGAGCACGAGGTACTCTGAGAGTGACTGAAGGAACTTGTTGGAGCATTGATCAAAAGTTTGGGGACAGCCTTTCTAAGGGTGTGACACTTAAGGTCTGGGCTGAGTAAAGGGTGGTCTGATGGTGAGTGAGGGGAACAGCATTTTGGGTAGAGGGAACAGCAAGTGAGAAGGATGCAAGGCAGAAAAGAGCTGTGATGATACATATGGAAGTAAAGACCTAACCCCATGAAGAGTTCCATCTAGATGGGCAAACAAACACCCAGCTTACAATTCAATGCTCAGCGCAGTTCCTCTATGCTCACCGCCCCCAGGAGGGTTAGTGGAGACTGTCACCAACAAGGACGTGAGAGTCCTTGGCTAACAGCGTAAAATGCTCAGCCATGCCAGGCACTGTGCTTTTCATACAATAACTAATGGAATCAGTAACTGACTTTTATATAGTAACTAATGGAATCCTTGCAACAACCCCCAAGAAGTAAGTACTACTGTTAATCCTCCTTTAGGCCTAGGGAAACTGAAGCACAGAACACTTCAATCATTTTCCCAAAGTCACACAGCTAGTAAGGACAAAGCAAATGTGAATCCAGGCAGTCTGGTGCTCAGCCATGCTCTTAACCACAGTGCTATCCCACCTTGAAATGCATAGAAGTCAGTGTTGACTTACAGTGTTTGACAGTCGGGTTCTTTGACAGCTCCCTACTCATGGGGGTGGTCCCAGTTAGTAGGGTACCAGCCTGACCTCTTGTATCTTCCTCCTTCTCTGCAGATGCCCCCTGCTCCAACATGCTGGGGATGCTCTCGGGGCTCATTGCCGACTCCCAGATCTCTGCGTCCTCCACCCGCGAGTACCTCTGGAGCCCCAGTGCCGCCCGCCTGGTCAGCAGCCGCTCAGGCTGGTTCCCTCGGATCCCTCAGGCCCAGCCAGGAGAGGAGTGGCTCCAGGTGGACCTGGGAGCACCCAAGACCGTGAAAGGCGTCATCATCCAGGGGGCCCGTGGAGGAGATAGCATCACTGCAGTGGAGGCCAGGGCGTTTGTGCGCAAGTTCAAAGTCTCCTACAGCCTCAATGGCAAAGACTGGGAGCACATCCAAGACCCCAGGACCCAGCAGCCAAAGGTAGGATGTTCCCAGAGGACTCCCTAACCTTGCCCCACAAAGGGAGGTTGATCTGGGGCAGGCTGGGGTGTTGATTTCCCATCTAGATGGTCATCACCAACTTCTATGAGCCAGTCAAACAAATGTTAACTGAGGGATACCTTGTGCCAGGCCCTCTGCTGAATGCCTTTTAATCCTTACAACAGGCTTCCCTAGTGGCTCAGAGGGTAAAACACTGGCCTGCCGGTGCAGGAGACATGGATTCGATCCCTGGGTCGGGAAGATCCTCTGGAGAAGGAAATGGCAACCCACTCCAGTATTCTTGCCTGGAACATCCCATGTACAGAGGAGCCTGAGGGGTTACAGTCCATGTGATCACAAAGAGTCAGACATGACTGAGCAACTAAACAACGAAAATCTTTATAACATCTCTAGAAGGTAGATCTTATGGTCCCTCCCATTTCAGAGATGACGAAACTGAGGCTTGATGTCATGTCCAGGGTCACACAGTACCTGTGGTAGAGCCATGATTCAGACACAAGTCTCCCTCCAGAGCACAAACACCTAACCACTATTCCACACCGCCTTGCTAATAACTTGGACACTCTTAATACCCTCTTTCAGATAAAGTTTCCCTGGAACTGGCCAGATATTCAAAGGGGATGTGGTTCTTGGAGGCTCAACTATAGAAACTTAGGGAATGACTTCCAAAAACAACTGTGTGTTTCTGAGTGTTGCTGAACTTTGTATTTTGCTGGGCTTGACTGCTTAGATCTTTCCCGCCTCTCACAGGGAGACTGGAAAGAGGCAAAGGAAACTAACTCCAGGCCAGAAGTGCAGGCCAGCGTCGCCCACTCTGTCCTGCCATTGCAGGAGTAAAGGTCAGCCCTGAACAGGGGGCACCAAGGAGCTCCAGGAAAGGGAGGGATGTAATGCCCCTGTCCCTTTCCACGTTAATCTCCCAATCAGCCTTGGGCACCAGTCCTCAATGCTAACTCTTTATTTTTTGCAGAAGATCAGGGCCTCTAGTAAGGAAGGGGTATCACGTGTCTCTGTTTGGCCTCCTTTACTAAGCCAACATTTCTGTTCTTAATGCAGAGGCAAGGGCTGGGCTGGAGGTTTTGCACTGCTGATGTAAATTCCCAGCTCATGATTCCAGTGGCTTGAAAGGGCTCAGGGCTTGGTAACTGGAACCTTCAATGGATGGAACACAAGTTGGACCACAGGCTCTCCCAGGGACCCTTGACCTTGAGTCTTCTTAACCATCCTGAGGGCCGGGAAAGGAGATGATCTTAGCCAGGCTCAGAGCCTGCTCTCCCCATGCAGTGCCCCGCTTTTGGAATTGTGGGCATTCTGCCGCATTCCTAGATAAAAATCTGCCACAGCGCCTGGCACACCTGTGCACCGCCTTTCCCTAAATCACTGGATCACAAGTGTGCTCTGGGTTGGTTTTCCCACGTGACTTCAGCCAGGGCAAGCCCAGTGGTCATCAGTTTCATGTAGTGTGGCTTCAGGTAAGGTTTACTTTGACAGAATGTCTTCTACTAAACCGAGGTTGGGGGAACACAGTCTTAGACTATCAGCATGTGCCCAGCAGAAATAGCCATTAGCCTAGAGAAAGGATGGTCACTTTCCCTTCAGCCTCTCAGTGACCTGGAACTTTCTAAATTGAAATTGTCAAGCTGGGAGTTTCTAACTCTAGACTCTTAAGCATCAGGGAAAGAACTTCTTTTTCTAATAAACGGAGAACTTCGGAACAGGCAAGACAATCTACATGCCCTTTCCTCCTCCCTAGCCAAGTACAGCTTCACACTCACTCAGAGCCAAATTCTGCATTTTCAGTTTCACTCCCAGGATAGAGAACAGAACCCAACAACTGCCACTTTCATCTGCTCCCTCTTTGCCATGTTTCTGGGACCTCCCAAATGAATAAAAACCTTGGTCTGAGAATGGGGCTCCCTTAGACCGAAATGTGCAGCGACGGTGGATGAACTCTGAAGCAGACTTCTAGCCAGATGTAAGGGGCGGGGAGGGAAGGGGGAGGAAGGAGCAGAAGGGAGGAGTGAAGAGGCGTCCACTCAGGAAGGGCTGAACGGCCTTGTCTCCCCTGCAGCTGTTTGAAGGGAATATGCACTATGACACCCCTGACATCCGGAGGTTCGACCCTGTCCTGGCGCAGTACATGCGGGTGTACCCGGAGAGGTGGTCACCTGCAGGCATTGGGATGCGACTGGAGGTGCTGGGCTGTGATTGGACAGGTAAGACCCCCTTTCCACTTCAGGTCTCACCCACGTGGTCTCCTGATCCCGGCTTCCTGGGACAGCCTGGGAGGAGGTCAGAGTATGATGGGGACAGGCAGAGGCAGCCATCCCCAGTGAAGCCCCATCCATTCAAAACCGCACTGCCCCCCCACCGCCCCCACCCCGCCTGCCCTGCACCCCACCTTATTTGACCTCAAACCACAGGCCCTGCCACCTCTGGACTTGGGACAGTTTCTCAAGGGATGTGCTCTGTCAATTTTAAAGGATCGTTTCAGTCCTCCACCCTGAGTCTCTCAAAAACAAATCGTAGCTACACACCACCCACCCAAATTCAATTAGACCCTGACTCTTCAGGCCAGAGGGCTGTGGCTGTTGATTTAGGGAAGGGGAAAAAAAAAAAGCCTTGCTCATGATAATAAAGTAATCGGTTTATGTCTGAATCTGGCCTCCAGATGTCAGTGGCTAAGAGACTTCATTTTCATTTCGAAGCTACATCTGTAAAAGGCATTTATTTGCTCGGGAGGGACCCTGTTGCGGGGGAGCTGCTGGGAACCCACCTTCTTCCCCTTGTGCGGCAGAAGCCTGGCTGGGTCCCGCCTCTACCCAGCAGCGGCCCCGGGGCATCTCCAGAGTCTCCTGAACAGGATGAGGCCCACGGATCACGGCCACCCTCCCTGTTCCTTGGGAAGCACCCCATCCATCCTTCCGAGTAGGGCCTCCCTCCTCTGCAGGCCCCCACGCTCCTCTCGGGCAGAGCTGGCACAGATCTCAGCTAAGCCAGAGTCGAGCTCGCGCGCTGCCTGCCAGACGGAGCTGGCGCGCCGAGCCAGAGACAGCAGGAGCTGCAGGCAGGCCCCGGGCCCCAGGTATCTCCATTTTCCTGTCTGTAAGGTACCTGTCAGCAGCTCGCCCAGCGGGGGAAGGTGAAGGATTAATAAGGGCATGTTGGAGAAGTGCTTTTGGCTCCCGGGGAGAAAAATGCTGCCTGTGTGCTCTTACCGTGGCGCCCAGGAGGTGTCCCGTTGAGGCGCGCCGGCTGGGAATCCGGCCGAATTAGCCTTTCTCACCTCCAGATGGAAGGCAGCCCCAGTGAATGCATTTTAGTGGGAAGACACTTTATTCCCCGTCATGAAGGAGTGAGGCCAGGTTCCCTGCAGCCCGCTGAGTGTGCCTCACCTGTCCTCTTGCGGCCGCTGAAAACTGCCCTCTGGCAGCGACCCAAGCTGGCTGCTTCGGGCCAGCATCAGAGTATTAGAGGAACAGAGGACCCGAGGGCTGCAAGGCCAGTGACTTTCAAGCGTTTCTGACCATCATCTGCAATTTAAAATAAATTTGTATCACAACCCACTTGACTTACAAGCATGAGTACACACACACAAGCACACACTACCACAGATGTGCATATGGAATATAGACTATCATTAACCTAGCGTGGACTCTAGGGACAGATTGCCAAGTTCAGGTCCGGCCTCTGCCTATCTCGGTTATCTTAGCTGAAGAACGGGGGTGTAGCATATCTACACCTCTCACCGTTGTCATGAGGATTCAATAAAATAATAAAAGTACTTAGCCTGCTGCCTGGCACCTGATAAACTTGTTATAATAAGTAAATGTGATTGAAACAAAAGTTCCCAAAGCAGTGCTAACACATGAGTACACTCTGAAATATCGTAGTCCCTTTTTTTTTTTTCAGAGTCCCTATTTTAAAATCCTAGTCCTGACCCACGAAATTGATCCACAACCTGTTAACAGGATGACATACAGCTTGAAAAAGATCACCGATCTAGGAGGGGGAAACTGAGTTCCAGGGAGAGGAGCCACTTGCTAGAGGCCACTCAGCTAGCTGAGAGCTGACTCATCCTTCTCTCCTGTCCCTGGTCTCCCCGTGCCACGCCTCTCCCAGGCTGGCCCTGCTTTATGACCGACTGAACAACCGCTAATGGCCTTTTCCTCGTACTGCCCCTCCCAAGCTGGCCCAGATGACACTGGAGATGGGTAGCAACAGGTTTCTCATTTCAAAGTTCTCCTGACCATTCTTTGGAAGATCAGAGTAGGACCTCGACACCCTCCACCCAGCCTCCTTCCCTTTGAAGTCTCTGACATCTGGTTTCAATTGCCGGGGAGCATAACATGATGGGCAGTTACCTCTTAGTGTCCAGTACAAACAGTGGACACGGAGGCCAGCTGTCATCCCCTCACTTTCATTCACACGTCCTGCCCTCTCACTGCCTTGCCCGCCCCCTTGCCACTGGATTTAACATTTTACATCTCTGCCAAAAGCTCACCCACTCTGACGTTTCCTGGAATCGCTCTCCCAGACCTTGTGGCTTTCTGCTTTTCACATTTCCATTCATTTCTGCGATTCACCTTTGTTCCCTTCTTCTTTCCTACCCCAAAAGGATAACAGGGAATAGAATGGGCTGGGTTGAGTTGCTGCAGCTAAATAATTTGACAGGGCTACTTCACCTGTTCGTTTGTTTGTGTTTCCAATGATTACTTCTTGCCTTGCTGCCCATAGTTGCTTTACAATCGTGTTGGAGATTCTGTGACACGGTGACAAATTTGAACTTACAAATTAGGACGCTCTGAGTTTGTTTGCTATTTACTGTGAGTGAGAGGCAGACATGGCAAAAGGAAGTATGAAAGGTTATGCTCGTAGTATTTAATAGCAGAAAAATGGGAAGTCGACCGTGAAAAAGCTATTCAGCGCGTTTAGTGATTTCCTTCAGCTCCCAGCTTTATTAAATGGTATCTTGAAGGGTGCTGACAAAGATGCCTAATTACATTCAGTAGCACAAAAACACACATATAGAAATGGTAGGAGCCATGCACAGGCTTTTTTGGAGGTCAGCCCTGGGATGAAGACCCCACCTCACAACACGCAGACTTCAACATCAGTTTCCAGCATTCCTTGGGGCCCCACCTAGCACCTGACTCACGCTTTCATTCACTTCAGGAAAGGTTGCTGAATGAATGACTGGCAGCAACAAATAAACAAGTGAATGGATGGATGAGTGAATCACCTAGAGCTGAGGGCAGAACTGACTGCCTGCAGCCAGGTTTGCCCAGCCAGGTTTGGTTGCCTGCTCCTCATATTTTAAATCAGTTACCAACATTGACAAGCCTGGAGATTTTCCCTGGGTTGGTTTTTTTTTTCTTTTTGCTTCATGTGTGGGAGGAGACATCTTTTTGCAAGATCTGGCCACACTGACCACCTCCCTACTTGGTGCCATCAGGGTGGTGGCCTCCTTTACAACAGGCATGTGGAGTTCCTCTACCACTTCCCCTGCAGCCCTTTACCCTCCCTGCCCCGCAGTGGGCCATCCCAGCCCGTGGGCCATCCCCGCCTTACAAAGGTGGTTTGTATCCTAGAAGCATTTGTACTTACCACACCCTGACCTAAAGGCGCAGCCCTAAATGCTTTCCACTGAATGGAGTCTGAGTCCCTTTGAGCCCTATTCTTTTCCATTCAGTTTTGTGCAAACAGAAACAGTGTCTGGGGTCCCACCTCCCAATGGCTTGGCTATGACTTCAGCCCTTGTGCTTCTGATGACCCTGTAACAGATGGGCTCCCAGGTCGGGTTCGCTTTGGTTCATAAAAGCACCGTCTGACTCAGAGAAGGTAGAGATGAGAACGTCTGTTCCTGTGCCAGCTGGGCCGAGCCAGGGGCACTCCAGTGGCCGCACAAGGGTCCGTGTGCAGACGTGTCTTCCACAGGACGGAGCTCACTGTGTTTACCCAGACTTTTCAAACCATTTTTGATAGGTGTTGTTCACTACATGTATCACCCGTACTTGTGTCTTTAAGTGATTTTTTTTTTTTAAACATTTCTGGCCATGCCATGTGGCATGTGGGATCTTCCCCAACCAGGGTTTGAACTCACATTTCCTGCACTGGAAGCGTGGAGTCTTAACCACTGGACCGCTAGGTCTAGCGTCTTAAACAGGTTCTATGTCTTAAACAGAACGCCCAGGGCATGGTTGAGTCCCGCCCGGGGTCAGTGTCTCCCACATTGATTACGGCCTGGCCTGGCCTTCGGTGTTGGCCTCAGACCCTCTGCGGTGGAGTACACAGGTGGGTTTGTGTTCATCCCTCTATCAGGGCTGTTTCTACAGCTAGGGCCCATTCTCCTTAACACAGGTTATGGTTTTGACTTCACCACAGCACACAGAAGTGACTTCATGAGTGTGTGTGTGTGTGTGTGTGTGTGTGTGTGTGTGTCCATCTTGGCTTTCCTTTCTCCTTCCATCTTGAAAGGCCCACCCTTGGAGGAGAGACTTAATATTTGGCATCTTCCTCCTGCTGGGTGTGACACAGGCTGCTGCCTGAAGGATTCACTCCCGAATTTGCCTCTCTGCAGACTCAAAGCCCACAGCTGAGACACTGGGACCCACCGTGAAGAGCGAAGAGACCACCACCCCGTATCCCATTGACGAGGAGGCCACGGACTGCGGGGAGAACTGCAGCTTTGAAGATGGTGAGGATGGGGTGGTGGTTGTACTTCACCCGGGGTGGCATGGGTGCCAGCCAGTCACAGTGGAGGCTGGTCCATGGCTGCGGCCAGGAACTGGGGGTCCCTTGGTCAGAGGTCAGGAAGGTGTGCTACTTAGGGACTTGGGGCAGTGGCTATTTATAACCTATCTAGAAGGATTCAGATATTGGAAAAACCAGTATGCTGGTCATCGGCTGAGATAAGGGTCCATCCAAGGAGAACTCCATTGAGAAGTCTCCTTTCCGAGCCCTCACTTCCTGTCTTTAGAATCCACAACCGTGATGGCTGTGTCCACACCACAGTCAAAGGGAGATCTGTCTGTCAGCTGGGTGACTTGGTCAGTGGAACACAATAGTTGGGTTAACTCAGCAGTTAACCGTGACTTATCTGCATTTCCCTGTGTCTTCACCATCACTGGTTGAGCAAGCGTTACAGTTCTGACTCTAAGAGTGGGCGTTGCATTCTCCACAAGGCGAGTGAGGTCAGTGACGAAGGCAGATGTACGAAAAGGCACCTCAGTTGCCCCTCAGCACTCAGGGCCTCTTCCTTTCCGATGGACCTCATCACATGGGAAATCTATATCATTTTCATTTTCTCTCCTAAGCATATCCAACTCAGATTAAAAAAACAATCTTTGGCAGAGCCCAAGAAGGACATCACATTTTAAATCTTCCTGCTAAGGCCACAGAATATGAGAACATTCCTAACAAACCACAAATTTTACAACACCTGGCATTTTTGACTAGGATTAAATGCTCGACAGCCTCAATTTACAGTAAATTGCTGATCATTATTAACTGTTCATTAAACCAAATGAGGGAAGATTGGTGAAGAGGCTGGGGAAGTGATGGAGACATAAAAACCTAGCACCCAGTCAGTGGGTAGATGGATGGTAAAGTCTGTGGAACCCATGCCCTTAACCACTTGACAGTACGAGGAACTGTGCTGATGGGGTAGACGGCTCCCAAAAAGGGCTACAAGGAAGAATGGGAGGAGAGCCAAAAATAAATGCTGAAGTTGTATGACTGCAAAATGATAATTTAATGCATATGCTTTTAGGAATGCGCTTTTGTATATTGCGTGGGCGGGTGGGATGGGGGACACTCTTGGTCAGGGATAGTTGATTCAGAATTCTGACATTTTAATGACCTTATTTTTGTTTTATGAAGAGGAGAAAGAGACTTGGAGAATCTTCCAAGACATGTTTGAAAGAGTTTGAGAGCCAAAAGGGGAATGCATTCATTTACTGTGTGGTGTTGGATTAGCAGAGTTAGCTTGGTGGAGGGCAAAAGGAGGGTTTTTATCTAAATGCCAATCCAAAGGAAAATTTAAGAGTTCTGTTGCAAATCAGAAGTTTAATATAATTTTCCTGTTTATCGTGTGGTTTGTTTCATTTGGGGTTTCTTTAGTGGTTCTTCCCTTCTCTCTCTCTCTCTCTTTTTTTTTTTTTTTTTTAGCAAACGATCTCTTTGTGGAATTGGGTTCCTGAGATACAGTATGCATATAAACATTCAAGAGGAATTATGCTATATTGAATTACTTCATATTTTTGAATGGAAAAATAGAAATTTAGAAGTTTTCGGGAAAAGGGGATGGTAAGGGCGAAGGGCTGACTTTTCCAAGCCACAGGTTGATGCTGCAATAATAGATTCCATGTGTTTGTTCTCATGCTGACTTTGGCCAAGGATGGGCAAATATTAAATATTCTTTCTTGGGAAGGGGAAGCAGGACTCAGTGGCAATCTGCCGTGTGCCCCCAGGCCAGTAGGGCCCTCCCTTCAGAGGTGAGCCCTCCTTACCCCCAGGGTGGAAGCAGCTTGTTGCTATCAGTCTGTTGTTCCCTTTCGACTTCCTAACCTGCATTCTAGGTCTTCCCCACGGAAATTCCTCTCTGGGAAGCCTGAGAAGGGAAGTGAAAAGGTCAAAGACCCCACTTCCTCCCAGCTCCCAGCACTGAGCAGCATTTTTCCACTGTCTCCGCAGCCAAGAGTCCTAATTTGGGTTTCCATTTCCTCTCTTCCCCATCCCCCCCACCCCCACTTCATCACATGTTTGGCACCAGCTCAGACTGGATTTTTTAGAGCTAAGTGGAACCTCACAAGAAACTCTTGGGTTCAGTCTATTCACTTAGAGGTGAACAGCCCTGCAGATGGAGACAAGCCATTGTGTGGTCTCTCCCTAGATTTCCATTCTCTGCTGCCCCTGGAATCCTGGCCTTGGGGCACTCCGAGCCATGTGAAATTATTCTTCCTCCCAGTTGGCGCTGAGGTGGGTGGCAGGCTGCTCTGCCCCCACCCGCCTCGTTTTTGCCCTTAACATGCCAAGTTGCCCTCCTGGCAGCACCGCCCTCTGGGGATTCTGAACTGACTGGTCCTCTGAAACAAGAGACCTGGCACAGGGAGGTGAAGGGGAGCAAACAAGCCCTCCTTGTTTCCGAGGTCACTTTCTCCTCCCCAGCCAGCACCTCCTGCATTTCGAATTCCAGCCTCTGCGGATGCCAACGGGCTGCCCATCACTGCTGACAGCCAGGTTGGCAGGATCCCGCCTTCCACCGAGGCACTGGAGAGACATTCTTCTCTGGCATTTAGGGAACAGCGATTTTCACATTTGTCTGCTCTCCAAGGTGGACAGAAGAGGCTGATTAGAGCCTGCAGCCATTTGGTGGCCTCATTTATAATTGCTGACTATGGGAACCACTGGCAGACTTGGCTTTCATGCCTGGGAAGGATGAGACCAAAGGCTGACCCGAAAGCCAACCATCGCCAAGATGGGTTCAATGAATAAGCAAAGGGAACCATTGCTTTCTCTGCTCTCCCCTTAAGCCCTGCCAGTGGTTTAAATAGCACCACTGTGGCTGTTCTCCGGACCCATTTCATTTGCCTTATTTTGGGTTTTGTTTTCCTTTCAGACAAAGATTTGCAGCTCCCTTCAGGATTCAACTGCAACTTTGATTTCCCGGAGGAGCCCTGTGGTTGGATGTACGATCACGCCAAGTGGCTCAGGAGCACCTGGGCCAGCAGTTCCAGCCCCGACGACCGGACGTTTCCAGGTAAGCCAGCCACGAGTGATGAGCTGAGAGAGGACTTCCCTGGTGGCTTAGTGGTAAAGAATCCACCTGCTACACAGGAGACACAGATTCGATTCCGGGGTCGGGAAGATCCGCTGGAGGGGACGGCATGGCAACTCACTCCACTATTCTTGCCTGGAGAACGCCATGGACAGAGGAGCCTGGTAGGCTACAGTCCGTGGGGAGCGAAGAGTGCGACACGACTGGAGTGACCTAACACACGCTCAAGACCAGCCTGCACCATGTTTCTCGGCTCTAGATTCCCTGACGAGCTTCCTAATAACTTCCCACCAAGGAGCAGTCCTCTGCTCTTTGCCCACAAACCACTGAGTCTTTGCTGACAACGTCACCCAACAGAATAGCTGGTTGGTGGTTCCTGGCCTCTCTTGTGATTGCAGTGCAGCCTGGAAGCTGGGAGGGAGGGAGAGAGGCTAAGGTAAAAGAAGAAGAAAGAGCAGTTGGGAGTTCCTAGGAGAGGGATGAGTCAATGTCCCTTTGTTCCTATAGTCAGCGCTCACCACCACCAGCACAGAGCCTCTGGTCAGCTCCAAGGTGGGTATTCCTAAAATGGCTCATTGGGAAACTCCTGGCCCAAACTCCTTGACTGCTACTTCTGGGAAGGTATCAGAAGTAGCAGTCTTCTGTCGAAAACCAAGTCAAGGGCATGAACCACTTGGCCTCTCAAAGAGCATCGCTGCCAGTCCTTGGAATATTAGAAAGCCATCCACTTGGTCTCAAAGCCTCTCCTAACACTGCTGACAGAGTTGTTGTTGTTGTTCAGTTGCTAAGTCGTGTCTGACTCTTTGTGACCCCATGGACTGCAGCACGCCAGGCTCCTTATCCTCCACCGTCTCCCAGAGTTTGCTCAAATTTATGCCCATTGAGCCGGTGATGCGCTATAACCATCTCATCCTCTGCCGCTCCCTTCTCCTTTTGCCTTCAATCTTTCCCAGCATCAGGGTCTTTTCCAGTGAGTCGGCTCTTCGAATCAGGTGGCCAAAGTGTAGAGCGGGGTTGTCTTTAGCCCTTCTAAGCAGATAGAGACAAGAGTTATCCACACTCTGTACCATGGCAGGCTTTTATAGCAGTGTTCCAGTAAGTTTTAACCACCAGGATTTTTTTTTTTTTTCTAAATCTGCTTTGTAATGCTTGCCACTCTGTGGTGTAAATCCTCCCACTGTGGTTGAACGCAAGCTACCAACATGACATCATCAGAGGCGGAGTGGAGAAGTAAGTAACACAGCCTTAGTTTTTTCCATCACGCAGATACAATAGATATAAATAACTTCAGAATCATGTGTACTGGTAAGATGTATTAAAATAATTAGGAAGTATTACACTTTGAGAATTTATTTCCTTTTGTTTTTTAATATACTTAATTTCTGGGTAACTTTATATAGTTCCATTGGTAATAATGCTTATGTTTCAATAGCTGGCTTACGAAATTCCAGAAGATTCCACAATCAGCTCTCTTAAGCCAGTACATGGTAGATGTTGCTCCAGCATGTCACGAGTTAGCTTTCAATGCTCCTGGACCTAGGCCCCCAAGAGAGTTTGAGAGGAAAGAGGTTAATTCTAGAAATTAGTAGGTCATACGTTGCTGGCCTAGAGAAGGAAAGGGGGAGAAGTCCCCTTGTGCAGAGTCCCCCAGGCCTGGCTGTGTCCCCCCCTCCCCAGGGTGGCAGTCAAACAGATGCTGGGAGAGCGCCACAGGCCACCCCCTGACTCGGCCTGCACTTGCTTTCCCGGAGGGTCACGGCGTCTGCTCTGGAGAAAAACATTTTCATATTTCAAGTGTTTATCTCTTCAGCATTTGAGTGCTCAGAGAGATTAATATCTGAAGATCACCACCGCCCTGGGCAACGGGGGAGAACACTTACCCTTGTCCCAGCCTTAATCATCCTCCCCTGCTTCATTCACTGCAATAATGTTTAATTAATGTAATGAGCCTCCTGCACGTTGGAAAAAAATACTTATTTTTATAACCCAGCCCGGATTTTTCATTTCATTTCCTCTCCTTTGAGACTTGGCCCAATTAATTGGTTGTTTTTCCCAACCCCCACTTTTTATACAAACGTAAAGGAGATTTGCAGGGTGTGTGTCTGTGTGTGTGCACATTTACAGGCGTGTACTGGTGCGTTGTGTGTACGTTTGTGCATGTGTTTCTTTCTCAAGGTGTTTGTGATTGTGTCTGTGTGTGCGTATGTTATGTTTGTACGTGTTTGTAAATATGGACATGCATGTGTTTGGTTTGTGTGCATGTGCAAATGTGTGCATATGTGTGTGTCTGTATGTTTGAGTGTGTTTGTGGTTTATATGCATGTGTGTGTGTGTGTGTGTGGTGTGTATATAAGGGGACAGCTTGGCAAAAGCGCTTTGCATGAAGTGGTGTAGATGATATAGCAAGGGGAGATTTACTGAATCTTATTCAGCATCCATCCTCAGGTTCTTTCTAACAATTCCACTTCCTCCCTGCGCTCTTCTGAGCAGATTTTCTCTAGGAAGGCCTGAGGTCAGCCCAGTCCAGGCTGACCTGGAGGTCCAGGTTCCAAGGCCGCCAATTTGCAAGTGACACTTTGGGAAGAGCTTAAGTTACTCTCTGTTTGACAAGGTTCCTCTCTGCCCGCTCCTCGCCCTGCCCTGGCTCTCACCTGGTGCCCCATCGACCCTAGCTACTGCCTGGGGATCCTCATCCTTGCTCTCATTCCGCTTGATTCATTATACCCTGTGGTTTGGGAGGGCTTTTCAGAGCAATCTCGAAGAGCGGGCAGCAGTCCAACCTTGGCTGGCTAGTTAGGGACAGAAAGAAAATTAGGGCCACAAGGAACTGCTAGATCTAATGTTGTTTCTCCCTTAAGAAACTGAGAAAGAAAATAACAATTTTCCTCTTCCAGAGGAATCCCTGAGGCTTGCGAAAGCAGCCCTTAGACACTGCCTCCAGAAAACCGAATCATAATATTGTCTTCAGAGCCTGTCTGTCCATCCTCTGATGATTTAAAGAATCATTTGCTGTATTTCCCACTGTCCTTCTCCTTACAAAACATGACACTGGATTCTAAGCAGGAGAGGATAGAAAGCCTTTTCTGTTCAGGGTGGTCCTTTTTTCTTCTTCTTCTTCTATTTCTTAAAAAAAAAAAAAAAAAAAACTGGGGCCCCGAGGGGAGCAGTTGGGAGAAAGGAAACAGCTGTGCTTGGTTAGGGGCAGGGCAGATGCTGACGGGTTCAAAATCACGGAACCTTCTAAGTCAAGCCTGAAAGCCACTGTGTCGCCCACTTCACCCCTCCACAAAGAGGAGACCGCACCACTCTCTAAGTGCGCCGTGTGTTTTATCTCCTTGTTAGATAGGTAAACAAAAGTAATTACACTTGAGAAAGGAGGTGTCTCCATCAAGTGCAGAGGGAGAGGGCAGGAAAGAAAGAAGGAAATAGCCATGCTGAAATATCATAACAGGCTATTTGACTAGAACTGTCTGTGGAAACGACTTACATTCCTTAGATGTTTTCTGATTTCGTTCTTTTCTCTTGTTATGTTTTCTTCTTTTCCTTTTAAGCAAGCAATTAGTTCAGTTCTTCTGGCTAGTGAAAAGAGTTGCTTAAGGCTGACAAGACACCCTCTGGTTTTATTCCACTGTTTTTGTTTTTCAAGATAGTCTTTCAAGATACTCAGAATTTCTTTTTTTAGCTCTTTGCTTGTGACTTAGAAGCCTGGAGTATGTTCATAGTAGCCCCTGGGGACACTGTTGCAAATTCCTGGAGTGGGTTGCTGTGCCCTCCTCCAGGGGATCTTCCTGACCCAGGGATTGAACCCACGTCCCTTTTGTCTCCTGCATTGGCTGGGTGGGTTCTTTACCACTAGTGCCACCTGGGAAGCCCTCTCTGAGAAGGCACTTTGCCTTTGCCCTGTAACTGCAATGACACTGGAAATGTCTTCCCTAGTGGGAGCCACTGTATCTCCTGCAGACATTCTCAGGTGTACTGATCAGAAACAGAATTTAGGTGCAATTTTGAGGATGATCACATTCAGCTCAGCAAGGAACAAGGCAAAGAGATGCTGTGGTGAACCTGTGTGTCTAGACCTGCCCTGCTTCATATGGTAGCCACTAGCCACCTATGGCTAATTTAATTTTAATCAGAATTACATACAGATAAAACTTCAGTTCCTCCATCATACCAGCCACATTCTAAGGGCTCAGAACCCACTGTGTGGGGTGGTGCAGATGGAGAACACGCCAGTCATCACAGGATGCTGTCTTGGTCAGTGCTGCTCAAGCACCTTTGGACATGAACACGAGAGTAACGTCCAGGGTCCTTGCTGCTGCTGCTGCTGCTGCTGCTGCTGCTGCTCCTTGGTTTGGTGTAAATCAAGGGGCAGATAATTAGGGGGATGTGTCTTCTCTTTGATCCCTTCATGGGAGTGTTCAGTGCCTGGTACTTGTGTCACTGTGTCATTCTACCTAAGTGAGTAACACAGTAAAGTCAGCAAGTAACATAGACAGTATCGGAACTATCCCATTCAATCAAAAAGAGTAAATACTAAGTAACAGCAAGTATAGTAATAAAAACTGTTTTATTATTATTATCTTCAGGAATGAGACAAGGCTAGATACAAAGGTGCTATGCCAGGTCAGCCTCAGCATCTTCAAGTGTGTGGTCGCCCTACATATGTGCTCTTTGATATGTTTGTTGACCTGATGAAGTATGACTTCAAAATTACTTCACTTCAGTAACTTTAAGTCATGGAAGTAATATAAAGAAAACAGGCAAAAGCTATTGGGACTAGTTTACCTTTCTCAAAGGACAGAGTTCTGGCTACCTAGCATTTGCATGTTTATTAGATTGAGAGACCAGAACCTTTACTCTGGATTCAAAAACAAGTGAAAGTAAGTCAAGAATACAACGTTCTGAAATACTCAGATTTTACAAATGGTGGCTATTCCATCAGCTGGAGGGCACATTGAGCTGCTGAATAAACTCCAGGAGCGTGGAGGACCAGGACTGTGATTCACTGTGGGACATGCACAAAAGAGGATTAAGTGTAGCTGGGGATGGTCAGTAGATGGTCACAAAGGAATCAGTTAAAAAGATGAGTCACTTGCTTACAATGGGCTTCATTTTGGGTGGTGAGCTAGCAGTGACTCTTTGAATTAAAAAGCAACTCTCTGAACTCAAAAGACCTTCCTCATAGGTGGGGCTGTTGGCAACAGACAGTCCGGACACGGAATTGCCATTAGCTTGAATTACCTTCAGAAAGCAGTTACTGTGACTCAGCTGGGACACAGCCACTACAGATATGGAGACAGGAACTTCTCAGGCTTAGACCAAGCTAGATTAAAATTAAAGACCAGGAGCAGCTGGGCTAAAAGAAAGCCATATTTAAGGAATAACATTAACTGGAAAAGGAAAGTATCGTGGCCCTTCTTCATGGAAAGTAGGGAGGACAATATCTCTGACTCTGTAGAAATCACAGCAGTAGAGAGGAGAAACTACTTTTCCTTATCTTCTGCAAGTCATGATTGGTCGAGTGTGTAGATTGACAGTGAAGATACAGTGTGATAAAGAATGTCTCGATTGCAAACCTTCATAAAAGCTGACATACCAAAAAAATCAGCTCCTGATAGACTTTTCTGCAAAACCCAAGCCTGAAACCTCAAATGTCCACAAACTGGTCACTTGTAAACCTCGAGAACATTCTATGGAGTTCATCCAAAGTCAATGTTTCCCTTAACCAGTTGTTAATTTGAGGACCTTAGCAGACATAGGCTGACCTTGGGAGGCCAGCTGAGGGGCTGACTCACGTTTTAAGCATGACCTATATGAAGAGACTCCATCTCCTGCAGCACTGAATAGTCTTTCAGATGGCTGTTCTAGCAGGAGGGCAAGATGCTAGCCAGGAGATGTGTGTGTTGGACAGATGGTGTGTTTGGCTTTGCGATAGCCAGGGGGATAGACTGGTGATTTATTTCAGGGTTTGGTAAGGTGTCGGCGCCATTGATCCAGTTGCGGTTGGGCCAGGAACGTTCACGTGATCACCCAGCACTTAGGCAGCTGAACCCAGATGTGGTTGTAAATCGCCAGGTGAAATGTCAAGAGACCCTTCCCAGAGACAGCATCAGGTTAAGATGCCTGAGTGACCTTGTCCTCCGCACTTCCTCTCTGCCCTTTTGAACTCCTGTTATTTATTCCCTTGTGATTGTTTTCCCTGTGTCATGGGCAACAACAGATGTTTTGAGTCAGGGACCTAGCAGAACGCTCCCCAAGTATGTCAGGTCCAGGAGGAGAGGGGTTGTATCTCTGGGACATTTTCCTTTCATTCTCTTTCTGCAACTGAATGTATTTCCTCTGCATTGTTTCTTGTTGGAAACCATCCATTGGCGACCTCACTGCCATCAAACTACAAAAAAAAAAAAAAAGAAGAAGACAACCTCTAGCAGGGAGACCTGGTTCTTAGTCAGTTGTCATGTTTTAGGACCTCTTAACCATCCAAAGGGCTTTTCCCCTAAAGTCCAAGCAAATCAGTAAAGTAGCCCACCCATGCAAGGCCAACCCTTGGCTCTATCAAGCCATCAACAGTCACTGTCTGCTAAAACTTCCTCTGTGTTTGGCAGTGGCAGGCCATAAAGTAGAATGTTCCAGAAGAGCAGACTCCATTGACACTGCATGTGCTTCAGTCACAGCAGAGACAGGGATGCCGGGACTTAAAGGAGCTGAAGCTCTGAACTGAGCAAAGTATGCATCCAAAGAGGCCAGGGTTACATTTCCTAAGGAAGCAAAGACCAGGGTCGTAATTCTTCAGGAGTGAACTTGTTTCTTAGTCAGAAGACGGAAATTGGCTATACTTCATGGGGGAATAGAAGGATGACATGTGTCTAAATGACAGTGGGAAAACTTAAAACTGAATTTAAGTCGTTTCTGACAGTTAGGATTGCGTGCTCCCTCCCCCACCAAAACAAAAACAAAAACAAAAAAACACATTGCCAGCATGGCTTTTGGAAACTCCTGCTTTGGAGAATTTAAAGCAAAGGTGGGCAGCTGTGCTGGGGATGTTTTCAGCGTGGTTCCTCTGAACAGCAGGGCTGGCCCCTTCTAAATGGTCTTCTGGGGCCCCACTCTCATTCCAGAAGGATGTATTCTTTTGTCTGCTGTGCTGCTGCTGCTGCTAAGTCTCTTCAGTCGTGTCCAACTCTATGGGACCCCATAGACGGCAGCCCACCAGGCTCCGCCGTCCCTGGAATTCTCCAAGCAAGAACACTGGAGTGGGTTGCCGTTTCCTTCTCCAGTGCATGAAAGTGAAAAGGGAAAGTGAAGTCACTCAGTCGTGTCTGACTCTTAGCAACCCCATGGACTGCAGCCTACCAGGCTCCTCCAGGCTCCTGGCTCCAGGAGCTCCTACTACCAGGCTCCTCCATCCATGGGATTTTCCAGACAAGAATATTGGAGTGGGGTGCCATTGCCTTCTCTGCTGTCTACTGTAGATTGACCCAAAAGACATGTGGTCAACAATGCCTGGTGTATAGCATGGGGCTGGCCCATTTCTGGGATTAGGACGTTTCCGGGAACCATCTTATTCCAGAGAACATCTTTACTGTCCTTGAGCCGAATCTTACTTCCTTTGAGTCTCCGATTGGTCTTCCCAGGTTATTGGGGCTCTTTGGACTCTTTTTCTTTCTAGAAGAAAAAAGCCAGCAAAGCTGAAGTTCCAATACTTCGGCCACTTGATGCAAAAAGCCGACTTATTGGAAAAGACCCTGACGCTGGGAAAGATTGAAGGCAGGAGGACAAGCGGGCAACAGAGGATGAGATGGTTGGATGGCATCACTGACTCAATGGACATGAGCTTAAGCAAACTCCAGAAGATGGTGAAGGACAGGGAAGCTTGGCCTACTGCAGTCCATGGGGTTACAAAGAGTCAGACGTGACTTAGTGGCTGAACAATAACAGGAGGCAGAGTGTTCAGGGATGGTAGTTGAAATAAAGATCATAGCTTTTATGGAGCTTCTACTCTGCCCCTGTTCCTATGCAAAGCGCTTTAAAAGGCTCTTTCCATTTCCTCCTCCTCCCAGCCCCATGCAATATTGCTATTATTGTATCCATTTCACAGATGGGAAGACTGAGCCTTTAAAAGATTAGCTAGGATGCTAGCCCCCATGAGAGGTGAGGCTCTGGCGATTTTACTCGGTCCAATGAGGGTTCAGATCCTACTTCCATCCCTCTCTAGGAGTGGTCTGGGACACACTTTTCAATTCTCTGAGCCTCTGTTTCCTTTTTGGTAAAAATGGAGAGCATCATACTTATTTCACAGGAAGATTACGGAAGGCGATGAAGCCCCCAGCGTGATGTCTGGCACCTCGAGGTGCTCAACTCACGTCAGTTCTCTTGCCCCTGCTCTTCCTCTCCTCCTCTCTGAGCTTCTCTTAACCAAAGTCGTTCCTTCATGATGTCCTGCTTCTAATCAGTCCTCTCTCAGTGATAGGCAGGGACGTTTTGCAGCTCAGCGTCCTTCTGACTGATGTCTGCTGCTAATTCCTTAAATTTACATATCATCTTTCTTCCCTCGAGCTCGTAGCACTTAACAGACAAGTGGGGCACAAGTGATTTCACTAAGTGAAATTCAGAGGCCTGCTTGTCTAGAGATTCTGCAAACTAGTGGATTAGCTCAGATGTCAGCACTGAGTTATGATCCTTCAGCTGCTCGTGCTTAGCACGCCACCAGCATTAACTCCCTGGTCTTCCAGTGGTCCTTTAAATCATGCACAGTGATTATCATCTTATTGTGAGAGAGAGAGAGAAGAGAAGAGAGGAAAAGTGGGAGGGGGAGGGAGCCAGTTCAGGTCCCCAGGAGAGGCAATCTGTGACACCTTTGGCCTCACGGTGCCTGAAGTTTTAGCAACAGGATGGGTAAATAAAGCAGACCCGGAGAAAATCCAGCCAGCCCGGCTTTTTACACCTCCACACACATTTTACTGACTAAATTCTAACCATTATGCTATGATTCCCCTGCTGCTTAAGAATGTAAATTCACACAAGTGACAGTATTTCTGCCAAGCAATTTTCAGACAGCCAGTGGGTCTTATTTGTGAAACTGTGAAGGAAGAAGGCTGAATAATAAGTCTCTGAAATCTGGTTTCCTTTATATATGAGGTGGAAGCAGTAAAGTCTTGGAAATGACTGGAGCGTGGGAGCATTTGGGGGGTTGTCACTGGCGGCTCAGTGGACTGGATGCTTCCACAGGTCACCTTGTTTTAAGATCTGCGTATCGGTTATAGGTATATTTTCTTTGCAAAAGCTATTGTGCATTTTTACTTATACATACTTATATTTCAGTATAAACATTCCTTAATAAAAAGCAGAACATCTCAAAAAAACCACCTCACCTTTGAAAAGGGCTGTTGGCTTGGTAGGATGGGAGGGAATTGTGAGATTATATGAACCTGAGGGATTACAGAGCCCAGCTGATTCCTGGTCTGTTCTTGTTTCCAATAGAGAATCTCATAACATTCTTTATGCATCTGTTTATCATTCATTCATTCATGGGAACAGAAAATTTTGTCATATATATGTATGTGTCACTATCTAGGGGCAGGGAGAAGAAGCATTCTTAACCCTCCTGTGTGTAAGGCCAGGACCTTATAGTCTAACCAGGGAAATAGAAAAGACATATACCAAACAATTTAATTGCAGTACAAAGCAGGGAGCTGAAATGCATGAAAATGGCCTCCAGTCTTTTTAAAAACCAGGTAAAATCAGTGGTATGGTCAGTAAATGCTTGAGGTGTTGCAAGAAGAGAGGCATTAATGTTGAAATGCACAGAGTAGTGAGGAAAACTGGCAAAAGTGGTGGGGTGGGGGCGGGGAAGCAGAGAGTCACAGGTAAAAGGAGAAAGGGGAACAGCGCCCAGTGAGAAGCCAGTTTACCTTAAATCATATGTGACTGATCACGTGGACTTGGGACAAGGTTACCGGGGGCACAGCTGAAGTGAAGGGCCTACTGCACAAAGGAAGAGAAACCTGAAGTCAAGTCCAGCTTTGCTCCTCACTAGCCTTTCTTCGACGTCCTTACTTCCAGCCTTTCTGCATCTTATTAAGTAAGATCATAGACCACTCACCTAAGCGATGATTCAATTATAAAGGCAGATCAACATGCTTTGTAACCTGAAAAGCAGTATGCAAATAGGCCTTATAACTATTATCATTAATAGTGGTAGTAATGAGATCTGATAGGAGAAGCATAGGTTTAGCAGTTCTTTGAGTGTCTGGTTGTGACACCAGTGTCTCCTCCTCAGCAGATCACCATCACTGAAATTCTCTGCTGTAGACAGCTGCCTCCTTATCTGTGCTAACTTTGGCCTTGAAGGGCTCCCATGGTGTGGGGTATTAGGCCAATGTGCCTCTAGATGGTTAAAAGTTTCCCAAACTAGAATCCTGACTATGCATCTTAAACTGGTCTGATTTGGCCTCAGGAGAGAGTAGCTTCCAGAACAACGACCTCAGAGGACCTAACCAGAAAGGACTTAGGGGAGACGGGGAGGAGGGAGAGAGGTGGCCAGGAGGAGGGAGGAGCTGTTTCTGGGACACTGATGGGAGCACTGCCCACAGGTCCTGCTCTCACTAGAAAGAAGATGTTGGCAGGCACACGGCAGCACACGGGTGGCCCAGGAGTCCCCTGCTGCTCCTGGCCTCTGGAGCCCCTGCCGTCCTTCCCTGACAAAGATGTTCCCGGTCCCTGCTGAGTGAAAAAAGCTCTGTGCCCACATCTCAGATCGACATGATCCCGAGGTGGCTGATGTGCTGGTCATGTGGTGCGAGAGGGCCACTGCTGTTTTGCAGAAATGTTCAACAGAAGATGTTTCGGGGCCAAAAGGAGACAGTGAGATTTTCTGCTCAAATGCCATCCTGTTCTCTGTGCAAGTGGTCGAAATGCTCCTGCATGAACTGGATTTGCCAGTGCAGGTCCCCACACCTGTGTCTGCAAGGCATGGGGTCTGCCAACAGGGAACTCTGCCTCCCACAGAGTACCTGAAGTATTTTAAAGTGCATCAGCCAAAACACACATTCTTCAAACATTTGGATGGGTGAGACCTTCATCTCCCAATGTGTGTATATTCTCTGCTAAACACATAGCTTTTGTTAGTGATGATGACAACACCTGTTTTATTGGGGCTGTAGTTGCCTAACTCTCTCAGAAAGGCCACCTTCAGGCCTCCCCTGGGTGGGGCAGGTAAGGGAGTGGGGTCTCAGGTCCCTTGCATCACCCCTTTGTTGTTCATTATTCAGTCGCTCAGAACTTTCTGACTCTTTTCAACCCCATGCACTGCAGCACGCCAGGCTTCCCTGTCCTTCACCGTCTCCTGGAGCTTGCTTAAACTCATGTCCATTGAGTCGATGATGCCATCCAACCATCCCCCACTCCTATTCAGCCACCATTCCCTGCTCTGCTTGAACAAGGATGCTGGGCTTCTGAACTGCAGTTACTAGAGCCCAGGCTTCGTCCAGGAGCACTGCTGGAGACAGAAGGTTGTAAATGTCTTCCAGCTGGACAGTGCCCAGCCAAGATGATAAAGGCTTGACGCATAAACCACCTGGCTAGAACCATCCTGTAGTCTAGCAGTCACTTCACCCCTTATTATTCAGCTCATTATAGTGCCCTGGCCCTTTGGGTAAGCCGATGATGATTAAAATGTGGGCTTGGCCTCTCAGAATCTAGAGGGGAAACACAGCCAACCAAGACCTAAGGCGGAGGGCGCCAGGTGCCATATGTAAAAGGTACAAAGGAAGGGATGCAGAGAAAATAGGCAGGAGGGACCTTCTTGACATAAAGACTCAAGAAAGGGCCTTAAGGGGATGCAGCATTTGAATCAGAGCCCTAAGAAAGGAACACAGAGCCTGGAGAACAGGTTCATAAAGGACAACCCAAATTCTGCCCCGGCTTACCCCCCGCCCCCCGAGGGGCCACAACTGCCAGCTGGTGTCCTTCCCAAGCATTCACCAGGGACCTCTGTTCGGGTTTGTTTCCCCCTCCAGATGACAGGAACTTCTTGCGGCTGCAGAGTGATGGGCGGAGAGAGGGCCAGTACGCGCGGCTCATCAGCCCGCCGGTGCACCTGCCGCGGAGCCCCGTGTGCATGGAGTTCCAGTACCAAGCCACGGGCGGCCGCGGGGTGGCGCTGCAGGTAGTGCGCGAAGCCAGCCAGGAGAGCAAGCTCCTCTGGGTCATCCGCGAGGACCAGGGCGGCGAGTGGAAACACGGGCGCATCATTCTGCCCAGCTACGACATGGAGTACCAGGTGGGGTGGCAACGGGAGACGGTGCGGAGATCCGAGGGGATCCTTGTGATCTGCGTTTCAATATTTCAAAGGCCGTGCCCATTCATCATTAGGGAACGCGGTTAAGCGCCGCTGTTTTCATTGTGTTTCTCCCGTTGCCATGGCAACTAAATGACACTCTTATTTGTTATTCAGAATGTGCCTATCTCTACACCCAGACTTGGTTCTTTGTTCCTCCTATTGCCTTTTATGCTGCTGAAATCTTCCCCAACAAATGTTTCTTCTCTCCATTTTATTTTAGATTGCTATCAGGTAGGCTGACAAAGGAACACAGAAGCCAGGAAAATAAACACAAACAAACCCTCCACACAGGAGAAAAGAGGCCCTGGGAACCCCTGAGACTCAGAGGAAGAGAGGGCAACAGCCTCCCCCCCGTCCCAAGTGTTCAGGTGGCTGTGGTGCTTAGTGGTCAGCAGACCAGAGAGATCCCTAAATGAGTGCGTTCTCACCCTGCAGCTCCAGGAGTTGCATTCTATTATCTCTGCCCTCACAGAGCAAGAGACTGAGGCACAGATGGGGATGCGCAGCTGTGGCTGAAACTTGGGTAGAGTAGGCACTGTGGAAGAGGTGACTGAGAACCAGCCAAAGCATTAACCTGCTCCTCCCCAGACGAGAGGCAGCAACAGATGGCTGGTGAGGCAGCCAACTGCTCACTCAGCTTGCCAGAGGACGTGTGCTCGTTTGCAGAGAGAACCTGGGGAGGGTGAAACCGAGGGCTGACGAGACCACTGAGCCGAGAGGCTCTTGCATGCAGCCTGCAGTCACCCTCACGCTTGCAAAATAGCCTGAGTCCCCCACCCACCCGCCTTGCTCCTTAGAAACCTCAGTGTGTTGTGGAGCTACTCCCTGTTGGTATTTTTGTCTCACCCACTAGACGGTGAGATTCTCCAGGTCTTGTCTTAGCGTTTGTAACTGTCAGGGTGCCTGGCACATAGTAGGTGCTCAGCAAACTAGTGGTGAAGGAAAGTCACTTACCTGCTAGTTGTAATAATGGAGCCATAAGACACTGTTACCCCCAAGGTAATTCAAACCTGTACACTGCATTTCTCACATTAGCCCTACCTGCTCATGTCCTCTTGAGTTTCCAAATACCTGGGTTGAGCATTTGAAAGATTTGTGAGAAAAAGAAAAAAAATCAAACATGGCTAGGGAAATTTCAACCCTCCTTTAAACATGCTCTGATTGTAGTCCTTTTAGTCAATAATTCTAGTTACTGGACAACAATACCCACCACTTAGTTATATATATATATGTGTTTTTTAATCCCCTTAAATATGCATTTGATTTCAACCAACTCATTTTAAATTGAGATTTCAAGTACCAGAGCCATGTGGTCAACAGATGTGTACCAGGTGCAGTAAGGCACGTGTGCGTGTGCACGTGTGCGTGCGCTCACACACACACAGATTTTAAGCTACAGTTAACAGAAAATTGGAAATCTTTGCACTGTTTGCACCAAGAAGCTCAGTTAACCCTGGTGCTTTTTCTTCCTGCTTCTAGATTGTGTTTGAGGGAGTTATAGGAAAAGGACGTGCGGGAGAAATTGCCATTGATGACATTCGGATAAGCACTGATGTCCCGCTGGAGAACTGCATGGGTACGTGAAGATCTGTCTCTTCGTGTCTCCTCCAAGGGCTGGGATCCACAAGGGGCGGCAGCACCTCGTTTTCAAACACAGCTGTTCCCCCAGTGGGTGGGTTAGCACCAGTCCATGCAGGAGGCGAGATGTGAGTTCAGTTAGAGCTTAGGCTGCGGTCAGGATGGGAGAGGTGTCAGATAAGGTGGAATCCTATCCCCCTGCTCCCATTCAGAAAAAGACATGCACTTAATATATGAAGATTCAGGGTGCCAAGGCCTCATCATCAGACTCCAGCTTTTAGCAAAGAAAATGCTAGAGGACGAGAGCAGCTGCCAGTCAGAATTACATGCTGCAAAGGTTTGATGGATTTAATGGAAACCTTCACTGGTGAGCAGAAATAGTACATATGTTATATTGGAGTGATAACACAATTACCCAGGCAGTTGAATGAATTGCAGGACGATCTATGGCATGGAAAATAAGAATTCAGATCTTGCTTTGAAGTTACTATCTGTAATGCCCAACATGCCAGAGTTATAAGATTAAACATTGCATGCCAAGTGACCAGCCCAGGAAGGATACTCCCTCCTTGGACAGAAGTGCTAAGCAGCCAGGTCACCTAGTTCACCCCATGCACCACCTCCCATCAGAGCCATGGACATTCCCAAAAGCAAGAGGAAATCCTGAGAAGGAAGGAGACCTACTTTCGCTCCACAGAGTGAGTGTAATAACTCACCAAGTGCTTTTCTTGGCACATGGATCCCGGGTGTGTGTGTGCCTGATGAGGTCAGAAGCACCTGGGACCGCCCTAGTCCCTTCAGGCAACTTTCGGGGCCCCCGGCATCTAAAACTAATCCCTTCTCTGAGAAGGTAATCAGTGGTAAGTGACTGATTACAATGCTTCAGGGACCCATTACTCTATAAAGGACTTTTTGTTCTGAAGCAACTTTGAGAATTCTTCCCACCTGGCCCCCATGACGACGATGTGTTAGACCCAGAGCCTGTGGCGGGCATGGGAGACTTTTCATGGCATAGTATGAAAAAGCTTGATGAAACTCATTTTCATCATACACTGTGTTCACCTTATGTATTCCTCTCATCTAACTCAAATTTTTTTTTTCCAGAACCCATCTCAGCTTTTGCAGGTGAGAATTTTCAAGGTAAAAAAAAGTTATTTTTAAATTTCTGCATGCCTGTTCCTTCCTCCCATGTGATGTGAATTTGGCAGAGGCGATAAGCCTCCAGATTTGACAAAGCTCCCAAGAGAAAAATAGATGCCACACCTCACCGCTAGATGGCGCCAGCAACACCTGTAGATACAGGGAAAGGGCAATTGAGAGCCTCGCTGTCTCTGGTTTAATTAAAGTTTAGAAACCTATAATAGAGACAAATAGGTTACAGATAAACCTTTCAGCTTTGCATTGTCCAATGGAGAGCAATGAGGCTGAAAATGCATGAGTGGTGAGAAGAGAGAGACTGTGGGGAGGCTGAACCAAAAAAAAAGAAAAAAAGTCAGTAGTAAATTAAAAGTGAAATGAGGTGGCAATGATTTATTTTCAACCAAAGATGGTTTCTTTCCAGTCACAGGGCACCAAGGCAGCAGTCTCAATTAACCCTCAGCGAGGTACACAGCTGTGTGAGGGAAGAAAGTTAGGGGAAAGACATGAGGGATGACGGTCCTAAGTGGAGAAGGTTGCAGAAATCTGGAGATGGTGTCTGGTTAAGGGAAGAATGAGGCTCATTTTGGTGCCTGGAATTAGAACACTTGAAATACAGGACTGAAAAATAGAAAGCGACATTTTATCCCTAATAAAGTAAATAGAGAACAGAGCAAAGAGAGAGGAATGTGGGATGCCTGCCTTATCCCAGGAGAGAAAACTAACCTCCAAACTTGGGGGTCCTAAAGTACAGTGTATTTCACATCTCACCTCTTTGGTTGACACTGGTAATGTTTCCACCCAGGTTCCAGTGCTAAGGATTTGGAAACCGCTCTGTAAATGCTTGCCATGAGTTGGCCCGGGTGTATAAGCACACTCAGAGACACTCACCCACACCTAATAACAGAACCTAGTTTATGCAAACAATCCCGAGGGTTTCTGTGCCCTGTTTATATTGGCTGGCCTTAACCCCACAGGTGACAGCATTTCAGAGATAAGGGAAGTCATTTTTATATCTGAAGTCTAGACTCGTTATCTTCACTCTCATTAATCTGTCCAGCTCCTGGCTGGACAAAGATGGATTCCTGGTTTGCCACCTAGATGTGCTCTCTGACTTCAAATCATCTCGCCCAATTTGCCACTCATCACCCACAGCACTAAGACGGTAGATGAGGGAGATGGGGGCTGGGAAACCTATCTAGGATATCGTTTCTTTCTTCCTCACCCTTCCTGGCCTCCCTGAGCCCCACCCCCACTCCCCATTGCACATTTTTCAAGAATTAAGAGTATTCCTGTGCATGTGTTCGTCCTCCTTGGGTGTGAGATTTTCTGTTAACGTGAATCTAAAAGTATCGGAAGGAAATCTGAGATCAAAACTGAACGGCTTGGATAACAGTTGAATTCAAGTTCTAACTTTCGGGACCCAAGGTAACGTTAATGCTGGGGGAAGTAAACTTGCTTATGTTGTTTCACGTGACTTTGATTGTCGAGACTCAAAGCTCCCAGAAAAGGCTGGTTAGGGCCTTCAGCCCCCACGGCAGACACCCTGCTGTGTGAACATAGATGTCTGGGTCCATGACTGACAAGTTCAGTGGCTAAGTGCTTTGCTTCTGTAAATGAATAAACAAACTAGGGCACACGTGCTGTCGCCGAGGCTGTATTTACCAGGAGGCTTCGCAGGCCAGTCATGTTCTCTTGTAAAATATATGTATAAATAAAATAGCCTCAGAGCTGCAGTGCTCATTTAGCCAAAATAAACACAGGGCTTAGGGACTCCAAGGTAAGAACTTCCAGTGTGCTTCCGATGGGCTGGTTTGGGGCTTAAGCACAGGCAGCCCTTGAGTGGCATGGATTGGCCCACGGCTGTGGTCTTGGGGAATAACAAGCATCTTTGGAAAGAGGCAACCAAACTCCAGAGACTTGGCTCAGGAGTCAAGGGCAGAATGGGAATTGAGAACGGACAGTGTCGATCGCGTCGGCAAGTTTTACGTGGAACTCTGACTTGGTAGCCAGATGAACCCAGGGCCAGGGAGGCTTCTATTGGGCTGAAGCCCCTCTAACTTCAGTAGACACCTCTGGGTTTTGTCTTGAGCGAAGCCTTCCATTTGGGAGAGGAAAGAGGACATTCGCTTTACCTAACCTGCTGACCTCTCCGGGTCAGGGCGGTGGCAGCCTTCTCTTGGTGGGAGAGTGAATGCCTTAGGAGTTAAACCAGGCTGTTCACTCAACTAGAGAAACAGAGAAATCAGGTTTGGGCAAGCAGGGTATGGAAAGCTGATGGTGAAACCCGATTAACAACAGGCGTATATTGTTAGTATGGGTGGTTTTTTTTTTGAATGTAGATTGTTTTTCTTTTCCATTATAAATTTACCATGGGACAGAAGCAATCTCATTCTTTATGAGAGACCAGTGTGTGCTAGGTAAACCTTTAAGGCAATGCAACAAAAGTGGCTTCTGGACTGAGGCTTATTGGATAGTCTTGATCTTTTATATTCTGAAGTGTCTTTCATTTTCTGCCTCTTACTCATCTCTTGCCATGGAACATTTTCTTTTTATTCGAATCACCTTGTGTTTTCTGCTTGGTGTATATGCTTTGATTGTGAATCAGGATATGAGTCAGTAGTGAAGAGAAACAAGCCACACTGAAAAAGAGAGCCATGTAGAGAGGGGACAAGGAGGAGATGGAATGAATAAGCTGTGTTGCCTGCTGCTGCTAAGTCGCTTCAGTTCTGTCCGACTCTGTGCGACCCCATAGGCGGCAGTCCACCAGGCTCCCCCGTCCCTAGGATTCTCCAGGCAAGAACACTGGAGTGGGTTGCCATTGTGGTGTTTAAAAAGGCTTTCTTGCTGTTGTTCTAAACAATGTAGCCTGGGTGTGCTTTTCTTTTTTTTTTTTTAAGCAGTGGCTATAGACATAGTGCCATCATGTATCTTTTTCTAGAATTTGAGCTTTAACAAGTGGAAAACTGTGTGTAAAGCAGCGGGGGCGGGGGTGCAGGTTGGGGGCTGGTGGGGGGACGTGGAGAACTGAAAAGTGGTGTAATTAAGGTGATGGATTATTTTTTCTTAACCAATGCTTTCTATTTTCAATACAAGTAAAAATAATAAGCCAGTAAAAATATATAAAGCCCATAATCTGAGTTCTGCAGTTGTTTACCAGGTAGTTATTTTTAGCAGGTTGCAGTGGAAGCAAGAGCTCTTGTTCATGTTAGAGGCTGTGGGCTTTGAACAAAGCGGGAGCAGAGAGACCCGTGGGAGTCCCAGGCACGGGTGGTAGTGAGAGTGAAGGATGCGAAAGCACTGCGTCAACCACTGATGGCTGCTAAGAGGAACATCAGTAGCTCCTGCTCACAGCTGTGAGTGTGGGTTTTACGTCTCAGACCAGCTCTGAGGGCTGCTGGCACAGTCTCTTGGGCCTCTCTTCGTTCAGTCCTCTGCAGTTTTCATCCAGGTAAAGCTAGGAGAAAGGACAGCACGGGCTGTCTCCTGGGCATAGAGGGGACCCATTTGGGGCAGTGACAGATGCCTAGGGTTTGACCCTGTGTCTCAGGTTTTCAGGTCTGTTTATTTCCTACCAACTGGTCCATCTCTGCCATGTCTCTTCCCCATCTTTCCATCCCTGCCCTTATCCCCGGTTGATCTGCCAGTCGGCTGCCTCCCTGAGACTTTGCTCCCCAGTGTAATCCCCCCATGCCAGGGCACAAGACCTGGGATGAGCCTCAAATTCCCCTTTCTCTGGCATCCCTTTCTCCCACAGCTCTCTTGACTAGAAGCACTTGCAAGACGCAGTGAGGGTTAAATGGCATTCTCGCCGTAATCCTCTGATGAAAGGCAGAGAAGTATTCCCAACCCCTGCCAGGGCTCCAGATAGGCAGCTGTAGGGTGTGACTCCTTCTCCTTGGCCCCCTCCCCCTGAGGTCCCCAGCTGCCAGATCAGAGCTAGGTGTTGCTCAGCCGGGGAGCCTGGAGATGAGATGCGTGTGAACCACTAACTGCCCGGCTGCTGTTGCTGCCCAAGGGGACGCCAAGGCATCCTTTGTGAAGTTCGAGCCGCAGAGGCCTGACACATCGCCCTGCAAGTTTACCATTCATCTAAACTGCCACCAACGTCAGTTTCTCTAAGGAGAAAAAAATTTTTTTCACTGACTTTTCCTCTCTCCAGGAACAGAAAGGACAAGACTTAATTTAAAAGAAGTAATCTAAGTGCTACCAAAGAGAGGACAAGTGTTCAGACTTCAGGCAGCCACGGATCTGGGTTTAGGGGTGTCTTAGACAGGTGTGGGGTGGGGGGCAGGCAGCAGCTTTCCTACTAACTGAGTGGAAATCTCCCACTGACCGCCCCCCCCAACACACACACACACACACACACACACACACACACACTCTCACACTCACACTGAGTGCAAGGCAAATGAAGAGTCATTTCGCAGGGAGATTGTATACTTCTACATTCTTCCAAACAGATCTGTGGGCGTGACTGCGTTCTTCGACCCTCTTCTATAAACTTCTCTAGAGAAGCTAGCTTTGTCTTTTGTTTGTTTAATCTCACAAATTAAATAAATGTTTTAACTGAAATGCCCCTTCTCCAGCTCTTCGTTTTCAACCTACACATGCGAGACTGCAGACAGGCCAGGCCTGAAACAGTTCTGATTTGCAGTGAACCTTTTCTCCCTCTCCGAGAGAAATGATTTACGTACACTAGGTATCTTTCAAAACATTTCTCTTGGAAACCTGGGTGACTCCTCCAGGTCTGGAGGACATTTCATAAACTTAGCTGCAGGAGATGTTTTCGCTTTTTGGTGATTCAGTGAGAATTTGACTGAGACAATCCGCAGACAGGTTCAGACAGAAGAAAGAAGCAGAAAGGGAGAGGTCTGCTTCCTGTTCCACCCCATGTGGTTAGAGCAGAGTCTGCACACTTTTTCTGTCGGTGGACAGATAGTGAACATGTTGGGCTCTGTGACACTGTGTGGCTGGGACTCACTGCGCCTGTAGCACAAAGTGAAGTGAAAGTGAAGTCGCTCAGTCGTGTCTGACTCTTTGCAACCCCACGGACTATAGCCTACCAGGATCTGCAGTCCATGGGATTCTCCAGGCAAGGATACTGGAGTGGGATGCCATTTCCTTCTCCAGGGGATCTTCCCGACCCAGGGATCGAACCCGGGTCTCCCGCATCGTAGGCAGATGCTTTACCGTCTGAGCCACCAGGGAAGCACAAAGGCAGCCATAAGCCATATGCGATGAGGGTGGCTGTGTTCCAAAATGTACAGAAATAGGCTGAGAGCCAGGTTTCGTCTTCTGACCCCTGGGTTCCAGCATGGGTGGAGGATTTGGTCCACGTACTTCCAGTCCTGACCCCGCCACTTCCCAGCCGTGTGTGCTTCCTCCGAAAGCTCTGGGCCATCTCTCAGGTTCCACTCTGTGCTGCCCCCGTCCTCCTCCTCAGTTTTCCTCCAGGCAAAACCAGGAGAAAGTCACTTATCCTCTCAGGTTCTCCACTTTTCCCATCTGAGAGTCATGAAGAATAAAGATGATGAGTAATCCAACACCTGGCACCCAGGAAGTCTCCACTCATTAGAGCGGTAGTTATGCTCACATTTCTCAGTTGCTTATTAATTCAGTAACCCTGTTTGCACAACAGGAATGGAAAGAACCTACCTACTGTGTAATTTTTTTTTTTATACTCCCATATCGCTTCTCAGCCTTTTGGCTAAGATCAAGTGTATTATCCTCCCGTGCAGGACTTCTTAGAATCTATTGTTTCTCAGAATTTAAATTCTCCACCTTCACACCACCCCTTTCTCCAGGGGGCTCAGAACTTTTACAGGTGGAAGTCTACTCAACCTTGCAAATACACTTGGAGTTATTGACTATTTAAATTTCTGTTTCTCATTATCTTACACGATGAGAAAACCGTATACAGAATTAGAAGGTAGAAATTCATGAAAAATAGAACAGACATTGAGAGCATCTTTCAGTTGGGGGGAAATCAAAGTCTGTGAGTACATGGGGGAAGTTTGAACAATCAAAGGGACTCTTCAGGTGAGCACATCACCAGTGTTGGACAAAGTTGAAGTCACCTGTGTTTTTTTCTCCCATCCTGGGGGACATGTCTCCAGCTCCTGAGTTGTGACACAATGGCCTGGGCATCTCATATGGCTGAGGGGGCAAGTGGGGCTAAAATACAGCCACTTACCAGCATCTGCCCAAAGGGGGCACCTTTTTGCATTTTAATGTAGAGGCATGGTATGAGGTAACAGAATCTAACACTTTCCAAGAATAACTATTCTGTGAAGTACCATTAGGTCATCAAGGTTTTTTCAAGGAAGTCTGAATGTTGGTCCGACATGCATTCCTCCATTCAGCTGTCCACTCATTCATCTAGCCACCCTCCATCCCTGTACCCCATCTATTCATCCATCCATCCAACATTCCTGGGATTGCTGCCCTTATCTAGGAAGGTGCTCTGGAAAAGGACTTAAGCCCTATTGACCTTCCTTTTCTCTGGCTGGCAGACCACAGCCTCATTAGCATACAGCCCTTGAAGACTGCCTCAGAGCCAAATTCTAAAGCAGCAGCCTGTGGGAGTTGAGTCTCTTTAGCTGGAGAAGATCCTAAGAAACTCTGGCCCCAACTGCAGGTCATCAAAAATTGCCTGAGGGGGATGAGAGGAGGCCTGTTAGCTGTATCCTCTCTTTTCTGACTGCCTTAACATTAAAAACACAAATTCACATAGTATATTTTCTCATTTCTCCAAACACATGTCCAGGGAGAATGTTTAAGGAGCCAATATGATGTCGTCCACCAAATGGCTTCTGTCACTACAATTCTCTCCATGGTGATCATTTCTGGGGAGGGGAGTATTAGCAGGAAATGGGAGGAAGGTTTTATGAGAAAGTGGAGTTTGTCTTCCAGAGCAGAGCAGAACCTGAGGCCGGGGATCTAGCTCTGATTCTGAATCTGTAACCCACATAACGTGACTTCTTCTCCAGTGTTCAGTCGCTGCAGTCATGTCTGACTCTATGCAACTTCCATGGACTGTTCACCAAGCTCCTCTGTCCATTGGGATTCTCCAGGCAAGAATACTGGAGTGGGTTGCTATTCCCTCCTCCAGGGGATCTTCCCGACCCAGGGATTGAACCTGAGTCTCTTCTGTCTCTATCTTTGGCAGGTGGGTTCTCTACTGTCCCCTAGATCCTCCCCACCGTGCCCCAGCTTTGTGGCTATCATAAGCAATATTTCGGGAGTCAAGTGAAGAAGGCCTCAGCCCCAGCGTGTTGAGCCCTGGGGGTGGGAGATGAGGCAGTGTATTTAGTGTTGAGAACCAGCATTGTGGCTGAAGGAAAGCAGCTTTTTGAAGTGAGACTGTGTGGTGACGGTGGGGACGAGAGCAGTTGTGACTGTTTCACGCTTTTGACAAAAGTGAGTGCTTCTGCTTTGGGGTTCTGGTCAGGCGCTTCAGAGCGGGATTTCATCCCTGTGGGCATACCCCCTTCCTTTCCCCTCGTGGCTGAGCTGCGGCCTCATTAGAGGGTGGGTCTCACTGTGGAGCCAGATGGAAGTCAGAGGCAGACCCGAGGACACCCTTTGGGGAGAGGCAGGTGGCCCGGAGGAACCTGGAGTCCATCTCTGCACACTTTGTTGTTTCTCGTGCGTTCTTCTGAGCCCACATGAAAAGCCAGCAGCAGGATGGTTGCCAGGCAGCAGATCCTCTTGGTGACCTGCATAATGAGTTGACACCACGTCCCTGCGACTCACGAGCTGGCCACTTCAAGGAGCTGTGTTTAGTGCCTTGCTTTCCCTTTCTGTTTCTGTGCCTAATTTTCAATACAGTCACAAAAAGAGGGAGGGAGGGAGGGAGGGAGGGAAGGAGGGAAGGAGGGCTGGAGGGAGGGAGCTTTCTCAGCTACAGTAATCAAAGTGTTAAAAGGCGGAAATGGTCCGGGAGTGAACACAAATAGAGGAGGTGCTAAGGAATAAGACAGTGTCAAAGGGGCGTGGTGGTGACCCTGGGGTTCTGGGGTCCTTTCCACCCCAGGGGCGGTGGCCACAGCTGCCAGGGTGTGTGCTGGTGACACATTCTTGTCATAGCTCCTCCCAACCCTGTGGCACTTCCGATGGGCTCAGGGACACCAGCGAACCCTGTACCCTAGCACAAGGGGATTCCCTAAAACTAGAGGAGTCAGTAATTAAGAGCTGGGAAAGTGAACAGGCTCTGAAAGATATTCCAAGAAAGATGCTCTCATTTTTCTAACACTTCTGAGAAGGCCTCAGAAGATCTGATTCACCCCTCAGCTATCTCCCAAATCAAAGAGAGGTGCTCCGGGGTTCAGGCTGCAGGAGTCGGCAAACACTGACTCAGAAATAGGAGTCTTCACCTCAGTTCGGTCTTTTAATCACAGGCGTTTACGGAGAGCCTTCTTGGTGCATACATACCCTGAGGTAGAAACCAGGGATGAGAGCAAGTGCTTCTGCTTGAGGAGCTCCACGTCTTGTGAGGGAGGCATGAAAATATCAATGAGCCTTGTCTGCGTCTTGAGCAGAGATGCACCCACAGGGTAGGACCAACGGTACGAGGAGAAGGCAGCAGCATCTCCTTCCCACCACTGTGGCTCCCACCTGGGATATTCCACGGATAGAGAGCACACATCTTTCTGGCCACCTCTACTTGATGTAAGCAGCTAGGGAGGAATTTTTCATAGGTTAAGCATACATCATTTTTCAGAAGTAAAGATCATGTCTGGTTTTGGCAAGCTCAAAAGCTCCTAGTCCCATTTGGGCCAGATTCTCATTTGATGTAAATCGTTGGGAGAATCGAGTTGTAGCACTGTTTTGCATTAAATGGGACTCCAGCCAGTCTTTCCCCAGAGTTACCCTGGGCTTAAATCTACGACATCATCTCCATGGCAACCAGAGGCTGGCCAGTGAATGTGGTTGCCTTGTAAATCCTCTGCTAGCTTCTCTTCCATCCTCTGTCTTTTCCATGATTAGAATGTTCTCCCTCCCTCTGCTCTCACTTATTCACTGTCTCTCTCACATACCTACGATCATTTTGCATCCACATTTTTTGGTTGCAACATCCTTCCAATCCGCTTTTTAAATCCTCTATTCAATTAAAAAATGAAGATGTGTTAGTCACTGCTTGACAGTGGTAATTGACCTGTTTAGACAAGACCAGGCTGATTTCAGTGGGCATGGAAGCCTTGGCAAACCAAAGTGGAATTCCCCTTCAAGTCTAGCCAGCCTAATTAATACATTGTTTGAGAATGCTGGCCAGCCTGACCAAATATTGTTATTTCCACCCATTCGGAGAATCAGTCCTATGGAATCCCAGAAGTCATTTTAACATCACTTGCATGCCTTCCTGTGTGTGTGTGTGTGTGTGTGTGTGTGTGTGTGTGTGTGTGTGTGTGTGTGTGAGAGAGAGAGAGAGAGAGAATCATAATGCTTCTACCTATTATAGAGTATTGTAGTTTAACAGAAAGAAGAAAAGAGTTTTGGAATCATACAGTTCTTGGTTGAATACAGTAGTTACCACTTACTTGCTGTATGACCATTCATTTAACCTCTCTGAGCCTCTGTTTCCTCATCTGTAAAATGGGTCTGAGAGTACCTACCTGATAGGGTTGTAAGTAGGAAGTAATATCAATCACTGAAAAGTGCTTGGCCCACCCTAAATACTCAGTACCATCTTGTTCCCCTGTCCCCTTCCCTATCCACTCCAAAGCATGTGTGTGTTTCTTTTCTTTTTTTTTTAATTAATTTTTGGATTAGTCTGCATGCTCTCAGCCTAGCAACACTCTTCTGTGTCTCTCCACCAGGGGGCACCCTCCTACCGGGGACCGAGCCCACAGTGGACACGGTGCCCGTGCAGCCCATCCCAGCCTACTGGTATTACGTTATGGCCGCCGGGGGTGCGGTGCTGGTGCTGGTCTCCGTCGCGCTGGCCCTGGTGCTCCACTACCACCGGTTCCGCTATGCGGCCAAGAAGACTGATCACTCCATCACCTACAAAACCTCCCACTACACCAACGGGGCCCCTCTGGCCGTGGAACCCACCCTAACCATTAAGCTAGAGCAAGACGGCAGCTCGCACTGCTGAGGGCCGAAGCAAGGACCGCACCCAAATCAAACAAGAAAGACTGCAAACACGTTGCCTCGATTTTGCACTTTTTCCTCCTCGCCTAGTCTCTGTGTGAACGCTCAGACATCTCTGTCTCTGGGCCCAAACCCTGTGCGCTCGTATCCATCCCGACCATTCTCCTCGGGTTCTTTTGTTTGTTTTCCTTTTGTTGATTCCAAACCGCCCAACCCCAACTCTACAATGCTGCATCTTGGGAATACGAGAAGAGACACGCCCCTAAGCACCTCACAACTCACGGCTCAGCTGGTTTCCTTCCAGAGACTGGTTCCTTATTTCTTCCCCTTGCCTTAGCCCATCCCTCCTCTCTGGTGGGCAGTCTGCCAGGAGACTTGAGGGGAAACCCGGATCTGTGTGTTTGTACATAGTATACATTTGCGCCTGTGAATAGCTCTGTGTGTGCGTGGGTGTGAGAGAGAGACTGGCTCATTGGGGGGCAGGGGGGGGGGGCAGCGTGTGAGTGTATTCAGAGAGGGCCCCCTTTAACTCTTGTGTTACTTCTCCCGGGGTACATGTTCCAGAAAATAATATACTGTACTAGTTCTGTTTACTTGGAGAAGAGATTGAAGCTTTTTGTTGCCTTATCTAGCTCTGGCTGGATTTCTGTTGGCTTACCATTGTCATCTCCAGGTACCTAAAACTAGAGGCCACATGAGAAGAAATGTGGCCCCTCCCATCCCTGTCCCCAGGCCCCGCCCACCTGACCCAAGAGGAAGGTTCTCCCACTGCACTCAGACCAGACATGACTGCTAGCTAGTCCCGTCTGGGATGTCTCTGAAGTTACACAGTAACAGCCATTGGGTGCCTGTGGAACCATCCCTTACTTCCAGCCCTGAAGCAAATTTGTCTCATGTTGCCTTATAAAAGAAAAGCTCATAATGAATGTTTAGCTTTTATCAGTTAAGTCCAATCTTGGAATAAGTCATAGAGAATAACCATTCTGAGACTGATGTATGAAAAGCAGTAGCCTGTTGAGAGCAGGAGGAAGTGGAGAAGGAAGGATTGAAATGTTGTCTAAAAAAAAAACCCTCACCCCAGGGGGTTCATTCTGCCCAGTGCGGGGTGGGGTGGAGTAAGAAGGTTTAAAAAGTGTATTCTTTGGTATCATATGGATCATGGTTAATAGCATTTGTAAAATATGGGGGAAAGGGGGTCATTTGCTTTCCTTTCATTGTGTTAATGTGTGCCTGAATCTATAGCCACTAAAATACAAGGCTGTTCCCTGATTTATTTGAATATTATGAGAGAATAAAAAGTTACCATTTGTTTAAATGTACTGATGTGCTACCCCTTAAAGCATTCATGGCATCTGGTAAATACACCCTCATAGGCTGGCCTGCATTTCCAGATGTTACTGCTTCGTCAGGAGAAGGTATAAGGAAGATAAATCCGTTGCTGCCCATTTGTCCTCTCTGAGCAACGCAGGGAGAGGGATGTTAGAGATAAATTGCCTAATGATATTGTACGAAGGATAGATTCAATAATGAAGCCAATTTCATTGATAGAAAATGCATATTTTAATAAGATTCTCAGTGTACTGGGGCTTAGGCTTGGGGGTGTTTATTTCTCACCTTCCTGCTAGGAATCCACTGGGGAAGTGTAAGATTCTCTCCAAAGATGGTTGCCTGGGCTGAAAGCCTGCAGGTACCTTCTGAGAACAAAATACTAATGATTTTTTTAGCTGCTTGTGGGAGAGAGACTTAGCATTCTTTTGGAATATTCACATAGGTCCCTCCAACAAACGCACACTCAACTTTCGCATCTGGTTTGTTTCATCCTCCTGAAAGAATGGTGCTCTCCCACTCTTACTCTGTTTCAAAGAGCTAGTCTGTCTCAACCACAGCAGCCCTGCCAAGAAAAGAAGATGAAAGGCTAGAGCATGAGCTACCTTGAGATTTCAAGAAGTGTCTTACCCCAGCTGAAGATGGAGAAAGAAAGAGGGGGAGAGAGAGGAGGGGTGGCAGGATACCATGGATACCTTACGATGACTTTCATGCCCATCACTGAGGGCTTTTTATCTCAGGTGTCTGTATCCAGTGATGTGTCTGGGGCCAGGCGTTTCCTTGAAATGATTGACATCCCTATAGGCACCCCATGGAAGCATGGTGTCGGGAAATTACACCTGGGAAGTCCGGCCAGTGTAGCAACTGAGTTACCGTACACCCATGAGGATTTCCCTTCTCTAAAAGAAGATGACAACAACTTTGTGAATTTGCTGTATCTTTATCTGATGCCCCGTGGTGGCGTCGTCTTTATGTACATGCTGTCATTGGGAATATGAGACTGCTCATGAGACTGCTCAAATCTCTGTGAATCCCATAATGCACTTCAGCTGGGGATATCACATCTCTCTCTGTCTCTCTCTCTCTCTCTGTGTCTCTCTCCACTCTCTCAGCCCCAGCAACTTTCATAGTATTATCCAGGTACTATGCTAAAAGGGCAGCTCTTCTGTAATGTCATGCCTTGCAGCTTTAAAAAGCAAAATTCTGTATTTCATGGAGGAAGGGAAGGGTCCCTTTCTTCTAAAAAAATAATAGACTGGACAGGTGAATGCATGCATGCATGTTTAGAGTTGCTTCTCAGAAGACAAAGTGGTGATAGCAACTATTTAAAAAAAAAAAAGAATGAAAGGAAGGTCTAGCTTGGGCTGGTAAAGTTTTTGCCTTAGTAGAGCTTTCATGTTAACAGTTCCAGGAGGGAAACCCTTATCTCTGGGGGTGAAAAAAAATCCCTTTCTTGGTATTATGCTAGCAATTGCTATCCCTTACTTGCCTGTGAAGGCAGAAGAAAGAAAAACAGGATCATAGCATTGCCATTGACAAAACAGAATGCTGAAAGTAAATTATCTTTTCCCCTGTCCCACATTATTGGGATTAAAGCCAGAATAGGATAGGAAATGCAGTAATATTTCTGAGGTTGATACCCCATCTTTAAGAAGACTGCGTCTTTAAAAATGAAGCTAGCAGGCAAGTAAACACCTAAATTATCGAAAATTACCAAAGAACAATAGCAAAACAAGAAAACTTAAAGATTTTTACTTCCTATTCTTATCCCCTTTGCCCTATAACTGTGACATCTCTTGCATTGCTCAGTTGCCTGTGTGTCAAAATACCTTGTGGACGTTGAAAACTATTTGAAAATGTATTGTGTGGAATGTAATAAAATGATGATATTTTTATACAAACATCTGTTTTTTTTTATCACCGTGGCTTATGAGAACAAAGTTCAGGTGTAGGCTTTGAACAAACTGATGTTTGCAAAGTTTATACATCACCTTCTGAGCTAGAGGGCATTTCTGTGGGAAATAGGTGGGTTTTCTCCTTGAAGCTGAATGCCAACATCTCCTTCTTTTATTTTTATTACTACTGCTTGTTAGGAGTTTTATCCAATTTGTGCAGCTGAGCCAGCTTTTATGATTGGTGTGGGATTTTGCAAAAGTTGCTAAGTGCTAAATTACTCCATGTGATTCCACAAAATTTCTCTTGATGGCAAATCCCTGGAGCTGGGACTCTACTTTCAAAAGGCCCCAGGGGCTGGGACCAGCAAAGCTGAATCATGTTCTCAGCTCTGCAGAGACAGATAGTTTCCTTTGGAGAAGAAGTGGCAACATCTTACCCCTTACCTACCAAATTATTACTTCCACGGGGACGTCGATCTCCAATTTATGAGCACTTTCCCAGACCAAACGGAAACTTACAGTATGTTCAAGGCTCAAAGATATTCCAGACTTGGGAGCAACTAATGAAGATAATTATATGATTACTGGGAACCTGGAAATATCATGGTGGAACATTTTATAAAAGGAATATTCTATAAAAATTTTGAGGAGAGGAACTTGGGGAAACTTACTTGAAGAGTCAGATCTTTTCATAAGTATTTGATGAGTATTTGGTTCTCTTTATTGAGTATTTAGAAACATGAATTATGACTATGAGTTTGTGTGCTCAGTCGTGTCCGACTCTTTGCAACTGCATCCCATGGACTGTTGCCCACCGGGCTTCTCTGTCTGTGGGATTTTCCAGGCAAGAATGCTGGAGTGGGTTGCCATTCCCATCTCCAGGGGATCTTCCTGACCCAGGGATCGAACCTGTGTCTTCTACACTGCAGGCAGATTCTTTACCCACTGAGCCATTGTGGAAGGCCATATTTAGTGACAGAGTTATGTAAAATATTTTATCAGAGAGTTATTAGGGGAACGGAAAAAAAAAGATATAGGAAAGACAGCCTCACAGCAATTCAGTGTTTCTAAATGGTGGTCAAAAGTGATGATGGAAGAATTTTCCACCCCCCTATATTTGTGGAGTCTATTAAAAGTATCAACCCCAAACCCTTCCTCAGATTCTGAGAACATTTCTAATGGCCCCCAAGGAAAGGAGCAGGTCCAAAAGAGCCTATTTCTGCCAAGATCCTGCTTTTCTTCCTTTCTAAAGCTAGAGACAGGAAGAATTGCTTTTTACAGCTATCAACCTGCCCAAGTAGTGCTAAAGAAAACAGGCTTCTGGGTTTTCAGATCTGCAGTCGCTACAGCTGGCTCACTAGAGATGTCACTGTCTGTCCTCTGCAGGAGAACAGAGTTGAATGTCCATGAGGAGAGCCTTGTTTTTTCCTCTAACGACGAGCATCATGACCCATTTTGTCCACATAGCAGTTGGCTATCCTTAAAGCCATTTGCTGCTATTAGCAAAGGATGAAAATGAAAGCATCTCAGAAGCATTTATTTCCAACAAAGAGTCAGGCTCAGTCAACATTTTCATAAGCTGGCCTGGGACCAGATTTGCCAGTGAATTAAATTAGCCATCGTGTATGCTTAATTAGCATTACTGTTTTTGCAGCCACCTTTGAGAATTTCATCATTGCTTTTCCTGCCTTGGTTCTGATCCCAAGGTTTATTCTATACACATTCTTTCTCTTCCCCAAAAGAGCAGAGACTGTTACGATTCTGATCTTAGGCGTCAAACACAGCACTGTTATCAGTATGGTATTTCAGACCTAACCCAAGCATAAATGTTACAGAAATTGTATTTCCATGGATCATAAACACCAGATGTCAAGGCCTAGTAGGGTCTGTCTTGGCTCCTACCTGGCCCTTTATGATGGTTTAAATGTGCATTCTTGCGGTTGAAGCCCTCCTAGCCCAGATACCCGCAGCCCGGCCAGTCGACTATGGCCCTGGGTCTGTTTTCATCACCTCTCTTCACAGACTGTGCAGTTGTTTGGCACAAACGTTGTTGGCCTTTCTATCGTCTCTGATGAAAAGAGCTTCATTTTTAAGTTTTAATTTGTCCGCTTTGTGATCTCCGCATCTGAGCCAAACTGCAGATCTGTAGGTGCGGCTTGTTTTCTCTTTGTGCACATCACTGGGGCTCTTGCAGCTGTAATTTGCCTTTCATCCATTTCAGTGACCGCCCAAAGAAAACACAAAACAAAGCCAACCAGAGGAAAAGGAGGGGAAAGGGGAAGCACCAGCTGATGGCCTTATGATCGGCAGGGGAAAGATCGCCTTATATAAATAAACTAAGAGCTAGGAATCGTGTAGGATTTAATGAAGCCTGACACAGACCAAGTGCACTGGAGAATGTCTTCAGGTTAGATATCATCAGACACCTGGACCCTCAGAAGGCATTGGGCCACAGGCCACAGCCAGGCTACGTTTGCACTGTGTGGAGGAAGGAGTTCCTTTTGGCCCCAAACCTAAGCCTGGAATGGATACATGATTTGGGCACTTGCCAAAAAGAAGACCCCCTCTTGGTATGGTTTCTGCTTGGCACAATGCACGATCTTGGTGCTTCAGGGCAAACAGCAGAAACCATTCTTGACCCAAGGCCAGTGGGCAAGAGACTCAGAGTCCTTTTACTCTCTTTCCAATAAAATAGTTGTTCCTGGGCTTTGCTGTCGCTGAACTCCAAGCTCCCAATAAAACTAAAGTCCCATGGGCATCAAGCCAAGAAATGGGAAAGGTCATTTGAAGAGTCAGCAACAGACATGCCGGAGGCAGGACTGGTCATTGAGTGGAGAAAACACCTATTCTTGGAGGCTCATGGCCAGAGTGGTTATTGATACTGAAGAAGGTCATTGGGGGAAACTTTAGGATGGTATCTGACTAGGCTTCCTTTCATTTCTTTTCAACTTGTGAGTTATTCATGGCTATAGCCTCAAAAACTGCAAATCGTTTTTTTAAAAAGTTCATTTCATTGTTAACCAGTCCCACTCCCCTCCCAGAGGGAACCATGAGAAATTGTTCAAGGTATATAACTTAAGGACTTGTATTATACCTTTACAAATGTATATGTTCATGTCTAATTATGCAGTTTGCTTTGGTTTTGTGTAAACAGTATCAGCATTGGATCGCTTGGCTGGATAATGTGCTTCTTTTCATTTGACAAAGTCTTGGGGCTACTTTGTTGCATGCCGACAGGCTTACACAATTCTTTTTAAATATCATCCAGCATTTTGTATCATGTGGATGTACCGTAGTTTATTAACTGCTTCCCTGCTGGTGGGAATTCAGGTTGTGTCTAGTTTTTCTTACAATGATAAACAGCACTGTAATGAACATCCTTACAGTTGCCTCTTTGTTCATGTTTCTCTGGAATAGAATATGTGGGTCAAGTGGTGTGCCTGTTTACACTTTATAATAGATGCCTTGGAAGCCTGGAGTCTACCTTTTAGAGTGAACCTGCCTCCATCTGAGAGGCTAACAAACTAGTGGACAGCCTGCTTTATATCCCCTATCATGTGCACAAGCCACATAATCTCTGGGTCTGTCTCTCTAAATTAGGGGGAGTGCTTGCAGGGGAAAACTTTAGGACACTTTTAACTGAAGGAAATCTTAATTGCAGGGACTCTTTCAGTGCCCATTTGTGGAGAGTGTGAGCCTGGCTACAAGTCGCAGCTCACTGGAACTGTGGCCACTGTGCCCCGGGAGTTAATTCTATCCCTGAGTTCAGCAGACAGAGCCCTGTTCTCCGTGATTAATGAGTTCCACTTGGTTTCTTCAAAGAGTGACTGTGCTGTGCCTCGCTGTTATTTATTTATGTTTTCTACTAAAAAATTCATGTGAAAAACATTCTTTAAGGTCAGTGCACAGTATTGTGCTACAGACAAAAATATTCCAAAATATTCCAACGGTCACAAGCCAGCCACATGCCAATGGAAAGTCCCCAGTCTTTGGGACCTTGTACCTGAGGCCCCCACCATGACCACAGCCCTGAGAGGAGCAGGCTTACCCAGCTGGAAGGATGCACCCAGCTCCTTTCTGAGGAGCTTCAGGGCTACTGTGACCTGAGGAAGGGGAGTAGATGAGGTGGTTTTTCCAGTGGGAGGTTTCAATGTGCAGGTGAAGCTACTAGCCCCAAGTGGCTCCAGTAAGGAATGGCAAGCAGAAGAGAAGCCAAGAGATCCATTAGTCCCAAAACCATTTCTTTTAAGAGATGTTACCCTGATTTCTACTGTGCGCTTAGACCAAGCAGTCATAGTGGTGTGACTGAGCATAATGGATAGTGTGACAGCCATACAGAAGATCTTTGTGCTTTCTCCAACTTGCCAAAAATCCAGGACTGCTGCCTCTTGGGCATGAGGCTAGGGTATAATTCTTTGCAGGAGGTGGGGATAGGGTGGAGTATAACTTTTGATGGCTCAGTTTGGGGGAGCAGCACAAGAATGAGATGTGGGTGAGCTAGAGCTATGTCACCACACACACACACACACACGCACACACGCCACAAGCTTGTTTTGTCTTCTATGTGTAATTGTGCAAAACTGAACCCTTGTAGTATCATTAACTGATGTACCCAAAGGCAAAGGCTCTCATCCGGAAGAGGCGTGATAGGGCTCCAGGTCTGGCTTTCAATAGCGGCAATTTCTTTCTCAGGCGGCAGGACTCATTAACTGGACGCTGAACTGCAGTCCTCTGGAACTCGCTAGAGAGCGACCAACTCCAGTAATGAAGGGAATGCAGAGGAAGCTTTGAACCTGAGGTGGCCTTGACCAAAGCCCTGTTCTCAGTCAGCCTGCTGGTTACCGAGGCTCATTTCAGCACAGTCTGTTAAACTTTTCCTCTCTTTGCATCTCCCTACTGCCACCAAGGGGCTGGGAGAAGGGACATAAGAACCTTGGGGGATGCGTCGTCTTCCTCATCGCTTTCTAAGGCACTCGTGACAGCTGGTGTGTGTGCTGTGTGCTAAGTCGCGTCAGTCGTGTCTGACTCTTTGTGACCCCACCTGGCTCCTCTGTCCATGGGATTTTCCAAGCAAGAAGGCTATAGTAGTAGTAAATGTCACTCAGTCGGATCCAACTCTTTGCAACCCCATGGACTATAGCCTACCAGGTTCCTCTGTCCATGGGATTTTCCAGGCAAGAATACTGGAGTGGGTTGCCATTTCCTTCTCCAGGAGATCTTCCCAACCCAGGGATCGAACCCAGGTCTCCCGCTTTGTAGGCAGACGCTTTACCATCTGAGCCACCGGGGAAGAATGCTATAGTGGGTAGCTATTCCCTTCTGCGGCAATCGTCCCCACCTAGGGATGGAACTCCCATCTCGTATGTCTCCTGCATTGACAGGCAGGTTCTTTACTGGGAAGCTGGTACTGAGGTGGAAGTATAGCCACTAGGACCTAGACAGGGGTGGATGTGGGGGAGTCCAGGGAGCCCCATGATGCTTCATCCGCCTCGGCCAACTGAAGACCAGGAGCACGAGCCCCATGATGCTGTCTATGGGAAGCCTTAGCCTGCACCGCTGTCAAAGCTTCCTGGCTCTAAACCCCTGGCTCTAAAACCTCCTTCCTCAAGGAGGACCTGTCCCCACTGACCTATGCGCAATTGTATTGAGTGTGGTTCATCTTTAGCCCCCACTGTTCCCCTTCTGCACCTCTCCTGTCTCTGCTTTCTTAATGTATTTTTGTATTTATTTGTTTTTTTGGCTGCACCGAGGGCTGTGAGGGCTTTTCTCTAGTTGTGGCAAGCAAGGGCTACTCTTCATTGCAGTGCACGGGCTACTCGTTGCTGAGGCTTCTCCTGTTGCAGAGCACAGGCTCCAGGCACTGAGGCTTCGGTGGTCAGGGTGACGGGGTTAGTTGCTTCACATCTGGTAGAATCTTCCTGGATCAGGGACTGAACTCATTGACAGATGAGTTCCCTGCATTGACAGATGGATTCTTAACCACTGGACCACCAGGGAAGTCCATCTTCCCCTTCTCTTGGTGGCCCTTTTCTTATCCTCTGGCATCCTTATACTTTCTTTACCTCCCTCCACCAAGGCCTCCCACCAGAAAAGCATGTCCGATCTCTCATGTGCATGCGTGCATGCAAAGTCGCTTCAGTCATCTGATTTTGTGCAACCCTATGGACTGTATCCCGCCAGGCTCCTCTGCCCATGGGATTCTCCAAGCAAGAATACAGGAATGGGTTGCCATGCTCTCCTCCAAGGTATCTTCCTGACTCCAGGATTGGACCCACCTCTCTTATGTCTCCTGCATTGACAGGCAGGTTCTTGACCATTAGCGCTATCTGGGAAGCTCAGTTGCATTCATGCAAGAGACCAAACCTAAAGTCGGGGCTTCCAGTAATGAAGAACATCTCTAATTTTTTCAAAGATCTAGAGCAAAGAAAGTGAAGAGTAGCTAAAGAGCCTCTTGATGAGGGTAAAGGAGGAGAGTGAAAGAGCTGGCTTAAAACCTAACATTCAAAAAAACAAAGATATGGCATCTGGTCCCATCATGGTAAATAGATGGGGAAAAAGTGGAAACAGTGACAAATTTTCTTTTCTTGGGCCCCAAAATCACTGCAGATGGTGACTGCAGCCACAAAATTACAAGACATTTGATGTTTGGAAGAAAAGCTATGACAAACCTAGAGAGCATATTAAAAAGCAGAGACATCACTTTGCCGACAAAGGTCCATCTAGTCAAACCTATGGTTTTTCCAATAGTCATGTATGGATGTGAGAGTTGGACTATAAAGAAGGCTGAGTGCTGAAGAATTGATGCTTTTGAACTGTGGTGCTATGGAAGACTTGAGAGTCTTTTGGACAACAAGGAGATCAAACCAGTCAATCCTAAAGGAAATCAACCCTGAACATTCATTGAAAGGGCTGATGCTGAAGCTGAAGCTCCAATACTTTGGCCACATAATGTGAAGAGCCAGCTCATTGGAAAAGACCCTGATGCTGGGAAAGATTGAAGGTAGAAGGAAACGGAGGTGACAGAGGATGAGATAGTTGGATGGCATCATCGACTCAATGGACGTGCGTCTGAGCGAACTCAGATAGTGAAGATCAGGGAAGCCTGGCATGCTGTAGGTCCAAGAGTCAGACACAACTGAACAACAACAACAAGAGCAAAGGAGAGATTCCAGAATTTTCCTCCATCACCATTACTGGGTTTTTTTCCAGCCTACACAATCATGAAGCCTCTGTCTATAATTAAACATTTTACTGGCTGCCTTCTTTTTCTTATTTTCATGCAGATTGTTGGGGCTCAGTGGAGCCATTCTGGCCTCAGCTGCTCATCCGCCTCCACACTTCAAAGTATTATTAGGTCATTTCACAACCTTCTCATTTTAGTCTATTTTTCAATCCTTTTTAGTGTTTCCTTCTGATAATTCAACTAAAAATAATTGAAAATCATGTTCAAAGTCTTCTTAAATATCACAGATCAAGCCCCCTTTTCTTTTCCAGCTTGAAACCCATTTTAAAACTGCAAAAAAAAATTTTTTTTCCATGACTTTGCATACATTTGGCTATAGTTCAAGAGATAAAAACCCATGATAAAGGATCTTCTGGTGGTGTTTCTAAACTCAAGCCAAACCCAGCACAGGATGAAGGGCTCTCAAGTAGCCTGACTCTAATGGAGGAGTTTTGGCAAAATTTCGATCTACATCTGAACTTTTGGCTCCTTATGGCAACTGGGGATGAACAAACTGAATTAGGGAAATTAAGTGTGGTAGGGAGTAGGAACCTTCAGCCAACACTAAATATTAAATCAAATTAAACACATTGAAGAGCCAAGAAATATCTGTTAGTCCTTCATGATTCCTCATTTGTTTAGATCACAGTGTTGCTTCTCCTGCTGGGATCAAAACAAAGTGGCTGAGAGAATTTTCTGAAGGCTACTCCCATTTGAATGGTCCGGTGATTTAACTGACCTGAGGGGTTCAGGAACTTGGAATCAAACTCAACAAGGACTCTCAGTGGCCAAGAGCTAATCCCAAATAAATCACAGCCCTAAACAAGGTGTCGAAAATGTGGCTGACTCTCAGGTCTGCTGCTGAGCTCTTCAGTGACTTCTTGCATTTTTCTACTCTCCTTCCTCAATTTCTTCCTCTTTGAATAGAAGTGATGACACTTGGTACCTGTGAAAATGAATGATTTCGGTGATTTCCTGTGTAGGCATGTCTTTGATCCTTGCTTTAAAAGCTGATTGCAGTTTGATGGGTTGAGTGGACATGTGGTTTCAGTGGCTTCTCACCAGGTTTTATCAGCGCCACCTTAGCTAAGGTGGAGTCTTCGAGTTTGGAACACTATTTACCCAATCTGTCAGTTCTTCAACTGCCAGTTAGCAGGATTGATTTCTAAGCCAAATGAGCAAGTATGGGAAACACGGGACCGCATGGCTTGCCCCCGCCTGTCCTTTGTGTGGTCTTCTCCGTCCCCACAGAACTTAAGATGGATGACTTCAGGTGGGAGGCACCCAGAAGAGGACAGACCTGGGGTAAAGACTGGGGCAGTGAGCTCTTTTCTGTAGAAGCTGCCTTATCTAATATCGGCCTTTTTGGGCAGCCCTCAACAGAAAGACCGTCGTAGCTTTCCTCATTGTCTTCCTGTAAAGATGATTGGGTTTTTGGGCAGGAGAGAACACCAGTGCTTGCTGTACAGAGGAACAAGCTGAGACTCAGGGTGCTTAGAGGCTCATCCTAGCCCCCACACCTGAGTGGAGTGGTGGAACTGTGATGAGCAGGCAGTCTGCTCCCAGGGCAGTGCTCCCAGCCCGGGGCTCCTCCCTATCCCGAAGTGCTCCCCTCCAGGTGCAGTCCTGAGTGTGTCCACTGCATGTTCTGGGTGGCCAATCTGTCATCAGCTTCCACCAGGCCTCTCAAGCCACTGCTCGGAGCTGGCTTGGAAGAGACTCTTTAGAGAAAAGCCAGCATATGTTGGTGTCCTGATCAGTGTGCAGGTGACCCAGGGATGATCTTCAACCATTTATCTAAAAGCAGCCAGTGGTTTGGGGCAGACTCCTCACTCTCTTAGTGATCTTGTGAAGCTCTTTTTTTGATATAAAAACTAAACAGAACAATGTCAATGAAAATACACTTGCAGTGACCACAGCATATGAGAGATGTAGTGAAAGGGAAGGTCAAATTTTTCTGTAACTGCAGAAAAACATTCTAACCCCAAAGGATCCTAATTTAGGAAAGGAAAGAAAAAGATGAGGGAGAGAGCAAAATGTGTGTGTGTGTGTCTGTGTGCGTGTGAAGAGAGAGGAAGACTGGGAAGGAAAATCTAAATGAGAGAGAGCATTTTTGTTTGAGACCTACACCACACTCAGGGGGAATTTTCCACTTGCAGGCTGGAGTGTCTGGGGTATTTCCCCTGCCTGGCATGTGTGGTCTTACACTGCCAGGCAGTGTTCCAAACCCCTCTGGGAGATACACATCTCCCTAGAGTAGGCTCAGTTCATGACCAGTATGGCGGTTCCTCTTTTGTGCTGTACCTTTGCAATTTAGTGACAAGGATGCTGGAGAATATTCGACTCTTCTGGGTGGAGGGGGCTTGCTGAACAGTCCAGAGGATGTCTTGGTAACTAGCCACTATAGGGTCTTTTGTTCTGGAAAATCAGGATAATAGGAGACAGGTAAGACCTTGAATCACTCTTCACTGGGTACCTAACCCACCTCTCTGCAATGCTAATGGAAACAAGGGGACCATCTGGCCTGAGATGCAATGTCAATGTGAAAATGACCAGGTTTTCCTGAATTGGGTTTTTGTTTGTTTTCTAAGTAGTGGCTACTCTAATCACTTAGTTTCTCAAAATTCTGTTCAACTACCTTCTAGGCATTCATGAGTTCTTCTTCCTCTTGCTCTGCTGGTCTGCAGTAGCTGGTGCAGGGAGGTGGGCAGAGACGTGACTCTGATGTAGGGACATATAAGGAGGAGATCTGTGACCAGGCAAGGCAGTCTCTTTGAATTCCTCAGTGGATCTAAAAAAAATGAATTCATGCCCCAAACCAAGAGATCAGTGTACAAGCTTAAAGGCTCAGGTGCCATGTTTGAGACCGTCCATACCTATCAGAGAAAGCAGCTGGACTCCCCATCCCCTCCCCACCCCTGGCAGCAGCCTCCATTCCAAAGCCGCTGCCCTGTCCTCCCACATTTTTCCCAGCAGTGGCCCACCCTCATTTGCCCAATCCCTGCCCCCAACTCCATCAGCACTTTGCGGTCCCTCCACAACAGCTCCCTTTCTTTTGTGCTCTTTTGGCACGGTGGGCCCTTGCTTCCCAATCACACTGAAGGGCCTTGGTTGTAGACACCAGGTCCCATACATCTTCATTTTCCAAACTCCTCTGTATGGTTCCCTGGCACGTAGTCGACCCTCTTAATGAGAATTGGCTGATTGGCTGGTAGTCAGTAAGTGAACACTGCTCTATGAAGAACAATGAAAGCCCACCTTCCCTCTCTGGATAAGGTCTATCATGAAAAACATGAAGCCCCAAATTTCAGGTCACCGCATCCTCACATTCATGAGAAATCTTGGTGAGTTCCTATCAAAGTGGTGAGCCAGCAGTGCAGGCAAACAGCCGGACACTGTATCCAGCCCGCTGGGATGAAAACAAGGCAGACTGTCTTCTCTACTGGAATGGTCTTCCCAGGCGGTGCAGTGATAAAGAAGACATCTGCCAATGCAAGAGGCGTGGGTTCGATCCCTGGGTAGGGAAGATCCCCTGGAGGAGGAAATGGCAACCCACTCCAGTATTCTTGCCTGGAGAATCCCATGGACAGAGGAGCCTGGAGGGCTACAAAGAGTCGAATGTGATGGAGCACACGCACACACAGGGCTGATATAGGTGAAATGCACTGTTCTGCCCATAGCCAGAGAACTTGTGTGCACAGGTGGAGGAATTGAAGGAGGAGGGTCTTCTCTGGCCCGAGTACAGTACTGAGAGTCAGAATTCAGGTTTTGGAGTCAGACTGACCTGAGCTTGAATCCACACAGGGGCCCAGAAGGAAGCAGGGTCATGTCAGCACAAAGGTCGAAAGTAGAAGTCGTGTGGGTGGTAAGATGCATTCCTGATCTGTGTTCTTTTAAAGGTGGGGCTCACTGCAGTCTCTGTCAACCCACTCACAAACACACACGCCTTCTAAAAGAGTCCTGGAATGTCCTCATTTAAAAAGTTTAGTTCCAGGTCCCTGCTCAGCCTCTCTTCCCCAGCCAGGCCTCCATTTGCTGGCTGTTATGTCCCCTTCCTGGGAAGGTGCTGCTTCCAGGCTCTGCCTTGAGCTCCTGGCTCACTCCTCCTCTCTCCAACCCACCCTTGTTTTTTCTTTACTAGAACTACAGGGACCCAGTGGACATCCACACACCCTGCCAGCATTCTGAGGAAACAGGCTAAAGTTTCTCTCTTGGCCTCAACAGAAAAGGAAAGTGGTCCATGAAGAGCAAAGAGGCTTCTGGGAAAGAAAGCTCTTAACCAAACACAGATATCAAGAATATTAACAAGGGGACTAGAGAAAATTGCTATCAAAGTAAATTGCTTTTTGTACAAAAGTTCCCTTTATTGGGGTTTTCCCCAATGTGTCATTCTTTCTTTAAGCCTTCATGAACAGATGCACTTTTGAAAATGTTGATTAACTTATCCTTTTTTTGACCCCTTCCCACTCACCAAACTCCTGGGAGCAGTGATTATGCAAAAAGCCAAGTCAAGCCTCTAAAGTGTTCTTCACCTGAGGTAGCCTTTGATCCTACAGGTGCAGAAATCTGAGTCACATCTGGGTAATCAATTTCATAGAACCTTAAAAATGGACCTATTCTTGGGGGGAGAAGGGTCATCTCATCCAGTCCTCTGCCCTCAGAGACAAGTGGCTATGATCTCCTGGGACAAAATGTTCTCATAGTCATTACCATCCTCTTACCCTTTTTCCTCCAAGATCAATGCCACATCCACTCCTTTCCAGCTGGTGATCAATAGTGTGTTAAGAATTCTTCCCTGAGGGTGTGAGATGGAGCAAGATGGCACTCTAGCCTCCAAACCTGTCACATCCTTGGCAGAGATGGAATCCCTAAAAGCAAGAACAGGATTTGGCCCGAAAGTCACTGGCAGGAGCCCTGCAGTTTTCATCCTGGGTTGATCCACATATTCTTTCTCATCCAGTGTTCTGCTTCTTTTAACCATGAAGGTGTTAAGACGTATAAGCATCCCATAAAAATGATTAATTGTTAGAAATGTGGTGGTTTCCTTCCATGTTTGTTTTTCTCTTAAGATTTTTTATTTTAAGCCTCTGGGTTGATTTCCATGAGCCTGATTTGATCCCTGTGACAGATACCACCTGCCTCCTGTTGATTCATGTCTCCATCTTCATTCCAAGGGCACAGCCTGCATTGTAGAGGCCTGGAGAATAATGCAGGGATGGGCACTGAGGTGCGGAAGTTGGCGGGGCCTGCAGGTACTAGTTGCTGTGCTACAAACGTGCCAGGAACAGGCTGGATTTATGGAGGATTGGTGCCACATGGCATTCATCCTTTCCAGCGGGGTCTTGGCATTTTGTTTTCCGCATCCCTCATGGTGACGACGAGAATGAGACTGTGCTTTTAGCACTTTGGCCAGGAATGAGGAAGACTTCTAACAGGATGAAAACCTCTGCTTCCGGGGAAAGACTGAATGCCAAGCATGGCAGTGATGGATCGATCCTCAGTTCAGGTCGTGATCAAGTAGATCTTCCCCCAGATTTTGTGCGGATGAGGGAGACGTTCAGGCTGGTCTAAAGTCCTTTTGTTCCTCTTGTTTGATAGTTTAGCTCTTTGGAAGCTTGAGTTTGTGTTCAGTCTTGACTTTTTTGGATATAAATTTATAGTGCTGACATCAAGGTAGCTCACCTGACTTTGAGCTGAATGAAATTTCTGAAGGGCCACGTACATTCACTGGTGCCACTTTGACCTGATAGCCGGGACAGGCATAATTAACTCATAAGACAGGAAGAAATGATAAGACCCTGTTCTTCACCACATATTTGATTCTCTTTTTTAAATATTTTACCATTTTAGACAAGTAATTTCCATTGGCTCTGATTTCTATAAGATGGACAGCAAAGTGAATAGAGACCTGTATTAGCTATCCCCCTTCCCCCCAAAAAAATTATCATAAAAAAAGAAAAAGATAGACAGCAGTAATACTGGAGAAAGTTTGGAGTAAATTAACTTAGCTCTGTTCAAGCCTGGGCGAGTCAGGTTGGGTGCCTGTTTGATCTATTCTAAACCGTGAAGAAAGCCAATGGGAAAAATAGACTGGGAAGGAAAGAGAGAAGTATTAGCATGGATATGTGGGGGTGGACAGGCGTTATAACATTCTTTCCAGTTCTAGTTCTATAAATACACTAAAACATATAATGATGAAATGTGACTTACTTAAGTTACATTTGTTGCAATCCAGAGGAGAAACTTTTATACTTTGTGTCCACTTAGATGCATTCATATGAGGAGGGGTGGTGTGTTCTATCAGATGAACATCGCAGTCATGCAGCTGAGGAAGGACATGAGAGAAGTTGCCTTAGATAAGACTCAGACCTACACTGGTTGTACATAACAGTTATTATAAAGATACAAGCGAGCATCTACTGGGCACTTAAGGCCTTTCTTACTGTTTCTGTTCTTCTGGTTGTTGTTGGAAGTAAAGTCGAGTCATTTGAACGGGGACGGATCCAGTAATGTGCAGTACTAAATGATCTAGAAGCAGATGCGAATTTTTAGCTTCCCACAATGCTGGTGAGTCATTTTCAGCAAGGTGGCATCTCTGCCTTTTAGCCGCTCGAACCTGTTATGACTGATTTTTTCAAAATTTTCTTTCTTGTTATAGTGGACATCCCAGAAATACACGGGAGAGAGGGCTACGAGGATGAAATTGATGGTAAGTGTTGTTATGATTTAGAAGATAATCATGAAAGTCAAGTTTGGCTATAAAGCTATCAACAAAAATAATGCCCGGGGTATAGGAGGGCCAGAATTCAGAACTATCAGCCAGAAATATGTGACAAGAATCCAGAGAGGAATGAAGAAGCCATCAATTTCTTTGTCAAAGTCAAATTTAGAGAGTTAGAAAGTTTATTGAGTTTCTTCTGCCTAATCTGAAATAGGTCCCTTACTTTGGGCAACTTTTGACACTGATGAACTTCGAATCTGAATAAACCCTTTAGAAGTGAAAGCCAGGCTCCTCTATACATGTCACTGCTTGAACCCATTGACCTACTTCCAAAAAGGGCTTAGTGGATAACTGTCAGTGTGAACATTCCTTCAGGCCTGCTGAGATTTCTGATTCCATGGCTTTCAGGAACCAAGGTGGGGCTCGTTGCAGGATTTAGGTCTCATCCTCACTACCTATCTCATTTTTCATACTTATTCCAAGCTCTGTTTTCCTACTTCAAATACACATATTCCATGAGGCTGAAGCAGGAGTCCTGACTGGAGGGGCGCTGAGCAAACACCCAGATGTAATATCTTTCCTCCACTCAGAGGAGCACAGGTCTCTCTAGGCGTCTCTGAGAGCCAGAGTTGATTTCCAAGAGAGATCACTAAGGTTCGCCTCAAAGAGCAGCTTTAGACCAAGACTGATGCCTTTAAGACGAGCAGTTTATAGAGCTGCTTTTTTTAACCTGACCTTAATCAAACACTTCAAGTGTAGTTATAGAAACAGAGTGACTAACCCAAACAGCACCTTGTTAACTGAATGCAGACTCCCCCTGCAAAGCCTGGTCTAACGTTCCTTTTATGGGCAAAGCTGCACAACTGGCCTTCACAGAGAGGCTGCGATAGATCAAGCGGCAGAAGCCTAGATGGGGTAGAAAGAGTGAAAGATGAGGCTGCAGAAAGCCTGGTTTCTAGTCCTAGTTTAACTCTTTGCTAACTCTGGGGACTTGAGTGAGTTACCTAATCACTTAATTTCTCAAAGCCTCAGTTCCTCATCTATTTTTTTCAAATTATAGTATCACCCTGCCTTCTTCATGGGATTATTAGGAAATCCCACAAAATTTGCCAGAGATGTGGTCATGTCGTGATCATGCTATAGAAATAGATTCGTTTGCTTGAGGGGCCATGATAAAATACTGCAAACTGGGTGGATTAAACAACAGAAATTTATTTTCTCACCGTTCTAGAGGCTAGAAGTCCAAGATCAAGGTACCAACAGGGCTGGCTTCTTCTGTGGCCTGTGAGGGAAGGCTGTGGACCAACCCTTTTTCCTTGGCTTGTGAATGGCCATCTCCATGTTTCCATGGCACTCTCCCACCTGTATCTGCCTCCAGATTTCCCCTTTTTACAAGGACACTGGTCATACTAGATTAGGGCCCACCCTCAGGACCTCATTAACTTGATTACCTCAGTAAACACCTATCCTCAAAGTAAGGTCACTTTGTGAGGTACTAGGGGTCAGAATTCAACATCTGAATCTGTAACACATAGCAGTAAGGTAAAGCTTAGGTCGTGAGGCCTGGTGGATCAAAACAAAAAATCTACTGCTTGGATGGCCAGGAATGCCAAATTGGAAAACTCATCATGTTGAAATAGTCTCAGCCTGTTCTTTGATTTAACATGAAGCAGCTGGAAGTAAGGGATAAGGAGATGAAGGAAGAAGAGTGTACAGAACAGAGGGCCATTCCAAGAGCTCTAAAGGCACCCTGTGAAAATCTAAGCTCACTTACTGTGACTCAAACTGTTTAAGTATCAGATACTTAGACCATACTTACTTTGTGCTGGACACCAAGCACTGTGCAAATGTTAATTCATTCAAACCTCCTAACAACCCAGTGAGGTTATTAGTGCTATTTCACAGATGAATGAACTGAGGCAAAGAGAAACTAAATAACTTACCCGAGGTTACGCAGCTAGGACAAGGTGGGGCTGGGTTTTGAAGCCAAGCAGGGCTTCCCTTTTGGCTCAGCTGGTAAAGAATCCGCCTGCAATGCAGGACACCTGGGTTTGATCCCTGGGTTGGGAAATCCCCTGAAGAAGGGAAAGGCTGCCCACTCCAGTATTCTGGCCTGGAGAATTCTGTGGACTGTAGAGTCCATGGGGTCAAAGAGTCAGACACGACTGAGCAACTTTCACTTTCAGGATAGTTCCAGTGTCGAACAGCTCAGCCTCAGGTTCTGGAGAACCTCTGAGCTGGGCTGGGGGGAGTCTCAGTTATTTCTAAAAGAAGCAGTGTCTGCAGTCTCTTGTGTCCTTTACGTCCTAGATGACTACGAGGTGGACTGGAGCAACTCTTCTTCTCCGACCTCCGGGTCTGGGGCCCCGCTGGCTGACAAAGAGAAGAGCTGGCTTTACACTCTAGACCCCATTCTCATCACCATCATTGCCATGAGCTCGCTGGGCGTCCTCCTAGGGGCCACGTGTGCGGGGCTTCTGCTCTACTGCACCTGCTCCTACTCCGGCCTGAGCTCCCGCAGCTGCACCACGCTGGAGAACTACAACTTCGAGCTCTACGACGGCCTCAAGCACAAGGTCAAGATGAACCACCAGAAGTGCTGCTCAGAGGCCTGACAGGTTGCACCCAAATCGCACCTGACATTTCATTCCAGCAAGAGGGGCTAGTGAAAATTACAATTTTTTTTTCCTTTTGGAAACTGAATGCCATAATCTCGATCCAACCGATCCAGAATACTGAAGGTGTGGACAGGACAGATAGGCGAGTCGAGGGAAGTGGGGAAATGCAGTCTTTCAGGGGGTCGGGACCCACCTGAGACCGCGTGGCTGAATCATTTGCTGGGACAAGGATGAGCGCTCATCTCTTTGGTGGTCACAGTTCTGTTTTGTTTGTGAGTTTGTTGCTAATTCTGTTTTATTTCCTTCGTCTGTGAGCAACTCAAAGAGGCAGAAGAGAATGACTTTTCCAGAATAGAGCAGAGTGGTGATCAGTAGTCTCTGCTTTTTCTTCCTAATCAACGCTTGGAAAGCAAAGGGTCTTTTCAGACTCTCCATCTTTAGAAGATAAATTCTCCAAAAAAGCCGTCCAGTTTATCCCACCCTCCGATCGTCTCATGACTTCCGGGATTTGCTGTGGTATAGCTTCTGCCAGCCAACTTGACAAGCTGCCGTTTCCAGTCCTAGCATTTCGGTAGGATGTTGTTGCCTTTAACTTTTTTTATCCAGGGGAAAATTGCCATTTTAGGGTCAGCATGAACAGCTCTTTCTTACATGCGATTTAAAACAAACCAGAAAGGAAACTTCACACGTCAAAATCCGTAGAAGCGCCTCCATGTTAGAAGCGGACAAGCCTTAAACGTGCTTTGTGAATAGGAGCCATTCATTCAGTCCAGACCCAGAACTTGTGGCTGTGAGGCTGCTTTGTGGGGCCTCTGGTGGTGGTTTTGCTTTTTCTTTTCCTTCGTCCTTGCTCTTCTAAAGCATACGCACGTGCACCACATGCACACACATGCACACCCATGCATACACACTCATTGTCAGGTCTCTAAGCCCCAGGAAGCAGCACTGTTTGACATTCTCTGAGATGGGGCGGGGGAAATATAAGCTATCAGTATGTTTGTCCATCCGTGAGATGTCACTAGTGACAGCTGACGGGAAAGGAAGAGAACAGTGGAGAGAGAAAAAGAAGTCCATTGTCTGTGATCATGTGATAGCAAAGACTGCCATTCTGATACATCCGTCTCTGTTAGGCTAGTAAACACAGACTTCTTGGGGTGACAGCCACCACCTCCACCTTTCAGAAGCATCAGCAGCACTGCAATGCCTGAGAGCTGGTTCTAACCAAAAGTCTGCAAGCCCTGTGGACCAAAATGCTAACGCTGCTTCAATCCCAGAGAGACGTGTGTTCTTACATACACCCACCCACCCACACACCAATTTATGTATTTTTTTTTATTAAGTGCCTTGAAAAAATGAAGAAAAAAAATGTATTTTCCTTCTATGTAGAAATCAATGAATACCATACAAGTTAAGGCATTCCTCTATTCCTCTTCCCTCACCCAGTGGCTCCACACCCAGCTTCCCCCACACCACTGATCCTATGGATGGAGTAAGGCCTGCCACCCGAGAGGTAATGGTAGCCCTAGATGACTCTCAGCTGCTCTAGAAGGGGAGGCATCTGGAATCGCATGAAGCTGTGTGAAGAAGATTGTCCGCGCCAGGATCCAAATCTTGATTTTGTAGTAACGCCTACAGCTTGCCTGTGCGCTGGAAATACATTTGAAACCCAAACAGTATGCCCAGCCTATTGCTAATCAGTGGTGAACTGTCAGACCAGTTTTTGCTGCTATGGTCACCCACGATGTCATTTGTCTCATACCCAGGTGAAAGGGGAAGGGTGAATGGGGCTGGCTGGTTCCTTTCAATGTTAACTTATGAAAATGGTAGTTCAAATGGTAATGTCCCAGTGTTCTGTGTGAAGAGAGGGAGAGTTCATACCGACAGCTATTTATTCCTATGTGTGTGTGTCTTTGCCAGTCTTTGAGTTCTCTGTATCTACTGTGTATGTGAATGGTCACGTGGGACTCAGTGGTGTTGTTGTGACTTTGACCTAGGCCCGAGTGTCACTGCTGATCTTGGCACTCATTGGCACAGTGGTAGTTAGAGGTGAAAAGTGAAGCTGTCAAGCCCAAGGCCTTAGCTTCAGGCCCTCCTGAGCTGAGCGTGTGGCAGAAGCAAGTTCTTAATTAGCCCACTTCCTCTTCGCCTTCCCTTGTAACTCAGTGTTCCAGAAGTTAGCACGTCTGGGGGTTTCCAGAGTTAGCCTGCAGAAGAAGAGAGTTCAAAAGTTGACAGTGGGGGCCCTGGCCCTCTCAAGCCCCGTGGGCCGTCCTGCAACTCCCCAAAGACCAGCCTTGTCTCCGACCCGCAGTTCACCTCTCAGTTATGTACAACTCAACCTACATCCCTCTAATGTCCTGTATCCATAGTCACCATTGGCTGGTTTGAGCCCTTGAGTGGGCTCCGGATGCTAAACAAAAGCAGGCCAGCCAGAGCTACATGTAGATACCTCACCAGCCCCGGAGGCTGTTCTATTGCAAAACAGGACCCCGATTATAACCTGGCCAGGGGACACCCTGGTGCATTTGTTGTTGCTATCTGCAGGTAGGCTCGCCGACCCATCTCCTTGACTCCTTCCCCTTGGGAAACCCAACTCACAGTATTGATCTCCTTTTATGCCTTGTACTGAATGACATATTACCTCCGCGCTCTCCCAGACTAGGCGGTCAACAGGACCACAGGGCTGCTTCCTCTCTTAGGTGGGCATGGGGAGTTGACAGGAATGAGGGTCCAAGGAATGAGCATGAATGGCAAGAAAACAGGGGGAAAAGTTAAACTGTCACACAGGAGGTTAACTTTTCCAAGGTTAGCTGTTAAAGGTATTTGACCATCCACTGGCTGAGCCAGATCAAGGGAACTTGAGAGCTTTTACTGTGATTCTTCAATGTAAAAAATAAACAACGTCAAACTGTGTTTATATGATTTGTATAAAACCTTTTTAAGATTACTATTTAAATAAACATTATACCAGAGATATTTTTCTGCATTTTTTTTTTTTATTGGAGACAAAGAGACTTAGGTTCACCTCGGGTGACCAAAAACATCCCAGTTTGCCTGAACATTGCTGGGTTTTAGCTCTGAAAGTCCTGTGGTCCTGGGAAACTCCTCCATCCCAGCCAAATCGGATGGTTGGTCACTCTCTTGGGACAATGCTTCTTAGCACCTTTACATGCCGTTAGTAAGTAGATTGGTTAGCTGGCTTTTTATAAAGTGAAAATATGATATGGGCAGGTAATGAGCTATGTGGCCAAGTTGGCCATTTCAGCCCATAGACTTGCCTGGTAGATTTCTGAGACTGTGAGCCCTGCTAACATTCCTCCTCCCTGGACATCACCAGTCCCCTGTGATTTTTGACTCTGCTGTTTCCTGTATATTGAAACATTTGCTTGTCAATATCTCTAGTGATTTCAAGGTCTATAACAGTGCTTCTCAAAGTGTGGTCCCTGGACGGGAACTATTAGCCTCACTGTCGGAGGTGTACATTTTAAGACTCCACCCTACATCTACTGAATCAAAAACTCTGGGAGGATGACCTAGAGATTTACATTTTAACATGCCCTCCAGGGGGTTCATGGGCTTCCCCAGTGGCTCAGTGGTAAAGAATCTGCCTACAATGCAGGAGACTTGAGTTCGATCCTTAGGTCAGGAATATCCCCTGGAGAAAGACCCACTCCAGTATTCTTCCCTGGAGAATACAATGGACAGAGGTGCCTGACAGGCTATAGTCCATGGGGTCCTAAAGAGTCGGACACGACTAAGCAACCGAGCACACCCGTATCCACCAGGGGTTCAGCTGCACCTTCGAGTTTAAGAACCTCTGGTCCAGGAGAAAGGAAAAGTAGCCTGGCTTCACAAAATGATCAGAGATCTTTTCACCTGTGGGTTATTGGATTCAAAACAAGCTGGACTTTGGCCAGGGAAAGCTAAAGGAGACCCAGTACACTCCTAGGCAATGCCTGCTTCCAGGGGAGGAGGAGTGAAAAGCTTGACTATGAACTTCTCAGCCTATCCCCTCCACCCCCACATGTATGGGAGACTTGAAGATGTGTACCTGAACTGAATTTGCCCCCATCCTGAGCTCAGTTCACATTTGGTTCAATCGTTTATTCAAGAAATGTTTTTGAGCATGTCCTGATTTTGTAAACTCTTGGAGCTTACACTTCAGTGAAGTGGATGGAAAGCAAACAGCCAAACACATAAAATAAGGATTGCTTTTGGTAAATTCGGTGAAGGCCATAAACACGTAGCTCTGATCGAGAATTGCCAGATACTGAAGGCAGAATATTTGTGTCACTTGAGTTCATATTTGTAAAGCACAACTATTTATCACAGATGTTACAGTATGGACATGCTCAGTTGTGCCTGACTCTTTGTGACCCCATGGTCTATAGGTCACCAGGCTCCTCTGTCTATGAAATTCTCTAGGCAAGAATACTGGAGTGGGTTGCCATTTCCTCCTCCAGCGGATCTTCCCAACCCAGGGATCAACCCCACATCTCCTGTGTCTCCTGCATTTCAGGCAGATTCTTTAACTGCTGAACCGTTGGGGAAGCCCCAGTGTTATAGAATTTTGGTTAATTATATTAAATACAACTTACTTCTTTTATAGTCAATAAATTATCATAATGAACCTAATGAATCTGATATAATACAATATATCTCTTAGAAGCTGTTTTTAAAAAGAATTACCAGGGTCGCTCCCTCTAAAATGTTGATCAGGGAAGCTTCCCTGAGGAGGTGATATTTCAGGTATTTTAGGTGATAACCTGAAAAGACAAGGAAGACTGAGCTAAGCAAAGTACCTGGGGAAAGGTTTCCCAATTGAAGGTACAGCATATAGAGATCCTGCTAATAGGAAGAGCTTGTTCCTAGGCCCACAAGGTAGGGCTATGAAAGCATGATCAGCGGCGGGGAGGGCATGAAGACTGGGCAGCCAGATGAGATTCTTTAGGCATTGAGGAGTTGCTGCCTTGCATCATGCTTTGGCCTTCCTTAATTTATAGATTGGTTGGATGGCATCACCGACTCAATGGACATGAGTTTGATTGAACAAACTCCAGGAGATGGTGAAGGACAGGAAAACCTGGTGTGCTGCAGTCCATGGGGTCGCAAAGAGTCAGACATGACCGAGCGACTGAACAATAGCAATTTATAGAGAAGGCAGCCCTCAGATGCACCCATCCCCATTCCTCACTGGCCAGTAAGATCACCCCAGCCATGGCCCTGCAGCTTCCCTTTCAGCCTCTCTTGAGGTCTTCATCTTATCATATGTCCCATCATATGCCTGCTTCTACCGTTTTACTAACCCTGGCAGCAATAACAGAGGTTAAAATGAAAGGAAATTTCTACTTTCCTTTAGTCAAGCTTGTGCGTATTTTTAAAGCCTCAACCATCTAATACCTCCTGGTCCCTAGCCATCTAATGTTTACATAAGATCTTTTTTTTTTTTTTTCCTTATCTGCATCCTTCTGGAAATGTTTATAGAATCCTCAGGGGAGGCAGTGAAATGAAGCTAGAACAGGCCCATCCTTAAAGGGAACAGGATCCATCTGGATGCCCGAGGCTCCTTTGCCCCTGCAACGTTGGTGGTGGTGATGAGGGTGGGGGAGGGGGCAATCAAAGAAGACATGGAAAGATGAGTCTATTCCGGTTCTCACAGGCTTCAGCATCCGGTCGCAGGCTGAACTAAACAGAACTCCTAGGGAAATGTTTCCCCTGGGGGTAGGGTGTGCGGTGAGAGGGTTGCTGATCAGAATAGGAGATGTTACCTGTGCTGGTCCTCTCCGCTTCCTTCCCTCCTCCCAGGAGCTTCACAGTAACTTTAACCACCAGTTCCCATCAACAAAAGGGAAGGGTCCGATGAAGCTCAAGGACTGTGGCAGAGGTTCGGCTGGCTGGTCCCTGGAGTCCCACCTCCTAGAAGCCCCAAGCCTGTTGCTCACCCCCTGAGGCCAGTCCTTGTCCCTGGCTCTCCCGGGTGCCCCTGTGAGGAGCTCCTGGTGGAAGGACACACCTTCCCTGTTCTCCCTGGAGGTGGGCCGGGGACCTCCGAGGGAGCCATGGGTCAAGTTGTTTCTGCAGCTTCTCCAGAAAGGGACACCTGGGTCCTCTCTCTTCCCAGCTAGAAAACCCCATAGGACAATTGCGTGTGCCGGAAGCGGGTGTCATAGCTAACTTCCCAGGGCCGCAAGAGAAAGAGACCCTTGGCCGTAGGCGAGTGGTCCCTTATCCCTCCTTCTGTCTGATGCCACCGGGTAGGCAGAGCCCCTCTCTTTGCAGAGAAGCCACCTGAGCCAGCCTGGCCCACATATACACAGAAGCACCCAGAACAGTCCTCCACCAGCAGAGAGGTAACACTCGGGAGTTGGGCAGGTGGTTTGGGGGCGCTTTGTTCGGGGCCCCTCACCAAGCCAGCAGGCCCGGGCAACTGTGGTCAGGAGTGGGCTCCCCCTCTACCCTAATTCAAACAAACCTCCCTTGGAAAGCCAGGAGGCTATGTTTGAGAAGAGCAGGCTGCAGCCTCCACAGCTGCCCAGCCTCTCAGAGCCATCCAGAGCCAGGTTACTGCGGAGCACAGCTCTGCTAATAAATCTCCATCCCGAAGCCCTTGACTGCCTCTGCTGGGAATTGAGGCACAGCCTCTCTGAGCACCCGCTGGCGGCCCTGCCTCATTGCCAAGCCTTGACTCCAGGGCCCTGGCAGGCGGCCTTTCTGGATCAACCTTTTTTCTTCACCTTCTTTCCCTCTTCCACCCCCTCATCTCACCTCTCCTTGCATTCATGTTTCTATTTCCAGCCAACTTTTTAATTCCTGTGACAGTTCAAAGAAAACTTTAGAGGGTTTTCAGTCTACCAGTGCTCCTCACCCCTTGAACCTGAACATGCTGAGGAGGTGAGAGAGCACTGTCCCGGAGTTCAGCGCCCAGGGTCCTCAGTTCTGCCTCTAGCTCTGTGACCTTGGGAAAGTCAGGCATATCTCATGTTTCCTAGGTGTAAACTGAACATTTGGGTTAAATGAATCTTGAGCCCCAAACTCTGACCTCTTAGCTGATGGAGTAGCTCTGTTCGGTTGTCTGAATCTGTGATGTTCAAAGCAGTGAGCACACAGATTTGCAGATGACCCCCTCCCCACCCCCTGCAGAGAGGCCAGGAGCATATCTTCAGGCTTGATTCTGTTGTGGAGCTGGCCCAAATCCAAATTCCCTCGCAGCAGAATTGCTCTTTTTCCCAGAGCCCTTCACTAATAGCTATTTACATAGAAATTGACATGCTTACTTATCTATGTCCCACTAACTCTTATGGGAAGCATGCATGCATACATTCATTCATGTAATCAACATGTATTAATAATAGATTAAATGCCCACTATGTGCCTTGCTAGGGCTTTGCAGGTGGCACTAGTGGTAAAGAATCTACCTGCCACTCAGGAGACTCAACTTGATCCCTGGGTTGGGAATATTCCCTGGCAAAGGAAATGGCAACCCACTCCAGTATTCTTGCCTGGAGAATCCCATGGACAGAGGAGACTGATGGGCTACATACAGTCCATGGGGTCACAAAGAATCAGACACAACTGAACGTCTAAGTACCTGTGCCTTGCTAGGTGCCAGGAGACGATGATATGCATAATGGACATGGTCCTTGCCTTCAGGGAGCTTACAATCGAGAGACAGACACAGGTAAATCAAATAACCACGTGAATCTGTCATGACAATCAAGGTGGGAGTTTAAAGAGCTATGAGTATGTGAGAGGCTCTGGGAAGCTTTCCCTGAGCATCATGACCAATGGGAGCTGAAATCAGGTAAGTGAGAAAGGCAGAAGGGAAAGCATGTCAGACAGAAGAGCCTGCAGGTGCAAAGACTCAGAAGCAGAGGGGAATCTGGCTTGAAGCAAAAGCGAGGAATAAGGAGAAGCATCTCATTCACTTTTGTATCAGGACTCCCAACTCATACCTGATTCTTACTGTGTAAGATCAAAAATGTTTGTTGAATGAATGAATGCGTGAATGACTTGTATAAACTCCCCTTTCTAACAGGCATCAGGCTGCCTGTTTGTACAGACTAAAAGATAGATGTTTTAGTTCTTCCTTATTGCTTCTGTGCCTCACTATAGTGGAACATGTGCAAGCAAGTTTCCTAGAGTCTAAACTGAGAGATTATGCCCACAAGTTCCAGTATGGAGATGGGCACTACTTGTTTAAATGTAACAGTCTAGGTTAAATATATACCAATTAGAAGTACTGTTAGGAAAGTTGGAGGATCACCAGATTTAACAAATAAAAATATCTGTGAGCCACTGTGGAAAACAGTACAGCAGTTCCTCAAAATGTTAAATATAGAATCACCGTGTGATCTAGCAATTTCACATCCAGGTACATAGATAGACTCAAAAGAATTGAAAGCAGAGAATCAAACAGATACTTGCCCACCAACTTTCATAGCAGCATTATTCACAGTAGCATAAAGGTGAAAACCATCCAAATGTCCATCAACAGATGAAAGGAAAGTACAGTGTATGCATACAATGGAATATTATTTAGCCTTAAAAACGGATGACATGCTACAACATAGATGGACTTTGAAAATATGCTAAATGAACTAAGCCAGACACAAAAGGAACACTAACATGAGATGCCAAAACAGTGGCTTCCTCCCACTTCTCAAGGGTAGCAGCCTGTTCTCCATAATACCAGCCCTATAGGTTTCAGACTTGCCCCAGCAGCTCCCATGATTGCATAAACCAATTCCTTGCACAATAAATCACCTAATATTAGGTTGGTGCAAATGTAATTGCAGTTTTGGACTGTGAATTTTATTTATTTTTTATTTTTTTTATTTTTTAAATTTTAAAATCTTTAATTCTTACATGCGTTCCCAAACATGAACCCCCCTCCCACCTCCCTCCCCATAACATCTCTCTGGGTCATCCCCATGCACCAGCCCCAAGCATGCTGTATCCTGCGTCAGACATAGACTGGCGATTCAATTCTTACATGATAGTATACATGTTAGAATGCCGTTCTCCCAAATCATCCCACCCTCTCCCTCTCCCTCTGAGTCCAAAAGTCCGTTATACACATCTGTGTCTTTTTTCCTGTCTTGCATACAGGGTCGTCATTGCCATCTTCCTAAATTCCATATATATGTGTTAGTATACTGTATTGGTGTTTTTCTTTCTGGCTTACTTCACTCTGTATAATCGGCTCCAGTTTCATCTATCTCATCAGAACTGATTCAAATGAATTCTTTTTAACGGCTGAGTAATACTCCATTGTGTATATGTACCACAGCTTTCTTATCCATTCATCTGCTGATGGACATCTAGGTTGTTTCCATGTCCTGGCTATTATAAACAGTGCTGCGATGAACATTGGGGTACATGTGTCTCTTTCAATTCTGGTTTCCTCGGTGTGTATGCCCAGCAGTGGGATTGCTGGGTCATAAGGTAGTTCTATTTGCAATTTTTTAAGGAATCTCCACACTGTTCTCCATAGTGGCTGTACTAGTTTGCATTCCCACCAACAGTAAATTTTAAATTATTATAACTAGGCTCAAACACATCTTTATTAATCAAAAGAGGAACCATTACAATCAACAATCAACACATTTTTGGCCAAGGAGAAATAAGTTTGTCTATTCCTGTAGGTAAAAATCCGTACTTCAGGATTCGACACACTCTTAGAAAGCATTTTCTGCACTCTGCTGGGTTGTGGAAGCGTTTTCCCTGCCAAAAGTTGTCGAGATGCTTGAAGAAGTGGTCGTCAGTTGGCAAGAGGTCAGGTGAATGTGGCAGATGAGGCAAAACTCTGCTGCCCAATTCATTCAACTTTTGAAGCATTGGTTGTGAGACATATGGCCAGGTGTTGTGGGGAAGAACTGGGCCCTTTCTGTTGACCAAGCCTGACTGCTGGCATTGCAGTTTTTGGTGCATCTCATTGATTTCCTGAGCATGCTTCTCAGATGTAATGGTATCGCTGGGATTCAGAAAGCTGTGCTGCATCAGATGGGCAGCAGACCACCAGTGACCACGCCATTTTTTGGTGCAAGTTTGGCTTTGGGAAGTGCTTTGGAGCTTCTTCTCAGTCCAGCCGCTGAGTTGGTCATTGCCAGTTGTCATAAAATCCTCGTTTAGTTGCATGTCACAATCTGATCGAGAATTGGTTTGTTGTTGCTGCATAGAATAAGATAAGATGATACTTCAAAATGATAATTTAAAAAATTTTCAGTCAACTCACAAGGCACCCACTTATCAAACTGTTTCACCTTTCCAATTTTCTTCAAAAGCTAAACCACCATAGGGTGGCTGACATTGAGTTCTTCGGAAACCTCTCACATAGTTGTAAGAGGATCAGCTTCAATGATGCTCTCGGTTGGTCATTATCAACTTTCAATGACCGCCACAATGCTCCTCATCTTCACGGCTCTCATCTCCTTTGCAAAACTTCTTGAACCACCAGTGCACTGTCCGTTCATTAGCAGTTCCTGGGCCAAATGCCTTGTTGATGTTGCAAGTTATCTCTGCTGCTTTACAAACCATTTTGAACTCAAACAAGAAAATCGCTCTAATTTGCTTTTTGTCGAACATCATTTCCATAGTCTAAAATAAATGTAAAATAAATAGTAAGTAATGTCATTAGCAAAAAATAAAGTGAGAAATGTGCATTAAAATGATATATAACATAATCACATTACTTAATGTATTCCAATATCAAACAAATTTCAACAACGCAAAAGTTGCAATTACTTTTGCACCAACCTAATACATTAAACAGTGAGATACTAAGAATAGGCAAATTCAAAGAGAAAGTACATTAGAGGTTACCAATGGCTGCTGGGGGGAGTGTTACTGTTTAATGGGTACAAAATTTAGCACATTGAATAAGATCTGGAAATGGATAGTGCTGATGGTTGCATAGCATTGTAAATGTACTTCACTTCACTGAATTATACTTAGGGTTAAAATAGTCAATTTTACATTATATAAATTTCCCACAATATTTTAAAAGCACTTTTCTCTCAAAAGAAAAACGCTATGTAACCCTTGGGATACACCTAAACTGAAAAGGTATTTATTGTTTATCCGAAATTTGAATTTAATTTGGTATCCTGCATTTTATCTGGCAACCCTCACTGACAAGCTTCCTGTACACCATGGGCTCCCTAGATCATTTCCAGGATTTGGGGACCATCCTTCCAAAAGCAAAAATCAATGCCTGTGGTCTTATAAGAATGAGTGTGCAAGCCAGGCACAGAAAGTCAGGGGGGTGCGTACACTAATTATAGACTCAGCCCTAAACACAGGCCATGAAGTGACTCCCTCAGCCCTCACTCACTCCATCAGTGAAGAGGTGGAGATTAGAAATCTTGATTGGGTTTCCCATCTGTTGTTTAATCATCGTGATCCACAAATGCAGTAAAAGCTGGTTATAAACCCGTTCTTACAATTGACCACGTGGCTAGAATTACAGTCACAGATGGTGACACGCATGCATGTGACTCAGACGATAGCCTTGTCCCCTGCCATCAGTGCATCTTCACACCAGAGTTGGTAAGAACCCGTGGAGTGCCCAGATGCCTAATTGTACCACCATTTGCACCCATGTCTTCTCAATGAAAGAAGCTGCCTGCACAGCTCATTGTGCAGCAAGAAACAACAGGTGCAAAAAGCAAAGGCCACTTTGGAACCATTTGGACCAAAGAGCATGGCTCAGTGTAACAGGAGTGCCCACAGACTTGGCATGCCTGCGCTAATCTGCCGGCAAGATGGGCCTGAAATCAGACCACAGCCGTGGACTCTATGGCTGCCGTTCCAGGTGGTCCCACCTACTCCTTCCCTCAACCGAGACGAAAGGCAGCTGGGGAGGGCATCACACGAAGAGATGGGTCGTGTCCAAGTCATTTTTAGTAGGTGCTGACGAGTCCCTGTGAATGTCTGGAAATGTGTAGCACAGCAAAAACACACGGGTCACAACGCACTGGTGAATGATTACCGGAGGAGAAATTCATTACAGGCTGCTCTCAGCTCCCATCACATAAGAAAGTGTTACATTAACAAGATGGAAGGTCCCTGCGGTCCCCTCCCAACACAGCCCCCACTGCCACCACCTGCCACCCCACTATTTCAATTTGTGTAGCATGGCGAGGGGGGAGCCCAAAGGCGGGGTGTGGGGGGAGTTAATTCAGCTATACTCATCAAAAAGGGGGTCACGGTGGCAGCCAAGGCCAAGTGAAGCAGATTCGACCTGAGTGTCACGTGCAATCTTCCCTTGCAATCTGCACCAGCTATGACCTCTGCGGCCTGACAACCACCGATGACGTTAAAGCAAAGTGAGGCCTTTTTTCTTAGCTGTTCGCATCATCTGCTTTCCAGCCTGGGTGTGTGTGTTTCCCCGTAGATGTGCCTGGCCTTGTCTCTGTTGGCCCCCAGGTTTTCTGGTGTTTCTAACCTTTCCTGACATAAGCATGGACAGATGGAGAGCCAGGCGGCTGCCAGCCTGGAACCCGTGCTGGAGACTGTGGGAGACCACGTTGAGGAAGACACACTGGCCCTGGGGCCGCTCTGGACCAGCACAGTCTGGGGTGGTGGGAACAGGAAGTCTCCCTTTCGTGGAGGCCAAGTGGACGCGATAGACTGAGTGGCCTTCCAAGTCCTTGCTCGTCAGTGTCACAGGCTGTCATCGTCTCATTCCTCTTCCTCATCTCTTCTCCAATCTTCACTTTAAAGAATTACAGGTCACAAATGGAAGGTTAGCAGAGGGTCAGAAGCACGCAGACAGATGGGTCAAGAGTTCTTCTTTAATGAGATTTCTGTTCCTTCGATGCCATTCACATGCAGAGGGGCCAATGCCCCAGTCTGCTTTTAAAGTCAAAGGCAAAGCTAGGTTCGGGGACAGATGGGCTGTGCCTGAGAGGGGGATAGCCCCTGGTGCCTTCCCCAGAGAACTCAGTTCCTTGGCCTCGCCCCTGTGCTAAGCTCCTTACCACTCAGAGCCCTGGCCCAGTTCCTGTTGCAAATATGAACCTAAAGCCGTGAGGAGCCCCCGCACGCTTACTAGCCAATACGATGTTAAATAGCACACCTCCCTGCTTGGGCCTGGGCTGGAAGCTGCCTCTTCATTACACGGCTTTCTCTGCACTTACGGAAAGAGAGCACGCTTCTCCCAGACATGCCCCACAGAGACCTGCCCTCAGCCTCCCCAGCGCTGGGGCAACCTTCAAAACTGTTCAGTTTGTCTAAACCCCATCCATCTTTAATGTCAGAGTCTATGTTCTCTCCTCTCCTCCTTTTTTTCAAAGCTGCCAAAAAAGAAAATGTCACTGCATTGGGGGCCAATTCAAAAGCCAGGCTTAGACGGATGTTCGGTTTCATTCCCGCTGGCCCCTATGTCTTTATCTCCCATGGAGTCTTAGAGGCTGTGTCTCCACCCCACTCCATTCCTGGGTTCTTCTGGCATCCTGATGTGTCCCCTGTCTGTTGCGCTCCTCTCTTGCCTTCTTCTAAAGCACCGGCCTTAGAACTCACAAAGCTGTCTTTGTGACCGCAGCCCCTGCTAAGAGGACAGCTTGTTGATTTCTTAGGGGATAGGAAGGGAGCTTGCCAGGTGAGGCTGTCGCCACCCCTATCAACACCCTGCCAGAGATTCGGAGGTTGAACAGCTGATGCAGGTAAGTATCCCTGATGGTGCCTTTTAGAAGCCAGATTCTCCAAATTTGTGCAAAACACATGGAATCATCCCAAGCTGTGATGATTTGGTTGGGAATGGTGTATGTACCTCCGTTCCCACTGCGTGCCTTAGAAAGACTCTTCAAGCCACGAAGGGCAGGTGGCAGTCCTGATGAAGACGCCAGCAGGATGCGTCCCTGACAGCCCCTGGCTCACCCAGGAGCGGGGAGCTGAGGCCCTGATTGATACCTGGGGGCGAGGCTGTCAGCTGGGAGCACACAGGAGGGAGATAAGGGACTCAGTCAGTGTCAGACCTATCCTGACACACGTCGCTGTAAATCACTTTGGGGAGAGACTTTCAGCTGCCAAGAGCAGAGAAGGGCAAGCAGGCGATAGAAAACCAGGGAGAGAAGCAGCAGCGTGGGCTGCCAGCTCTGGGATGGACCCTGGCCGTGGCGCTAGAGGGAAACGCACAAAGCACACAGAACCCTGTCCAGCCGGCCTCAGCCCGAGCGGAGGTACAGCACTGAGTTCACTGCAGTGGATTAAAGCATAATCCAGGGTGCATGCTTGAGGATGTGAATTGTCTCAATAACACTTCTATGGAGGCTTCCCAGGCGGCGCTAGTGGTAAAGAGTCCGCCTGCCAATGCAGGAGACACAGGTTTGATCCCTGGGTCGGGGAAGATCCCTCAGAAGAGGGCAAGGCAACCCACGCCAGTATTCATGCCTGGAAAATCCCATGGAAAGAGCAACCTGGCAGGGCTACAATCCATAGGGTCGCAAAGAGTCAGACATGAAGCGACTTATCATGCACAACAGTGCTATAAATACAACCATTTGAGCCAGCAGCCCAGGATGAGTGCCGTGCAAACCCTCCTCCCCTTCCACCCGCTGCGGGAAGGCAGGACTACTGTTGACTCTCTCACCCCACCTTGCCCACTGACACCCGGGGTGAGAAGCTGCACGTGGTGAGCTATGAGGAAAACAGGCCTTAAAGGCGCAGCGTTTCGTGGAGAAAAGATTCCCCCATTTCCAGAAAGACCCTAGACTGCACCTCAGCGTCCCCCAACCTTATTACAGATGTGATTAGCCTTGGCCAAACCCATTTTAGAGATTGCCTTTCAACATGTTTTAATTAGAGATTTAAAAATAATCTTATTTGTTTTTCCAGGAACAGAATTGGAAATAATGAACAGATTAGTGATTAATTAATTGCTGGCAGGTGTGGGGAGAAACCAGCCACAGCTTCTTAGCATTTTCCCCCTTTCTCTCTCAAGATCATTCTTTCTTATTTTAATTACTTCTTGCCACCCCAGCACTTCTCTTATCAAACATTCAAATAAACTAAACAAATAGAGTGTACTGAGACTGGAGTACTCAATACGGTGTTTAATTGGAATGAAACAGCCTTGTTTTCTCCCAGTGGAATCTCAGGGCACCTGGTGGCTTCGAATTGGATTCAAAAAGTGCATGGTTAGCAGGTAGTTCATCTTCCTTTCAAGTGGCGAGGGCACGGCTTGATTGAAGCAAGGAGCAGTGTGCCGTTCTGTTTGTGGTTCACTGGCGGGGAACTGAGGCAGGAGCATAACAATGCCGTGCACCGTCTCCCACCCATCTGCCCCACCGTTCACTTCTGTGTGTCTGCATCGCACGAGTACACACACCAGCAGGTGCACCCTGCAGCTGCTGAAAGGGTGGAGGCTCAATGGTAGCCATGTGCTTCCGTTCGCCAGCATCTCTCTGGGCTCAGTAGTGAGGCCACCATCACTTACCTCTCACATCCGAACAGCTAAATCTAAGGCAACGACGTGCATCTATGACCTTAAACCCAAGCCATGGGCAGAGGAGGGTGACAGACAGGACCTGTGCTTGTGTACCGGGCTCCCAGCACTAGCCTCGCGGGGAATGTGGGCTTCATATGAAGCTCTGTTCTTTCCAATGGGACAGCTGCTCAGAAAGGCTATGGAGATGTTCCTACTCTGCGGGGCTGTTTCCTGAACAAGTGAGCAGGCATCTCTAACTCCCAGAGGGGGCTTTGGGGATGCAGCAAGTCTATAATGGAGACAGAAGTACTAGTTGCTTCAAAACAAGTTAGGAGCCTCAGGACATTACTCTGGTGCCTTCTCAGTGTGGGGAGATTCCATAGGACCAAGGGCCTAAGTTGTCTTCTTAAAAGCTGCCAAGTTGTTGGGCCATGACCATGGATTTACCCATAAATGATGGTTGGTAGGAATAAGAAAGGAATGGAAGGGGAGTTTTTAAAGTGGGTCCCTGGTGACCACTATGTCCTTCAACCCAAAGTATTTGTCTTCAGGTAGAGACAAAGATCGAAGAAGGCAATGGCACCCTGCTCCAGTACTCTTGCCTGGAAAATCCCATGGACGGAGGAGCCTGGTAGGCTGCAGCCCATGGGGTCACTGAGAGTTGGACACAACTCAGTGACTTCACTTTCACTTTTCACTTTCATGCATTGGAGAAGGAAATGGCAACCCATTCCAGTGTTCTTGCCTGGAGAATCCCAGCGATGGGGGAGCCCGGTGGGCTGCCGTCTATGGGGTCGCACAGAGTCGGACACGACTGAAGCGACTTAGCAGCAGCAGCAGCAGAGACAAAGATGGGCTTCCCTGGTGGCTCAGATGGTAAAGAATCTGCCTGCCAAAGCAGAAGACACAGGTTCGATCCCTGGGTCAGGAAGATCCCCTGGTGAAGGAAATAGCAGCCCACTCCAGTATTCTTGCCTGGAAAATCCCATGGACAGAGAAGCCTGATGGTACTACAGTCCATGGGGTCACAAAAGAGTCAGACATGACTTAGCAACTAAACAACAACAAGAGACAAAGACAGAAGCAGTTTGCAGTGACTGATGGAGCCCAGATGATGCCTTGTCAAGCATCTCAGTAACCAGGGGGAAGAAAGGTAAAATGGGGTGGAGGTGGAAGGGAAAAATCTCTTGGAGTGGGGACATTGCTGGTCAGGAAGCTGATGAAGAAATGAGAGTTACTTCTGAGGGTTTCAGCTCAGATGGTAAAAAATCTGCCTGCAATGCAGGAGACCCGGATTCAATCCCTGAGTCACGAAGATCCCCTGCAGAAGGGAATGGCTACCCTCTCCAGTATTCTTGCTTGGTAAATCCCATGAACAGAGCCTGGCAGGCTATAGTCCATGGGGTCACAAAGAGTCGGACATGACTGAGCGCCTAATACTTTCACCTTCACTTTTTTAAAAGCATGCAAGTGAGTGAGCGACCTTGCCAGAGTGAAGGTTTTCTGGTATTTCTCTCAACCAATCTTTTTCTCTCTCCCAAGTTTGGAAGCATCAAAGGACTGGAAAATTGGGACAGGAATCCTGGAGGGCATTCCTAAAGTAGCCATGTATATAATTTTTTAAATCCTCATGGATAGACCACTGGGCAACCCTAAGAAGGAGAAGGAGGAGGAGGAAGAAAGCTGTTTATGTATAAACATAAAAAGATCTTGGGGATTCCCTGGCGGTCCAGTAGTTAAGACTCTGTGCTTTCACTGCTGAGGGCCTGGGTTCAGTCCCTAGTCAGAGATACAAGAACCCACATGCTGTGCCACAGCCAGAAAAAGCAAGGAAAAAAAAAAAGATGTATAATTAAACAAAAAGAGCAAAGTAAGGAACCGTGTCTAGCACATGGGACAGGTTCTATAAGTTGCAGGACCCACTGAAATAGAAATGAAGTGGTTCAGAAATTAGAAATTTCAAGAGAAAACAAATGGTACACATGAACCAACTGGCAGGACAGGAATAGACACATGGACATAGAGAACAGATGTGTGGACACAGTGGGAAAAGAGGAGGGTGGGACGGATTGAGAGGGGAGCGTGACATATACACTCCTATGTGTAAAAGAGCTGCTTGGAAGCTGCTGTATAACACAGGGAGCTCAGCTGGGTCTCTGTGATGACCTAGAGGCTCAACACGTGAGGGCATGTGTTGGAGGCAGGCTCAAGAGGGAGGGGACGTATGTACACAGATGGCTGATTAACCTCGTTGTACGAAACTCCAGTACTTTGGCCACCTCATGTGAAGAGTTGACTCATTGGAAAAGACTCTGATGCTGGGAGGGATTGGGGGCAGGAGAAGAAGGGGACGACAGAGGATGAGATGGCTCGATGGCATCACTGACTCGATGGACGTGAGTCTGGGTGAACTCCGGGAGTTGGTGATGGACAGGGAGGCCTGGCGTGCTGCGATTCATGGGGTCGCAAAGAGTCGGACACGACTGAGCGACTGAACTGAACTGAACAGAACAGCAGAAACTAGCACAACATTGTGATGCAATTATACTCCAATTTAAAAAAGAGAGAGAGAGGAAAAAAGAATTTGAAGAGAGCAGGAACAGAGTATTAAACCAAGTGCAGGGCCCTCCTGACCCTGGGGCCCTGTGTGACGGCGACATGTTCACACTCCACACCCATGAAGCCAATGGTGCTGGGATGCTACCATGCAGGACACCTGATATATTGAATAAGAAAAAAATAATGAGGGACTTCCTTGGTGGTCCAGCGGCTAAGACTCCGAGCTCCCAAAGCAGGGGACCGGGGTTTGATCCCTGCTCAGGGAACTTGTGCCCACATGCCACAACTAAGAAATCTCATGCTGCAACTAAATTAAAAAATCCTACATGCCCGCAATGAAGACCTAGTGCAGCAGATAGATAAATGTTTTGAAAAATAAGTCAATAATGAGGTTTCCATATGGCGGTAGTGAGAACTAGCAGGAAGGAAGAAGGAGAATGTCCACTTTATGCCTATTTATACTTTTTAATGTGTGAGGTGTATGAATAATTACCTAGTCAAAAAATGAAATTAGAAAAGTCCTCAGGCTCTAGAGAGCACCACGCCGACTCTAAGCAATACGTGGGCTCCCACTCACATTTCTCAGTGAATCCATGTTGCCACGTGGAGGTGCTGGGGATGGAAAGAAGCTCAGAGGACAAAGCCATCTGACTGTGATGACTGAAGCCACAGCTGTCCTCTTCCTCACCACTCATGTGCTTGGCACTGGACTTAGATTTCTAGGAAGCCAAATAAAATAGAAAACGTTGTGTTTCTCTGTGATCTGTGAGTTCTCTCCTGAACTTTGCTAGGCTTTGGGCACGTGGGCCAGTCCTGCTTTTACAGCTCCCTGTAGGGTAATGAATGCTACTTTGCTGAGCAAAGGGACTCCAAATCTCATTAAATCGCAGGTTGGTTGAGTGTATCAGTAATAACAGTAATGATCAGTAACAGCAACATGTTTCAAGTTTAAAAAGACACCTTCATGTGTCTCCAGATTGATGCAAAAAATGGAAGCAGAACGTGAACTGCTCCTGAACTACAAATAATCTTAACAGTTTGCACACACTTGGTACCTCAACACACTGAAATAATTATTCATGTAATCCTCACTATTCCCCTCAAGGCAGGTTCCACTACTTTTCTTGTTCTATAGGTAAGGAAACTTAAGTTCAAAGAGGAAAAGTAATTTGCCTGATATTACCCTGAGAGTAAAGATGGAGCCAGATTGGAACAAGGACATCCTGGCCCCAAAGCCCTCACTGTTAACCATTAACGGCACCGAAGGGCAGCTCCAACTTTAATGTAAATGATCTATGTAATAATGAACTAAAATGTAATCATTCTTCTCAACTGTTTCACCAAAAAATCTTCCTCAATCCAGAACACAGGAGGGCTAATCTGGAAGTAAGAGCTCCTGCTTTCACGTCTATAGATGTGGCTATGAATTCTTTTGTGCCATCGGAGCAAATGAATGCTAGGCTCACCATTATTTAAAGTCCACAGTGATGTTTGTTAATGTTAAGTATGACCTGCACCCCCTTTACTTGGAAATGTTTCTTAAAATTTGACAACTTGTCAGCTCTTAGGAGACTTCCCACAAACTCTCCAATTGATGTAAAAAGTTTAGGTAGTTAAGAGGAGTGATGAGGAATTACTTCCAAGAGTACCAATAAATTAATAAACTAATCCAGGGTCACGGAAGGTCAAAATCAGAGGCAGATGTTGGCATTCCTTAGCTGAGAAAAGAGGTCTCCAGGACTCAATTCAAATTGGCTGTAGAAATAGGATGAAAGTTAGATCAAACTCCAACACTCTCTTAGGAATTTTTGCCTTCCTGGATTGCCTAGGACACAAGGAACCAAGTATCTACATGAGAGAAGTATATATACATATGTACCATCTATTTTGTTTTGCATTTATCCTCCCCTAAATTGTGGTAATTACTTTCATGGAAAAGGCAGTTTCAGATCTACGTTTCTTTTCCAGCACCTAAAATGCTACAAAGCGAAATAGATCCTTGGTATATATTTATTGAAATGATGAATGCGTGAATGAATGACTCATCAGTCAATTGACATATTACCATAATCCTTAGTGGTCAGGTTATACAAGTAATATCTCATCATGCCAATCCAACCCCTCTCAGAAGCCAACCAATGAAATATGCAAGTGATTTTTATTCTATTGACAGTTGGTGACCATTGCTAGAAATTCTTTTCCCAATAGGCAGAACCTGGAGATGAAATAAAACCAACACTAAATTTCTTCATCAAGAATTGCAAAGTGAAAACAAAATGTCTTGAATATAGTAAAAGAGAAATATTTTGCAGATCAGCTTAATATATTGTCCTGGAAGGCCTAAAAGTATTTGTGTGATATTGTCAAGTAACTACTCACTAAATGCTTTAAAGCTTGTTTGGCTTGTTCAAATTTAAAATACTGAGAGAGAGAAAAGAGGTTAGGCTGATTTTTACAAATTCAATATCCAAAGTAGTACAGAAGGACATGAAACAACTGGGATTTGTGTAGTTGCTAATTTAGCTGAAGAATAATCATCCAGCTAAGCAAAAATAATTCCTCTGTCACATCTGGAAGAAACAGTGGTAGGAGGAAAGGTGTGATTTGGTTGCCAAAAGAACATTTTCCTTTACTGGAAAAAAAGTATTAATTTTATGCAAATTACACTTGGTCTTATCCTTATTTATTTATGTATTTCTTTTTCTGTTTCAAAGTGATGAAGCACCAGAAGCGGGAAGATAGTCTAGGGACTCTTTTGAGATTAATAAAAAGCCAGGCTTTCTTGGGAAAGAAACTGGCTGAATCTTGGCCAGGTGATGAGATAATATTAGGAGGAGGTCAGTGCCCTAAAAGTTTCCAGTAAAAGCTATAGGATGAGAAAGACTGCCAGTAGCTTGTGAGGAGAGGCCAAGGGATTAGTCTACACTCTAAGAGTAATTGAAAATCAGGAAGTTTTGCTTAAAGGGAAAAAAGGATAAGTCAGGTTACAAGTGAACAGTAATTAATGATAATGAAAAGTCTAGTGGGACAAAGAACTTAACCTGAACATAGATTTTTGTTCAGCAGTTCATTGGATGTTGTTCTAAGTTCTCTACAACATATCACTTTCTGTATTGCCTTTACTTTTTAAGAGTTATGTTTAGATTTTATTTGCATTTCTGTTTTTCTCAAAATGAGTGATTCTTAAAACTTATCTGCACTGGAATCACCAAGAAAGGCCTTCCCCGGTGGTTCAGTGGTAAAGAATCCACCTGCAGTGCAGCAGACCCAGGTTCGATTCTTGGGTCTGAAAGATCCCCTGGCGGAGGACATGGCAACCTCCTCCAGTATTCTTGCCTAGAGAATCCCATGGGCAGAGGAGCCTGGCAGTTTACAGGTCATAGAGCTGCAAAGAGTCGGACACAACTGAAGCAACTGAGCATGCACAAGTGAAGGAAACTTTAAAAATGGAGATTACTGAACCAAAGGCCCCTGAAAGTCTGACTAGGTGATGTAGGGTTGGGGCTCAGGACTCTGTGTTTTAACAAGCAAATAGGTCTTAGGTGATTTGATGCAAGGAATTCACATCTTACTTTTGAGAAAATACTCCTGTAATTCATGTACTACGTAATGCTCTGGGTCTGCGCATCTGGAGCAAGGAATTCCCACCTAATGGACATTGACCAAAATTTCAGGCGTAAAGGAAAGGCGAACTCTGGGAGGTCAGAGGGTAGCGATTTTATCATTTAAATATTATGTCAAATAACTACTCAATACATGTTTCATAACTTAATTTACTCGAATAAATAAGAATAAAAAGAAACTTGGATGCAATTTACAAATTCAAAACCAAAGCAACGTGGAAGAAAAATAAGCAGTGGATTGGTATAACGGCTAATTAATTATTAGAGTTTTGAAGTCCGGAATACACGGAAACAACCCAGAGGAGTGATTGCAAAGCTACAGAAACTCATTTTACCAACTTTTCAATTCTGCCTGCCTCTCTCTAGAAGTAGTGGCCTGATAATAAACCCCAAACTAATTTGTTAATGCCTATGATTAAGAAATCACTGTTTTGTTACCAGTTTTTCCCTATTCACCTACCTCTCCAGGTGAGGCATGTCCAAATCTGCCTTAGCAGTTCGAAGCATATTCTTCTGACTTCACTGCAACCCTTCTCTCAGTTGAGAAGACACAGGAAGAAAAGTGAATGGAATGGAAAGGAACCCTGCTCTGGACAGCATTTGGCCTCCTTCCAAATATGCACATGCCTTTTCTCCCTCCCTCTATCTTATGAGAGATCCATGCAACAGTACAGGCCTAATACTGGAAATCTTTGTAATTTCCCTTCCCAGAGTGCCTGGGCTACTATAGGTCAACAGAAAGGTAGGAAGAGTGGCTTCTTACCTAGATTCTGCAGAGAAAGGTCTGTTTTTCACTGCCCTGCCAGGGTACCCATTCACCCAGAGAAGTAACACGAGCTGAGACACACAGAGACGTATCCCTTCTTAAAGAAGCTCAGCCTGCACTGGCTCAGTAGAATCAAAGATTTCTCAGAGGACCCATTTCCTAAAGCTTTCATCATTGCTGAGGCTTTTCTGGCCCCTCTCTCCAAGGTCCCCACCTTAGTTATGCAGCTATTAGCACCATGACAACCATCAAAGAGCACAAGCTTTGAGCAATGCAGCTTCCTCCAGTGAGGGAGTGTCTGAGTCAGAAAGTCCCAGTCTTCCGTACTCATCTCTCATCTTCCCATTCATCAGTGACAGTAGACAGTACAAGGCTTCAAACCTTTGCAGGAAGCCACTGCCCTGCAGCAAGGTATGAAAAAGCGCAGAGCACTGGGCTTCAGATACTAACCTGCATGACCAAGAGCAAATCCCTTAGCCTCTTCAAGCATCATTTTCCCTCTCTATTAAAGGGGTATTCCTACCTCCCGGGTTTGTGAGAATTTAAGATAATGTATTAAAATGCCTGGGATGTAATAAGTGATCAATAAATGGCAGTTATTATTTTATGCATGAGCCTGAGGCTAATGTATGTGTGAACATTTAGTTATTAATTAGGAGGTAAATGAAAGCTGGCTGGAGGGAATTGCATTTGACCTTTAGTAAATTATTTCATTTAGATGCGCTGATGCAAAACTATCACATCTTATAAAGAAAGATGAAAATAAATCTGACTGACAAAAGATTTTTTAATAAATGCTCAGTCTCCCACTAACATCCTCACAGTCGATGGCCATCCCACTGTAATTTGTATGCCATTTGGGGAGGCTTTTGTGCCTTTCCCTCTCTTGTCAATCACCAGTGGTTCAGGGGTCAAATTCAGCTCAAAAAATCTGTTTTGAGCCCCTGCATCTAGGGACTGATCCAAAAAAAGTTCCTCTAGATGATTTTTCCCCTTCATAAGCTTGCCACCAAATGAACTGGGCATACTGGGGTTGTTAGCCCCTGCTGCTGCTCAGAAAATGAAAGTGGCTCAATCATGTTCTACTCTTTGCAATCCCATGGACTGTAGCCCACCAGGCTCCTCTGTCCATAGAATTCTCCAGGCCAAAATACTGGAGTGGATAGCCATTCCTTCTCCAGGGGATCTTCCTGACCCTGAGATCCAACACAGGTCTCCTGCATTGCAGGCAGATTCTTTACCATCCGAGCCACCAGGAAAGCTCTGCTGCTCAGAGTCTCTCTAAATTATTCCCAGGCTGAGCTCAGCTCAGCTGATATACTGTGATGCAGGAGCCCAATATACCTGTCCTTATGTGCCCCATTTTATTGACAGGCAAAGAGAACCTGCCAGAGTCCATAAAAAGCACTTCATTACATGGGAGCCTGTTAGGAGATCACTTCGCTTGTAGAAATGTGGTCTATTACCAGAACAGCATAGCTATTTCATCTGATGAAAGGGAGAAAGGAAAAATGACCAGGGCTTGCTACAGATAGGAAACAGAAGAGACACAGACATATCATGACCTTATCTTGGAAATCTAGAGACTAGATAGATGAATGGAAAGAGATGGAGTGGCCCAGGGACGGATGAGATCTGTGAAGGTGTTTCTGGGGAGAGCAATGCAGGAAAGAGGGAGGCTGCAAGAGGTTAAGAGGGATTAAGAGGCTGGGGCTGCCATTCTTTGAAGAAGAGTCAGTGACAAAGAACTGATTGGCAGCCTTGGGGAAGAATGGAGTTATGGGTACCAGGCTTAAAAAAATAGAACTGGAAAAGAAAAGAAAGGGGAGGTATAAGAGGAAATCAACTGCTGACACTATCCTGTTGGAAAAGATTTCAGATCCCACGACTCAAAGAAAAGAGATTTGTGTTTTTCACGTGTGACTCTCTCACACTGAATCACATGTAGGTGAATGGTGCCATCAGGGGGTCTCCTCTGGAGTTTCTCTGCCTCTTGCCCTAACTACCTGGCATGAGGATATGTTAGAATGTCCAACCCAGTGAATTCTGCAAAAGGGCTGTGATTAGCCTTAGAAGGCTCTGACTGTGCAAGCAGCCAATATAATAAGCTTGCATATTGTGACTGATTATGCCCATTACCATTCCTGCATATTTCTGCCTTCTAAAGCCCACAGGAGAGCGGTCAGAAGAGTTAGGCAAACATCTTCGGGACTGGTTTTATTAAGCTAATATACCAGGCATTGCCCATTTTGCATCCTAAGAAGCCATCAAGCCCTTTAAACTTAGCATATTCATTAGCTATCATCTATTTTAAATAATGATACACTAAATCTTTGAAGTGCTTTTTATCCCAGGACCTCAAAATACATTACTATTACTGCTGATTCTCAGCATTTGGTAGATAGTATTACATTAATTTTCTAGATGGTTAAACGAAAGCATCTAACGGTGAAATACAAAATCAGCTATACAAGTAGGAAAAGAGTTTGGAGAACTCTGGGCCAAGCGTTTACTAGTCACCTGTATAACTGTGCTTATTGATACACCCCTGTGTTCAGATGCCCAATCAGCATCCAGGGACAAGTGAAGACTTTATGATTGTCCATTTGAGAGGACGTCGGTCATGCTGGTGGATGCCTGACATCTTTTAGATATGCTTCTTATGTTTGGAGAGAAGCCCACTTTCCTGTCTCCCTTGCAGAGCAGGGCAGACACGTGACCTGGGCTCAGCCAATCAGATGCACTGGTCAAGTAGCAAGTCTAGTTCCTGGTGTAGACGTTGCAGCAGAACAGATTATAGCGTCAAGTGCGTGGTGGTGGCAGCACGTCCCCATCAGTCTAGTCCGAAGGCGCAGTCATAGGATATTTCTGGAGCTTTAGCCTCTAGCCTGGTTCTTTTGCCCTGTCAACAATTGTATGAATTCCCCAATACATTTTTTTAAAATTCCTTCCCTGCACAATCAGCCAGACTCAGCTTCTGTCACCTGCAGCTAAAAACCCTGACAAGAATTCCTTTACCTCCCACGGAAAGCAGAGGTTTGCAGAATTCCTTCATACTTTTAGATAGGTTGATAACTGACTGTTGATTCATGTCTAAAAATTGATGTCAGTTTACTCAATTGATATTTGCTATTTATAAATACCTAATATTAGGGAGGGGACATATGTATACCTACCGCTGATTCATGTTGATGTATGGCAGAAACCCAACACAGTATTGTAAGGCAATTATCTTCCAATTAAAAATAAATTTTAAAAAAATACCTAATATTTATTTGATTAAGGACAAAGCTCTGTGCTTAGTATTACAGGAAATAGTTGCTGGAGGCTCACTATGTGCTACATGTCACACTAAGGGCTAGAAATGGGAGAAAAATAAGCAAAAGCAGATATGGCTACAACTCCCCAAGAGTCGACAGTCTACAGGGAAAGACAGACAATCATTGAGGAATCACACTCAAAACTGTAAAATTGCTACAGTGATAAGTGATGTGAAGGGCTGAGAAAGCATCCCTGAGGGAAAAATATGTTAGCACGAGATATGCCTTTGAAAAGAGCACACTAGAGTTAGTCAGAAAATGAATGGAAGGGAAGTAAAAACAGATGCAGACAGACCAGTTAGGAGGCAATATTACTTTCTCAGGAGGGAGATAGCAGCAGCTTAGACTACAGTGGTAGGGATAGGGTTAGAAAGAAAAAGACAGACTCCAGAAATATTATGGAGGTAAAATCAAGAGGACTTAATAATGGATTGGATATGGGGGATGAGGTAAGGTCATAGATGATGCCCAGGTTTCTGACTTAAGCCCCTGGGTGGTGTCTGTCCCTGGGAGAACACTGGGAGAGAATCAGGTTTTATAGCTACATTCCCTGATAGCTCAGTTGGTAAAGAATCCACATGCAATGCAGGAGACTTGGGTTCGATCCCTGGGTTGAGAAGATCCTCTGGAGAAGGGAAAGGCTACTGATTCCAGTATTCTGGCCTAGAAAATTCCATGGACTATATAGTCCATGGGGTCACAAAGAGTCGGACACGACTGAGCGACTTTCACTTCACAAGCTCAGTCTAATGTGTGTTTTTAATCAGTTGCCTTTAAAGCATCTTTGAGCTCTGGAGCTCAGAATAGAAGACAAGGCTGAGGCATGAAAGAGTCCGTGTATAACTGAAGTCACTGTATGAATGAAATTTCTTAGGGAAGAATATAGTCTGAAAAGAAGAGGTGGCCTTGGTTGCCATCTTAAGGAGTGTCACATAGAGGCCTAAAAATCCAGGGAGCCACTCAGCAATGGTTACCAGAAAGTAACGATAGTGTGTCTAGATCAACAGGCTGAAATGCCTTAATCCAGGAGACATATCTCGATCTTCTAGCTAAAAACTCCTCTACAGCTGTGTTTGCACGCTCAAGGGCCTGGCCATTCTACTCCTGCTCAGTTAATGGGCCAAGCAGGGGCTTATGGTAGAGCATATGTCCCATCTAAATTAGGCAATTGATTTTAACCTAAGGCAGGTTATTAGATAGGATACCTGTATCCATGAACCTCTGTTGAATCTCCCACTTTTCGAAAGATCTACTGTGCTTTGTATTAACTTGAACGGACCTTGACTGAAACAGCATTTAACCAGATTTCTGGAGTCAGAACAATATGCTATGCTTCTGAGTTGGAAAAATCTTCAACTACTGTAAATTATTTTCCCAGCTAAAATCAGCTGTATTTCTATTTTCAAATAGCATCCATAACCCCAGAAGACTATTCTCCTACCATAAACACTTTCCCTGGCTATTAATACTGTTCCTAAAACTTTCCACTGTCTAACACTCACCCATAATTGAGAATTGGACTCTGAAGAAAGCTGAGAGACAAAGAATTGATGCTTTTGAACTATGGTGTTGGAGAAGACTCTTGAGAGTCCTTTGGACTGCAAGGCGATCCAACCAGTCCATTCTAAAGGAGATCGGTCCTGGGTGTTCATTGGAAGGACTGATGCTAAAGCTGAAACTCCAATACTTTGGCCACCTCATGCAAAGAGTTGGCTCACTGGAAAAGACTCTGATGTTGGGAGGGATTGGGGGCAGGAGAAGAAGGGGACGACAGAGGATGAGATGGCTGGATGGCATCACTGACTCAATGGACATGACTTTGAGTAAACTCCAGGAGTTGGTGATGGACAGGGAGGCCCGGCGTGCTGTGATTCATGGGGTCGCAAAGAGTCGGACACGACTGAGCGAATGAACTGAACTGAACTGAAAACCCCCTCCATTATTCAACTCCATCCTGAAGACTAGGATATTGTTGATATTACAGCCCTGTCATGTGGGGTGTGCAGATGAGCAAAGGTTGAAGTCATCTCCTACCACAACAGAACCACTGGGGATCAGGAATCAGGAAGGGAAGCTAGCCCAGGTGACAGGACAGTCTCTGGAAGCCAGTGACAGGAGCGACGGCAACAGAGTTCTGGAGTGGTCTTGAAGATGAGCTATGCATGTTAGTCTCTCAGTCACGTCTGACTCTTTGCAACCGCCTGGACTGTCACCTGCCAGGCTCTGTTCATGAAGTTTCCCAGGCAAGAATTCCAGAGTGGGTTGCCTTTCCCTTCTCCAGGGGATCTTCCTGACTCAGGGATCAAATCTGGATCTACTACATTGCAGGCAGATTTTTTGCCACTGAGCCACCAGGGAAGCCCAAGATGACCTACAGCAGAGGGGAAAAGGAGAGAAAAGATAGAAAATAATGGGAGACACTTGCTCTCAATGTTAATTAGTTCTTGATTCTGATTTTTTTTTTTTTTTGCCATCCAGCTCCAGTATATTTGCCTGCAGGTCTGGAAGATAATTTCTGTATGTATGCATTCCAATTTTTTTGCCTTCTCAATATTCCTTTGCAGTGATACATTGCGTGTGCTCATTATAACTGCCAGCGATTGATGAAATCTGATATGTAGTTGAACTGGATTTATTTCTTAGTTTAGTATTACCACATACACACATGCTCACACAAAATCAAAATCTTCCTTTCCCATTCCCACATCTTTAGCCTCAAACCATAATTATTAAACAAAGAAACCGGAAACAAACAAATCATCAGGACATGTGTACAGTAAAGCAGCTATTAGGATTTCATCAGGTACCAGGTGAGTCAACCACACGCCTTGCCTTGTGTCACAGCTTCCAAGGCAAACCTTCTTGAGAGACGTTGCACAGCACCTGAAACAGGGTCGGTGTTGGTATTTACCAAGGAATCTTCTTGTAAGTAAGAACTTCTCCCCAAATTCCCTCTCCATTGACATTTGGCAGGACTTCTGTCAGCAAAAATTATCTCAACCAACACCTAACAGAGTGTCTGGCACATAGTCAATACTCAATACTTTTTTAAAATCAGAAGACAATCAAATGAAAATGAGCCATGTCTAATCTAATAATGAGTGAATACAGTAGCGCATTTAGTGCCAAACACATAAGTGCTATATAAATATTAGCTATCAGTGTTATTATCGCTATCTAGAGTCACTGTTGCTTCTTGTTCACATTATGGGAATCCAGAAGGGCCTCTCTCATTTCCTTCTCTCACTTCATGCCTCTTATTTAAATACTATCACAACTTTCAAATTAAAACCACGTCTCTCCCTCTCCCTCTTTCTCTCTCTCTTGCACACACATACATACACACAGACAGTGAGAGAACACGGTCTCTCATGCATTGCTGATGGGAGTGTAAGGGCACAACTCCCACAGAGGGAAATTCGGACACTTTCTATCAAAATGACAAATATAAAGACTTTTCAACCCAGAAAGTCACACTGGAGAATTTATCCCCAGATTAACTCACATCCATGTGGTATATATACGTAGAAGGTTATTCACTGCAGACTTGTTTGAAATGGCAAAATGGGAATCAAACCAAGCATCTTATCAATAGGGAGAGCTCATTAGATAAACTTTGGTACAAGCATAGAATGTGAATATTATACAGGCATGAACAAATTTTGAATAAGGAATATTTCTATGTACTTTTATGAGAAGACCTCGAAGATATATCACTAAGTCAAGTCATTAGGGACAAAAGAACAATATATAAAGCATTCCAAATTTGGCATAAAAGTGAGGGAAAAGCGGATAAGAACATATATGTACATTTGTTTTACATTGAGAACTCTGGATAGGTATGTACGAAGAAAACAAAAGGAAAGATTCCCATGGCAAGGGATGGAGAATTAGGCAGATGGGAGAGGGAGGAAGCAAGGAATGAAGGGAAAACACCTTTACTGTAAAAATTTCATTGTCTATTCAAAATAAATATAGGTATGAGATAGACAGGAAGATAACCTACTTTTCTTTTAAATGAAAAGAACATCTGGTTTTATGACCATCTAAAGAGTGGATTCACCTGCCAGCGCTGCATAGTTGAAGTTGACATCCAGGAAATTCCGCATCTAGAACCATCTGTCCCCTCCCCTCCTGGCCTTTTCCTCCCTGCTCACTGTGGGATGAAGGAGCCTTGGAGACGGATAGCTGTGCCTAGAAGGTTGGAAACCTGCTAACTTAATACAGTCTGCTGGGCTCTGTCCCTGTTCTCACATCTATATATTCCTTCTGGGACACAAGAGTATAAATTAAGAAAAAATCTCTAGGGTCACAGACTCAATATTATAACTCTTCATGTCTTTGCTTTCATCAGTTTAAATTCAGACTTCTAATGTGATTTGCAAATAGCCTTGTGTGATATGATATTGGAGGTCAGAGGACTTCTCAATCCATCTGAACACTCATAAACACATCGAAACAAAAATCCATTAAAAGTGGAACTAGCTAATCCTTTACATGGGAAGAATAAATAATTCACCTCCAGGCTCCCCTGCCGTAAATCAGTTGTGCTGTTATCAGATGACAGCACCGCAATAGGAAAGCAAAGCAGCTGAATTAAACGTCAACAATAAAAATAAAGGAAGGAATGGAAAAAATCGAGGTGAACCATTAGTTTTCTTTCCAGGTAGTTCTCTAAACAGACTATGTAATGAACAAGCTGGGAAGAAACTGGTGACTTAATGCCCCTCTGATGAAAACCTGTCTTGAGGTTTTACGTTAGGTAAATGATAGATTGATTCATGCTATAATAGTGGTATATGCCAAACCTCTGGGTGGGCTCTTCGCTGCTCCAGGGAAAGACCCACTGGCAACTTGGCTCCCTCAAGCTCAGCTGGAGGAGAAAGGGAAGGCTCTGTGACAGAATAATGCAGCATTCACCTTACACCCCAAAAGCTTCTAAGGAAGCGAGCTGCTCCCACATGTCCCAGAGTCAGGAAGAGTCAGGAAGGAAGGTTATAAAAGACATTTAGGATAAAGAGGATCCAGACAGGAAATGAGGCTCAAGCCAAGCCAACCACTTCCATGCAGATGACCCTTTACAGCAAGACTTCTTAATATCAGTTAGCAAATGTTTATACAAAGCTTGCTGTGTGACAGGGACAATTCTAATTGCTTCAGATGCCAATCCTAGAAATCCTCACCACATCCCTCTGAGGTGGGTTCTACTGTTATCTCCATTTTAGTGGGGAGGAGACTGAGGTGCAAAATAATTAAGAAATCTGCCCGGTTTTATTCAGCTGTGGATGAAGGGCCCAGAGGATGCTTCAGGGGGTCACCACCCTCAGAGGGGACCCGTCACTACCATCCTTAGTTCTGTTCTGGGAGCCGGGCAGGCTGCACATGGGGAATGAAAACAAATGACTAGAGATATGAGCCTGAAGGTTAACAGAGCTGCTTTTGTCTCCTGATAATTATCGTTATACAAGGAATTATTGAAGTAAGAGGCTTACTCATCTTAGCACATTATGGTCAAAGCTATGGTTTTTCCAGCAGACATGTGTGGATGTGAGAGTTGAACCATAAAAAGGCTGAGAGCTGAAGAACTGATGCTTTTGAATCGTGGTACTGGAGAAGACTCTTGAGAGTCCCTTGGACTTCAAGATCAAACTGGTCAATTCTAAAGGAAATCAATCCTGAATATTCATTGGAAGGACTGATGCTGAAGCTCCAATACTTTGGCCACCTGATAAAAAAAAAGAGTTGATTTATTGGAAAAGGCCCTGATACTGGGAAACACTAAGGGCAAGAGAAGGGAGTGGCAGAGGATGGGATGGTTGGATGGCATCACTGACTCAGCAGACACGAATCTGAGCAAGTGAGATAGTGAATGACAGGGAAGCCTGGTGTGCTGCAGTCCGTGGGGTCACAAAGAGTCAGACAAAACTTAGCCACTGAACAACAACAACAAATCTTAGCATTCCCAAACCTCATTGGTATATAGAGAACCACAGTGAATAATAATTGGGAGTTAAGCTCATCTGCAATGTCAGTTAATAACATGCACTGGGAGGGCTATAGGGGAATTCTTAAAACAACCATACTCCATTCTCTTATTTGAAAGGAGTCCCCCAAATGCACAGCACAGCACCTTGAAATGTGGTATATATCAGTAGCAAGAATGCATGAAAAATGAAGCAGAAATGGTAAACTTTGTATCAGTTAGCTTTTGCCTCAACAAAGCTGTGTGACAACCACAAAACTCAATGACTTCATCTGGGGCAACAGGATCACTACATGCAAAAAAAAGATTTCAACCCTTACCTGATGCCATATACAAAAATTAACTCAGGATGGTTCAAAGATCTACATATAAGAGTTAAACAGTGCAACTTTTAGAGAAATCATCAGTTCAGTTCAGCTCAGTTGCTCAGTAGTGTCCGGCTCTTTGTGACCCCCTGGACTGCAGTATGCCAGGCTTCCACGTCCTCCACCATCTCCCGAAGTTTGCTCAAACTCATGTCCATCGAGTTGGTGATGCCATCCAACCATCTCACCCTCTGTCATCCCCTTCTCCTCCTGCCTTCAATCTTTCCCAGCATCAGGGTCTTTTCCGATGAGTCAGTTCTTCGCATCAGTTTTTCAGGACCTTGGATTTCTCAAAGGATTCTTAGATACAATGCCAAAAGTATAAGAAACATAAGAATAACATAAATTAGACTTCATTAAAATTAAAAAATTTTGTTCATCAAAGAACACTATCAAGAAAGTAAAAAATCAACCCATAGAATGAAAGAAAATATTTGCAAGTTATATATCTAGTAAGGGTCTAGAATCCAGATTATATAAAGAACTATTACAGCTCAACACTTAACACTCAATTTTAAATGGGCAAAGACTCTGAACAGACATTTCTTACAAAAAAAGATATATAGTCAACAAGCACATGAATATGTGCTCAACATTACTGGTCACTTTGTGCGCTCAGTCACTCAGTTGTGTCTGACTCCTTGAGCCCACATGGACTGTAGCCTCCAGGCTCCTCTGTCTATGGGATTCTCCAGACCACAATACTGGAGTGGGTAGCCGTTCCCTTCACCAGAGGATCTTCCCAACCCAGGGATCAAACCCAGTTCTCTTACATTGCAGGCAGATTCTTTACTGTCTGAGCCCCCAGGGAAGCCCAGCTGGTCATTAGGAAAATGCAAATCAAAACCACAATCAGATAAGGCTTCATACCCACTAGGATGTCTATAATTAAAGGGGGGGAGGGGGGAGAGGGGGAGGGAGAAAAGGCAAAAGAAAAGAAGGAAGGAAACATGTAAGTGTTTGTGGGCATATAGAGAAATTGGGACCCTTCTATATTACTCATAAAATAAAAAGCGCAGATGCTGTGCAAAGCAGTTTGGTGGTTCCTCAAAATGAAATATAAATGTAACATATAATCCAGGGATTCTACTCCAAGCTATATACCCAAAATAATTGAAAACAGTTGTTCAAACAAAACTTGTACAAAAATGTGAAGAGCAGCATTATTCACAATAGCTAAAAGGCAGAGACAATCCAAATGTCTATCAACTGGATAACAAAATATGATCTATCCATATAATGGAATATTATTCGGCCATAAAGAAGAACGAGGTACTACCTGTCAAAACATAGATGAACCTCAAAACAGTTATGCTAAGGATAGATAGTGTGTAATCTTATTCATATGAAACATCCAGAAGAGAAAAATTCCTGGAAACAGCTGATTCATGTTTGGCAGGACCTAGGGAAGAGGGGGGGAATGGGAAGTGAAGGCTTAGTGGGTTTTAGGTGTCCTTCAGGAGTGATGAAAATGCTAGAGCTAGAAAATCATCCCCGTGGGTATGAAGCCTAGCACTAGCATTAGAAAATGCTAGTGGTGATACTTACATAACACCATGAGTGTACTAAATACTGCTGAATTGGATGCTGTAAAATGGTTAACATGCTGAATCTTAGGTGAATTTTAACTTAAAAAAACAAAGCCTTAGTGGTTTTATGAAATAATTATTTCTTCTCAGTCACATACCTGTTGGTGGTCTGGGGGCAAGCTGATCTAGCATGAGCTCAGCAGGGCTTGGTTCTGGACTCCTGGTGGGATCCAGGTCAGCCTCATACGTCTCTCCTGCTTTCAGCAGTAGCCTTGCAGGGCATATCCTCCTGCAAGGCAAAAGCACCAGAGGGCACCCCCAACACTCAGACACATGTAAAGCCTTGCCTTGCATCCCCTTGGCCAAAGCAAATCACACAGCTGAGGCCAAAAAGTCAGGGCAAATGTTTTCTCCCATTCTGAGGGCTATCTTTTCATCTTGTGTATGGTTTCCTTTGCCATGCAGAAGCTTTTAAGTTTAATTAGGTCCTATTTGTTTATTTTTGTTTTTCTTTTCACTACTCTAGGAAGTGGGCCAAAAGGATCTTGCTGTGATTTTTGCCAAAGAGTGTTTTCCTATAAAAGTTTTATAGTGTCTGGTCTTAGATTTAGGTCTTTAATCCATTTTGAGGTTATTTTTATGTATGGTGTTAGGTAGTATTCTAATGTCATTCTTTTACATGTAGCTATAAAGTTTTTCCAGCACTACTTGTTAAAGAGACTGTCTTTTCTCCATTGCATATTCTTGCTTCCCTTGTTATAGATTAGGTGACCATATATCCATCAATAGATGAAGGGATAAAGAAGATGTGTTACATACACACAATGGACTATTACTCAGCCATAAAAAGGAACAAAATTGGGCTATCTATAGAGATTTGGATGGACTTAGAGTCAGTCATACAGAGTGAAGTAAGGCAGAAAGAGAAAAACAAATATCATATATTAATGCATATGCATGCATGCTAATTTGCTTCAGTCATGTCCAACTCTTTGCAACCCTATAGATTGTAGTCTGCCAGGCTCCTCTGTCCATGTGATTCTCCAGGCAAGAATACTAGAGTGGGTTGCCATGCCCTCCTCCAGGGGATAGTCCAGACCCAGCGATTGAACCTACATCTCTTACATCTCCTGCATTGGCAGGCAGTTTCCTTACCACTAGCACCACCTGGGAAGCCCATTAATACATATATGTGGAATCTAAAAAGAAGACACAGATGAACCTATGTGCAGGGCAGGAATAGACACACAGACGTAGAGAATGAGCATGAGGAGACAGAGGGGGAGGAAGAGTGTGGAATGAATAGGAGATTAGGATTGACATATATATACTGCCGTGTGTAAGACAGCCAATGGGACCTGCTGTATAGCACCGGGAGCTCAGCTAGGTGGTCTGTAATGATCTAGAAGGGTGGGATGGGGGATGGTGGTGGGAGAAAAGTCCAAGAGGGAGGGGACATATGTATTCATATAGCTGATTCACTTTGTTTTACAGCAGAAACAACATTGTAAAGCAATTATACTCCAATTAAATATATATATATATACATATACACACACACACATATATATATATATATAAGGGCAGAGAAGTACCCTCCACTACTGGAAAAAGGAACTACAAGGTTGAATAAAGACATATGGATGAACCTGGAGGACATTATGCTAAATGAAATAAGCCAGACACAGAGGACAAATACTATACAGTGTTACTTAGAGGTAGAATCTCAAAGAGTCTAACTTACAGAATTGGAGAATAGAATGAAGGTTGCCAGGGCTGAGGGACGAAGGAAATGAAGAGATGTTGGTCAAAGTGTACAAGCCTTCAGCTACTGAAAGCGTAAGTTCTGGGAGTCTAACGTACAGCATGGTTCAGTTCAGTTCAGTTCAGTCGCTCAGTCGTGTCCGACTCTTTGCGACCCCATGAATTGCAGCAAGCCAGGCCTCCCTGTCCATCACCAACTCCCAGAGTTCACTCAGACTCACGTCCATCGAGTCAGTGATGCCATCCAGCCATCTCATCCTCTGTCGTCCCCTTCTCCTGCCCCCAATCCCTCCCAGCATCAGAGTCTTTTCCAATGAGTCAACTCTTCGCATGAGGTGGCCAAAGTACTGGAGTTTCAGCTTTAGCATCATTCCTTCCAAAGAAATCTCGGGGCTGATCTCCTTCAGAATGGACTGGTGATTACATGTAAATAATGCTGTCTTGTATATTTGAAGGCAGTGAATGCGTTAACTAACTTGACTGTGGAAATCATTTCAAAATAAATGCATATGTTAAAACATCACATTGTACACCTTTAAAAAGTCCCATTGTACATCCTAAATATATGCAATTTTAATTTGTTAATTATACCTCAATAAAGCTGGAAATAAATTAGAATGATTTTTTAAAAGTCGAATGGTAAAACACAAAGATAAAGGGAGGAGTAAGGAATTGTGAACTTGAATGCAACCTACCTCAGGTTTTCCTTACACAATTGATCTCTTCATACTTTGCTCCTAAAAGGCAAGAATTCCTCCATATCTTTTCTACCACCCTTTACGGTTTTTTAGAGCAAAGGACCTCCTTCTAAGGAATGTGACCAAATTCACCCAAGGTACTCTTATTAAACTGTAGAAAACACAGATCAAAGTAAGTGTTTATAATTTATCAGGGCTTTTCTAATGTTTAGCAGATGGAATGGGTGGGTTCCAAAGTAGTTATAGGAGCCTTGGTATCAAATAGCACATTTTCAGGTGTGTAGATCTCCCCACCATACCTAGTGGCAGATTTTAAATCCCACCATCGGTCAAGGGAAGAGCGAGGACATGGAGGGTTGTGCAAGAATTTCATGGGCAAGTCCTAGAAGCATCAGACATCACTTCTACCTACATTGTATTGCCCAGAATTCAGTCATTTGGTTACAAATTTCACAGGTGCAAAGGAGACTGGGAAATGCAATCCAGCTGTGTGTCTAAGAGGACGAGGGAACTGGTAAAGTGAACAGTTAGCCAGTCTCTGCCCCATTCTATAGTAAGCTCTCTTTATTGGAATGTCAAGCTATCTAAAGTTGGCTCCAAAGAAGTGCTAATCTCTTGTTTGTGGGAGTTTAGGGGACCACTTCTTCAAGGCTGGGGAAACAG